>NW_028141160.1:17760386-18360386 GCF_030444845.1 Prenolepis imparis
AAGCAGTGGTATCAACGCAGAGTACTGTTGATGCGACTATTACCGGACACCCTGTATATATATATATATATATATATATATATATATATATATATATATATATATAATATTAACGTTATTATATGTTTATATATAAGTAAATTAAAATTATAATAAATATCTGTCACATATTTTTTGAGCAATGTTTATGAAAAAAATCAATTTAAATAAATTTTCTGTAATATATTATAGTTAGAAAGCATAAGTTTTTTCACTTGTCTGATATCTTACAATTAATTAAAAAGTCATTAACGTTCCTTTATATATACATATACACCTATCCACTGGCGGATCCGGGGGGGGGGGGGGGTTAAACCCCCCCCTTGCAAATTAAAAGAAACAGTTTTGCTGAATTTGTTTAAAAAATATAAATAAAGAAAAACAAACATTAAAGAGCTATCGACGTCAGGATCTGCTAGTGTATATATATAAGTATAAGATACACTGTAAATTATACTCATTACGCATTCAAGGAGTTAAGTATAGATTAAGTCAGACATAGGACGAAATATGATGAGATAATTTCATTGCACGAAAATAATTAGGTGAAATTTTTTATATCTATATAATATATATTATATAGATACAAAGAATTTCGCCTAATTATTTTCATGCAACAAAATTATCTCATCATTTCGTCCTATGTCTGACTTAATCTATACTTAATTCCTTGAATGCGTAATGAGTATAATTTACAGTGTATCTTATACATACATATTGTATATGTTATATAGATATAAAGAATTTCGCCTAATTATTTTCGTGCAACAAAATTATCTCATCATTTCGTCCTATGTCTGACTTAATCTATACTTAACTCCTTGAATGCGTAATGAGTATAATTTACAGTGTATCTTATACTTTTATATATATATATATATATATATATATATATAATATATATATATATATATAAAGAATTTCGCCTAATTATTTTCGTGCAACGAAATTATCTCATCATTTCGTCCTATGTCTGACTTAATCTATACTTAACTCCTTGAATGCGTAATGAGTATAATTTACAGCGTATCTTATACTTTTATATATATATATGTATATATTTTATATATATATATTTTATATATATATTTTATATATATATTATATATATATATATATATAAGCAGTGGTATCAACGCAGAGTACTTACTCATTACGCATTGAAGGAGTTAAGTATAGATTAAGTCAGACATAGGACGAAATGATGAGATAATTTCGTTGCACAAAAATAATTAGGCGAAGTTCTTTATATCTATATAATATATACAATATGTATGTATAAGATACACTGTAAATTATACTCATTACGTATTCAAGGAGTTAAGTATAGATTAAGTCAGACATAGGACGAAATAATGAGATAATTTCGTTGCACGAAAATAATTAGGCGAAATTCTTTATATCTATATAATATATATACAATATGTATGTATAAGATACACTGTAAATTATACTCATTACGCATTCAAGGAGTTAAGTATAGATTAAGTCAGACATAGGACGAAATGATGAGATAATTTCGTTGCATGAAAATAATTAGGCGATTCTTTATATCTATATAATATATACATATATATATATATATATATATATATATATACATTGGCGGATCCTGGGGGGGAGCTGAACCCCCCTCCCCTTGCAAATTAAAAGAAACAGTTTTGCTGAATTTGTTTAAAAAATATAAATAAAGAAAAACAAACATTAAAGAGCTATCGACGTCGTTGATCCTGGAATAAAAGCTAATCATGAAACCAAAAATATTAAATAAAATAATTTTGCAACCCCTCCCCCTCCCCCATTATCGACGTCAGGATCCGCTAGTGCATCTATCTATACATATATATATTACACTGTTTAATGATAATTTTTTTTTAATCTTTTACGCTTTTCTCTTTTCCGTTTCAGTCCCAAGACTGATCGTGAAGAATATAGAGAACTTGAAGAACGCGAAAAAACCAGTAATCTACAAATGTACGAGATGCGGCAAAGGTTATCAATTAGAAACGTCCCTGCGAAGACATCAGAGATTGGAATGCGGCGTCGAGCCCAAACACGAATGCCAGATATGCGGGAAAAAATTCACATATAGATTCATGCTAACTCATCATTTAGTGTCGTGCAGAAAAAAGAGATCATTGAGAGAAATGTTTTAGACGAATATCGAATTTCGATATGATGACAAAGGCTACGTTACGATTCGTAGAATTAATGCTTTTTTGTTTCGAAAGATATAAGAAATATATTTATCATTCAGACAAAATTGTATTGTAGGAAGTTTTGTTAATTCTGAGTTAACTATTTCTAGCTTTTTTTCCTATATTATGATTGTTACAAAGTAATAATCAGAGTTAATGACAGTCAATGTCAGTGCAATTTTAACATATAGGTCAGAACAACATTAAGACTTCTTAACGTTTAACAATCTTTAAATTAATTCAAAAAATGTACATTATTACGGAATAATACGCTTGAACAAAAATAATTGATTATAAAATAAGTATATCTTGTTACAATTTGAATCCTTCGAAGTGGCACTATGAAAAGACTTTTTTAATATTCATCTATAAATATTTATATATAAAATATATCTATACATAAATATTTATATATGAAAATAAAGTATATTTTGCTGTCTTGTTTTGCGATATTAAATTGATATAATAAATTGGTATCGCTTTAGCAGACTATTATGCGTCGCGTTTTTAAAAAAGAATCTTAAGCACATAATTTGTTTAAATATATTTTATTCTTGTCACATGTTCAAAACATTATATTAATGTTTATTATTGCATAAAACGCAACTTAGAATTATATTATATTGTTATATTTTTATATAATTGTATATAATTATATAAAAATATAATATTATATAATTATTTAATTTTATTATATACAATTATATAAAATTATATAATTTGTTATATTTTTATATTATTATATTATATTATTATGAGACATAAAATATTTTTTATAATATATTCATTTGAGTATCTCGTTTTTCAAAAGAACAAAGTTTCAAAACAAATATCTTATTTGTAAAAAAATATACATTGATTTTTATACATTATGTAAATATTATATATTTCTTTAGATAATTTCAATTTTTGTTTCAAAAGATTTGATATTGATCAAACAAATTATAGACTTTCTAATCTGTTAAAATTAATTAGCAAGGAATTAAATATTTGATCGTTTATTGCTTAAGATTATTTTTAGTCTCGGACAGTCTAGGTATAAAATTATTTTAAAGTATTTAAAATTAGATACATAAGAAAAAAAGATTTTGTATCCAACTGTACATAATATGTTTATGTAAACATATAGACTGACACTATTTTTAAAAGATGTGGTAAACTGTCGAAAAATATGGAACGCTGACATTTCTACTTCTCGTTGTATAAGAAAAAGATCTACGAACTAAAGTACCAAACTAAATGTATTCTTTATTAATTAAATGTATTTTATTAATAAATTGCCCAAAGATCGAAACATTACAATAAAAACACCCTACTTATATTTATTCGAATGATTTTTCCTACTCTTTTGACGTCTATATACTTGTCAAAATAATATCTAAAAACTATAATAACAAAAAATTACGATATTTACTTCGCACAAAAATTTATAGCTTGCCTCTTGCTCTTTTTATTCTTTTACTTTATCTTCTTTTTCACATTCTTCTTTTATAAATTACTATCTTTTTTGCATTATCGTAATTTTATCAACGACATTTCTTCTCAGCTTGTGGATATTAAATTAAATTTTACTTGTGCTCGTGCGCAATTTTCAATCTTTTATTTTCTAATTGAAATGGAAGTTCTAACTGCACGAACTTAAACACAGCAATGCTTGCCAAACACTGATAATAATAGACAAAATTGATAAAAAAATCTCCAATGCATTAATTTCATAAAATACATTCGGAATTAAGTGATGAATAATGCATAATTTTTAATTCTTATATAATACAATATGTTATGAGATGGTTATATATGTATTAATATTTTTAATATATAATAGATATTTTTAATAAATAACTTTTAGAAATGTTTTTTTAGCCATAAAATTAAATATATTTTTCCGATGATAAAACAAAACTTCCGTAACTTGGTTTTATTAATTTGCTTAATCGTGATTTTTCAAATAATTCTTAATCAAACTACAGAGAAGTTAATGACATATAATCAACTCTTACATCTTTAATAACTTCCTCATCGGAAGTCTATTAAAGATAAAATAATAAAATTTAAATTATATAGTTTCAGCCTATGCTTTCCACCCGCACGTTTTTAACTGGAGAATCATTTAGTTCAATGTCTAATCTCAATTCGGAGAGTATTGACGTAGCGTCAAATAAATCGCGAAGTGCGTCATCTAACCACACGTTGTCCTCTCGTTTCAGGACTTCTGGCGTCTATGCTACTATCGCATAACAACAGCGAGTTGTCCTGGAATCAACAGCGATTCAATGAGACATACAAGACAGCCAGAACTTTTCGAAAGAAGAACACGAGTGGCATTAAATACGAGTGCAACAGATGCGGAAAAACATATAAGGCCACGACCTCCTTGAGCCGACACAAACGGCTCGAGTGCGGCGTCGTGCCTTGCGAGGTATGCCCTATCTGCGGCCGCAGATTCAAACACAGATTTGTCCTAAACGCGCATATCGTCGGCTGCGAGAGAAGAAACCAAACGGTGCAAAAAAAGGACTATGATTGAAGGCGGCGCTAATCAGCGATGCGAAAGAATGAGAGCGATCGATAACAAGCGACGATAATCAGTGAATTGTAATAGAATTTATTATAAAAAGACGATCGACATCCGTACTAACATTCTTTCAAAGCATTTGTAATTAAAGCGTAAGCTGTGTGTAAAATATCACTAATAACACAAGATGAACATCCTGAGATTTTTATCTTCAATTTAGAAGGTTGTAAAAAATTTTTAGTTTTAGTTGTAAAAATTCATTTTTAAGAAATTCATGAGTTTAGATTATAAATGCCGAGCAAAGCAAAAATGCTAAAAAAGAAGAGCTCTCTAAATTTTCACAAAGCTTCGACATTTTCATTTTTCTGTGCGCGAAGATATTTTTAACTTTAATCTATATATATGTATATATATATATATATATATATATATATATATATATATATATATAGGTATCTATCATATACTATCGTGCTTTCTATTAACGACAAGAATGGATGTGCGAATGTATGTGTGTATGTTCTCTCTTGCAAGATGGACAAAAGTGATTGTTTTTCACAAGAAACATCCGTTACGCGCACGTATATACCTACTTTTGCGATTAATATATATTTATGATGAATGTGTTGCATTTACAATATATTTAATCTCTTATATTATTTGTACAATTTAGTCATAAAAATGTAGTCAAATGTAAAATATAATCAATTGTTATCTATAACCCAAATTAAATATCATTATTTTGACACAGATAGATATTCATGCTTTCTATTTCATAGACTTCGATGATAAATGATATAAATATATATTTCTTATTATATAATAGAATTTTCTTGTAATGTTTCACAATACATTAAATGCGCATAATACTCATGTATTATACATATTGAATATATAAAACTGTTTAAACACATACGTGTTAAATTTTATCTTGGCGTCAGTCTAGCATTCTTTATACACGATTCACTACTACAATATTTTGTACAAAAATATTAATTAAAAAACTAATAACGAAATATCGCACGCTTACAATGTTTGTTGAAGATAAAAGTGTTGTAAGCAGCGAATAAGAAGACTGTAAATGTTGTATTTCAAACTGTCTAAGTGTAATTAATTCCGCATCTTTTAAACTGTATAATCATTGCACATCTTCTCTTTGTGCCGTGTTTTAATTTGATTTTATTCATTTAACTTGATCAAGCTTTAATCCGCTTATCAAACATTATCTCATAAAAAGTGCACATCTAATTATTCCATTTTATTTTTTTTTGCATATAATTTTTTTTACATACATTTTTAATCTTGTTTTCATATTCTTTTCTAAATATAGGAAAAACAATACTATATATTACTTTTTTTACTTTTTATAATTAGATGACGCATTAGAGGATTTGTAATTAACAATAAGTCAGAAGTCGATCGATCTTTATTTCAAACAAAATTGACTAATTGATGATAATTATTCAATTATTTTAAAGTCAATTATGCAACTAACAGTAAAAATATATTCTTTTTGTGTCCCTCTTCCTTTCTTAATTTTTAATAGATAACAAATATTTGTTATGAAAATATATATAGACAATATATTGTCATTGTTTATTGAAAATTGCGTTTTTAGAAAAAATTGTATATGCAACTTTTAATAATGAATATTTTGCGTATCAATTCAGTTATGCTATCAAGCAATATTTTGTTAACATATTTAAAGTTCAACCAATTTAATAAATTTCTTTAGATTTTATACGCAGTTATGTTTTAATCTTTTTTATATGTAATAGCATTTCGAGATCTTTTCTGCTATTATATAAAATCCTATTTCCTTCTCCATTAAATTCTAGTAGCCTAATAATTACTAAATTATTAAATAATAATCCAACAAAAAACTGTTTTTTATGTAAATTCAAGTCCGTGCTATCGCGCTCTTTTTTATCGAAAGCACTATGACTATGTTTAGTAATGTCGCGAAACGATTTATAGTAATTTTTGCTAATGTTTATTTTATGTCGACAGGATTCAAAGTGAGCAACGTATGGAGCATGACTTCCTATAACTTCGAAAATATGCCGATTGATGACCCTTTAAAAGTGGGAAGCCTCAATGAACCTACATTATTTTATGCGAACGCGGACGATCTGATCAGGCGTCAAATATTTAAATGTAATTTATGTGGAAATCAATATACATATAATAGTAGTTTACGTCGTCATCAATTGCAATGCGGTAATAAAGAGGCGAAGATGGAGTGCGAGTTTTGCTCGAAGAAATTCTATAGACGGGACAGACTTAAGGATCATATATTGGTGCATCATTCTAATGTGCCGACTGGCGATTGTGAAACCTCGTTTAAAAGATGAAGTTGCAATCTGACCAAAGTTGAGAGGTGCTTAACACTTTATGTACGCGATACAAATTCATATCTACATTTTCTATTAAAGCAAGACATTTCTTTTTTAATAAGTTCCATTATATATATATGTGTGTGTGTGTGTATATATATGTGTATATATGTATATACATATACATATGTATATATGTGATGTAAAAAATATAAAAATATTTAATATATCTTTTTATACACATGCATTCTTATATAATTCACATTTCTTTCCATAATCAGAACAGCTATTAAATTTTATTTTAATTACATGAAAAAATGCGTTAATATATATCGCGATGGAAACAATTAATTATTAATGCACAATGATTAATCTGTGTTTTGTGTTACGTGTATTCAACATTGAGAGAAACAGTCTTATTTTAACATTTTCTTTTCTATAGAAATCTATTTGAATAATCTGATATTATAGAATATTATCACAAATAATATTGCATAATTGTTCATTGTTGTTATAAATTCATGTGTTTAATTTCTAAAAAAAAATTTAAAGAAAAATATTGATAAATCTATTTTACATACATATATTGCTTTTATCATTTTGTTCAATTAAAGTTCTATTACGAAAAATCGTAGAATGAAAAACTGAAGATACATATATATTTTCAATAATTATATAATTAACTTTAATTTAATAATGGATCTATCAAGAGATTGTGGGCATTCTGATTTTTGATATATATTAAATATTGCAAAAAATTCTGCATTTTTTCAAAATACATTTTGTGCGTCAATAAATAAATGTCATTAATTAAAGTATATACAGCTATAGTACCTGGTAATAGTAATTAATTAAGCGAAGTTGTGTACATATGCGACAATTATTTCTCGTAATAATTGTGTATATAATATGTATCTACTATTTTTATACAAATTGTATTTTTATGATTATATCCAATTATTTGCGTTAAAATCATCAATTTAATTATATATGAATATATGTATTGTACATATGTTTGGAAACATATACTCATGTATACATATGCATTGCATTAAATTACTATTTCTTTAGCTGTCTATTTGACTTTAGTTAAAAATAATATTATATAAAAAGAATATAATTAATTTAAAAAGGAAATTCTTAGTGCATTAAATTTCACGATATGAATATATCATCTTATAAATAACTGTTTTCTGTAATATTTTTAGTTAGTAAAGTAATTTTAGATTTCAAATCTGAAAAAAACATTAATATATTAAGCATATTAAAATTTCAAACACGTCCATTCAAAAAGATGATTAGTTTTTTAATGTGCCTTTTTCTCTACCTAAAACTATTGTAATGTAACAATAAGATGAATATACAAATTAAAGCACATCGATAAAATGAATTAATGTATAAGATTTGTAATCCTAAATTTTTGCTATTGATTTCATACATGAATCTTGTAGAAATCAACAATTGTATTTTACTCACAGTTAATTTACGATTTCAATAAAAGAAAGAACTATTATATTTCCAATGTCCACGTAACTATATGTATAAAAACACAATGCAAAATTTCTGTGCTATACAACGTAACGTCTTTTTTTATAGCATCATCTTCCTCATAACATCATCTTTCAATCTAGCATATATGAACAAAGAATGTGTTAGAAATCATTTAAACAAAAACTAGATCTAATAATATAAAAAATGTGAAAAATATAAACTAATGTGGGGAGTTTTAATTTCGTTTGTATTCAAATAATACTCATTAGTTATAGTAGAATCATAATTAAAAATTTAGGAATCGTAAAGATATATGATTTAACGATCAATTTCTACACTTTGACAATATTATTATAACATTTAACGAAACGCGTTAAATTGCGTTTTGGTTGTGTTTTATTGATGTAATGATATATATATATATATATATATATATATATATATATATATATATATTTATATATATTTCGTGATATATTGATTAATTATATAATTAAACAATATTCGTGCAATTATGTTATTATCATTATCATTTTCGTGAAAATAACCGAATCTTTTCCGTATTTCAGACGGCGTCTTGATGGACGAGCTTAGCGAATTCAAGCTGAATGCCAGTATATCCCGATATTCTTTAAGTCGCGGCAAAGCAACAGCACCGGAGGAACAACATTTCATGTGCGGCGAATGCGGCAAGGGATACAAATGGATGGATAATCTACGCCGGCATCAGAGACTGGAGTGCGGCAAGCTACCCAAGTGGCATTGCGAAATTTGCAAGAAAATGTTCTACCGTCGATACGAATTGACCAAACATATGAACTTGAAGCATCATCTAGAGTAATCGATTTTTTTCTCGCAACGAACATTTTTTCGTTGAATAATTGTGATTATTTTGTTAATTGTTGTATTTTTGCGATTATCTCTCTACGAATTCATGTGATAGTAATAAAATGTATCTCTTATTATGATATGTATCTCTTGTTGTTGCATGCATTATATCGAAATAAAGCAATCTATAAATAACATAATGTGTATTTTAAAGAAGAGTTTTTTATATTTTAATTACTTTTGCATTTCGATTTTATATTTTAGTTGAAATTTTCCTCTATTTTTTAATCTGTTTTACATTTATGTATTATATTATATTATTTATATTGTTTAACAAAAATTGTAAAATATACAACATTGCCATACAGAAACATTAACAAAATGTTTCCCTCTCTCTGTCTCTTTCTCTCTTTCTGTTTCTCCCTCTTCGAAAAACTATCAAAGCAATAAATAAAAAACATTGATAAAAACAGTTATTTATTTATATGGTTTTTCTCTTTCTTTTGAATCCATCAATAAATTTATTTTTGTTTTAATTAAAAAGTTCTAATATATATTGTACATATATATATATATATATATATTATACGTTTACTAAATTACTATTATACTTTCTAATCTTGTGCTCATAAGTGTAACGTGTCTATTGCTAATTCTCCTTCAAGGTTCTTATATTGTCCTATCAAAGATATATCATATTTTTCCAATCGTTAGGAACAGCGTGTTCACATATGATCACTTTTTCCGAACGCATGTGCTTATAGAATTTCTTTCTCGCAATTTATTTCTGTCCTTCAGCTTCGCAAATCTCAGATCATGAAGATGTAAATCTAACGAGTGTTTCCTATTTTTTTTTTATAGATGACACGGAACTATGTGATTGGTTAATCGAGCCGTTCTTAACACAAAAGTTTGACGAGAATATCTCTCAAAGCTGCTTCGAATTCGTGACCACCGATTACAACGAATTGTCTCCGGAAAGCATGGAGCATCGTCGAAAGAAGCAACTGAAGATTACCACGCTCGTCTGTGAGGAATGCGGAAAAAATTTCTCGAGGCTCGACAGCCTTAAAAGACACGAAAAGTTATACTGTAAAGTGAAAAGCAAGCCTACATGCTGTCCTGCTTGCGGCAAGAAATTCGAGAAGCCTCTTTCTTTACACAATCACATAAAGAGTGCTCATGCATCATTAGTCAAAAAGGAAGAACCTGAATAATAATGCTCTAGAATCGATCTACATATATTTAAACTTCTTTTTTTTTAATTTAATAAAAAAGTGTATGTAATTTCTTTTTAAAAAAGTTTCAGATAATATTACGAATATATACTTATAGAAACTAATATGCTAATCGGTTTATGAAATATTGAGATAATAAAAAAATCTTATTAAAATATTAAGGTATCTTTTGCATTCCTTTATGGGATTGGGAAAAGTATTATATAGATTTGATTTACAACACAATGAAGCGGAAAATTAATATAATGATATTTGCTAATTTCTATTATTATCTTAATTTTTGTAGAAGCTCCATATTCGCGCATATTCCTTATTTATACGTATATTTATTGCGTATCTATATTCACACAATGTCGCTATCTTCAATGAAGTATTTTGAAAATAATATAAAACAAAAAATATATATATATATATAATATAAAAAGTGAGAAACTATATAGTTAATGTTTTTGTTTTATATACATATTTCTACGAAAATTGCCTTTAATTTTTATTTTCAGGTAAAGTAAATGAAAAAATAGAAGTAGATATTTTTTTCCATTTACTTTTTCTTTTTCTTTATATATTTGTCTTTTTCATAATCGCGATTTTCATATCTACGACAATTTTGAAATCTCCGCAAATATGGAGTTTTTTATTTCATACGTTTGATACCAAACATATACATGTACATTTAAGATAAATTTGTAGTTCACAATGTGTGTATATCCATATAAGAAAATATAATATGTCCACGCATCGTTATTATTTTTTTAATCAATAAATATCTACAAATTTTGAGAAGATAGATTCTTTGCTGAATTTTTAGACCCCCTAATCATTTTTTATTCAAAGTTATACAAAAAGAATAGGTACGTCGCGCGAATCTCTTATTATCTTTCTTTAAATTTTTCGATTAAAAAATCTTAAAAAATCTTCAAAACACTCTTATGACTAAAACAATTAAAATTTTCAAGAGAACTTTAGCCTTTCTACAATCTTATACCCTATCAAAATCGAAATCAGAAGGTAATTCATGAGATTGCATCGCATGCTGCGAGCTGTATGCTGCTCGTTTGCCAGTCGTTTTGCACGTCTTGCCTCGTATTTTTATCTTTTAACAAACTAACATATCTTTGCAGACGAGGACGTCCAATGCGTCGCGGAAAAGAGCAACGACGAGGAACCGGAAGTCTGCGAGGTGCCCTTTCACGGTCAGTTGAATTACCTGCTCTGCGATTCGCCGATCCTGAACAGCGTGGAAACCAATGTGGTCCAGAAAAACGCCAAATGTTGCCGCTGTGACGGCTGCGGTAGAGCATACACGAGGGTCGACAGTCTAAAACGTCATCAGCAGAAGTGCGACGAATTTTTAGCGTCGTTTCAAGATCGACAAGAGACGCTGGAGAGGCTTCAACAGCAAGAATACTATTGTAATCAATGTGGCAAGACATACAAAAGGCTAGACACTTTGCGTCGGCACCAGCGATTAGTGTGTGGTGACAAAGAGAGTAACCATTCTTTAAAAGTGGACAAGACGAGCTTATAAGAAGAAGTCTTATCAGTATCGATTGATTTCAAACAGTCACGAGAGAGAGAGAAGAGAGAGAGAGAGAGAGAGAGAGAGAGAGAGAGAGAGAGAGAGAGAGAGAGAGTGTGTGTGTGTGTGTGTTATTCGTGAAATAATGTGCGATTTTTAATATAAATTACATTCGGAATTAAGTTGTTTCGATAAAAATGTCGGCTATGTATCTTGTAAGTGTTTAAATGCGCTTTTAAAAGAGTAAAGTGTACTGACGTATGACATCAATGACTGTTTTTTCATAATCAGATTATGAAATTCGATTAATTGAATGCGCGACATTTATTGCTTCAAAATGCTATTGAAAATGCGTAATAACTAGACAGCTATGTGTTTTTACTGTATATTGTCGATGAGAGATTTAGCTTCACATTATGCTTTATGCTACATGAACTTTATTAGGTGATATCTTTGAGATGTGTATAGATGTGTGTATAGAGCAAAATTCAAAAAAGTAATAAGTGTAAATAAGTCTTTATATTGTTCGTGCGCGAGATTAAAAATGTTATGGCATAGAAAATACTTATATAAATTTCATCTGATTCTAGCAATTATTGCTTATGCAGATCATCAGAAATAGATATTGATTTTACACATAGATAAAATATATTTCGTGTTACATACACATCATTAGCAAATAAAAATTTTTCTTCTAAGCAATGATTGTGAGTTTATTTAACAAACGATATATAAGACTAAAATAATGTAAGTTATACACACATACATATATACATATATATATGCATGTACGTATTCAATTTATTATAAATAAAAGTATCTAAAAATCACAGATATGTACACGTGAAAAGTAAAGATCATAGGATTTAGTTTGCTTTAAAATAATCGCGACAATAATAACTGTGTAATAAATAAATAATGGCTTTTTAGATATCAAAAAAACAATTATTTGTAGTTCCTGTGCTTCTATCTCAAGCGAAATGATATATGTGCTATATAGAAGTTCATTCAATCACGAAATGAAACGTTATTAATTAAATTGATTAATATCAAACATTCTATTCATCTAACTTCTTCGCCAAATTTAATTTAAATAAAAGAGATTTTTTATGCACGAATAGAGAACTAGCAACGAAATTACTTGAAATGTCACATTACAGAGCAAATAAAAAGCCAAAAGCGTTTCATCGCTCTGCATCGGGAATCTTCTGATAATAGCTTTCGGCTGCATGCTGTTCATTCATACATCTCGATTTCAAATTGAGTGATCGCGGATCGCGACGCAACGCGTTTTTTTTCGTAACTTCAACCACGTTTTAAACGATTCGAACGTCGCCTAATCTCCGGCGCTCTTTCTTTTCGCAGAAGCGGACCAGCCGGAGGAGTACGATGCACTGTGGATGCTGGAAAGAAAGGCGCGCAGTATCGGTCAGGAGAACCAAGAGTCTCTGCAACCATTCTCGAGCAAGTCGTACTCGCCGTCGAAGGTGCACGAGACTTCGGTGCCTAGTGACTATGTCACGCAGGTGTACAGCGGAAATTCTTACGCGCCGATGATACGGACCCCTTACGTCTGCACCGATTGTGGCAAGAAATATAAGTGGCTGGACAGCCTGAAGAGACATCAACGGGTCGACTGCGGCAACAAGGAGAAAAAATTCTCGTGTTACATGTGCGATCGAAAATTCAAATATCGATACGAATTACGAAATCATATCAGCGCGCATCACGGCGGGTGACTTTCTTTTTTTTTCCCGAGCGTGATTTGTACGAGTAAGTTCACGAATTAAGAGGACCTGATATGTGTCGCGTCTCTCGAGAGACAATGCTCAAATTTTGTGATCGAGAGTGAAACCGATTTGAAACTGAAGAAACTGAGAAAATTTATCAGCATAATGCTTGATAGAAATAAATTTTATGAAAAATGGAATTCTCTATGCAACACCATTTTCTGTTACATAAATATTACAATAATAAATAAAAAAAATTAAAGTATTTATTTATTAACGTTACAAGATATGTGAATAATCTCTTATTTATTTATTGCATATATAAAAAGTCAAATATATTTCAATAAATAAAAATTACTTCTGTATTAAGTTTGCGATATTTTTTATATTGATATTTTACTATCGAAATTTTATTATTCCCTATAATAGAATATAAAACACATATTTCTCAATACGTTATTATCAAAATTATTATAAAATTTATTCCTATTTTTAAAAACTACAAAAGAATATTTATTTTGTACTTTATATTATACGTTAAAGTATGTATTTTTATTATGTATTAATTATCATATGTATATGTTAAAAGTTAGTTTGAATAGCCAATGAATAATAAAGTTATGAACATACAAAGAAAAATATATATGCTGCATTTATAATAAAAAAAAGATCTGCTTCTCTTAAAGTTTTCGACGAAAATAATCAAAACTATGTACGCGTGATGTACATACACGATCAATTATAGCGCATTTAAATCTACAGTTTTCATTAACATTTTTATGTCTAATATAAACAATGCAGATTGCTGTCTGAAAATATTCTTAATGTAAAAACTATAATTTCCGTAATGCACGTTCAATATACCTAAATACACTTGTCGACAATAAGAAGATATAATATTTTTCATTCCTCTTTCAAGAAATAAATCCTATGATACCAACAAAATCTTAAACATCAAGGGCACCTTGTTTACAGCTGCTTTCATGGTGAATGGTTGCGTATAACTTAATTCGTGTTGTGTACGTCTGTGTCTTTGTCGTGATGGATAATAATTCCTTCTAAACTAATCGTGTGATCGCCAATCCCTACGGCGAAAGGGCGCGACATATTTGACAGAGCTTTACTGACATTCTTGTGTGTTTTCTAGAGCGCAAGTATTCGCCAAGTGACGCTATCGAATGGTACTACCAGTACCAGACGATGTATCTTCGGCTAATGGCGGAAAACCATAAAGAACCAACGAAGGCAACAACCGTGATTGAGACGAACGTTTGTCCTAGCAACGCCGTCACTGAGAAGATCCAAAGCAGTCAACCACTGATGGAAGTCAACAGTAATCAGGTAACCGCGGGTCATCGCGATTACTCTTGTCCACGTTGCGGCAATGCCTACACTAGGCCGCACTCGCTCAACAGGCATATGAGATTTGAGTGTGGCGTCGAACCACAATTCGAATGTCCTATCTGCCATAAGAAATCGAAGCATAAACATAATCTTGTATTACACATGAGAACTCATCAGAAACCTTGAGACATTCAGTGCCATTTAATATTACGCGAAGCGTAATTAAAATACTAATTTTCAGTGAACAGTAACGCATTAGAAAGATTATATTGCATTTTGTGATGCAAAATCGTAATACATTACTGAAGACTTTAAAGAGGACGATCGATCAATAAAGTTTTTAACAGATATTAAGACAATATAATGTTGAGGTTTTTGAAATTCTTTTAAACTGTTTTTTTTTTTTTTTTGCAAATGTAATAGATGTATTTCATTGTTTTTTCTTTGATATTTATTCTTAATATCTGTATCTTAAATGGAAGATTAATTTTCTGAGTTTAAAATCATAATCCTATTATTTTCTTTGAATTTTTAGGTAAAAAGTGCATTGCATGCATACACGTTATTTTTATGGTTAATTGCAAACAATAAGTGTTCAAAAATTTCTAGGAACTAAATATCTATAACTATATTAGATTTAACTGATTTGTATCGATTGAAAGAGAAAAGAGCAGAGTTAGCTTTATTTATATAAAATTTATTTTAATTTTAATTAATTTTAAATGAGTTTATTTTTTCATTAATTGGGGAAAGACTTATTTAATCAGGTACAACATTGAATATTTTATAATCATAAATATTTTTTAAGAATGTATTTGATTCTCTCTTCTTTTCTTTTTCTCTCTTCATATATGACAACAAATTTATAGTGTTTTACAACCGAATAGAAACTTAAAGAAAAACATAAGCAAAGTAATTGCTTCTAATTAAATATACATCTCTAATATGTATAGTCACTAAATCTTCCAAAGAATAATATAAGTAATATAGTAATAATCAAGAGAGAGATAAGCTTAATATAAAATCTTGATGATGATTTTATAGATAGTTTTAATATCTACTGTTTAAAAATATAGTTATTCAAAATAATTCATCTAATTGCAAATATATTTGAAATAAAAATATAATTGAAATATATTTGAAATTAGATATATCATTTTGAATAACTTTATATATTTATAAGGCGAGAATTAATTACAAGAAATTCTTATTAAAATGATACTTGAGTTTATACTCATTTCTTTACAGAATAATAACGAAGTTATCATAAAAATTAACAAGAAAAATATTTTTTATTATTTATCTTAATTAAATTTGCAATTTCGCAAATGCGAATATATGATATCTAATAAAAAATGACTAATATAAATAGCAAATAAGTTATAAAATAAACTCAAAAGACTCACGTAAATATCGACAAGATTGTCGATAGTGTCAAAGTCGATAATTTATTCGAGTTTTATAAATGAGTGTTCAAATTTTTTACCCCCTATTTAGTTTTATATATATATACTATATATATATATATATATATATATATATATATTCCAGATTATATTTATGTTAAATATAGAAGAGAGAATTTATGTAAAATAATGATTCTAATCAGACCGATTGCATTTTTTTTAATTTGCTGAATTTGTTATCAATGATATCGAAGTAGATTTTATATTAACATTTATAGACTGATTCACTGCCATTATTATTTTTTATTCAAGCGATTTTTTTTAGTATCTCAATAACGACGGAATTCGAAATGATGACGCGTTTAAATTGTATTTTTGCCATTAAACATAAGCAGTAAGTTTACTATAGTTACATATTGTTAGTATAATAATATACTTACGTTATATATAATAATTAAAAAATTGTAAAAAAGCGATTTAATTCCATACAAGACAAGACGTCTATGAAAGATGCATACATATCTTATGAGATTTTAATTGAAATACATAATTAGTGAATTAAAATTGTACAATTGTAAAATAAATTTTACAAATAAATTGCATCTTTTTTCGAGACATCTTGTATTTTGAGATACTTGTTTATATATATATATTTCTGATCTATTTTTTTGCCGATAGTGAGATGACTTAAAAAAATTAAAGTCATTTTGTTATTATCAGAAATCAACTGTGATCGCCAAAGGTGCAAAATAGTTATGACGTATGTAACATATACAAGTAAAAAATTATTTAAAAACGCAAAATATAAGAATTTATTATGCTGTGTATTTTCGCTGCACGATGTGCACTAATTAATTGTAAGTGCACTAGATGCATTGAATAGCAATATAGCTCTATTATATTTATAGATCATAAATGAATTAAATAATAATGCCAATGAAACGAATAGTCTGAATAATATGTATATACATTCATATATATATGTTATATATTCAACAGATATATATTCTATAAATTCTTAGACAAGGCTCATGATACGCGACTCTTTGCATATCATGAGCTCTTCTTATGTATAGAGATGCGCATAGAGACTTCCAGTTTATGTACACATACGAATATGTGCACAGATATATACATATAGCTTTACATATACGTACTATATTAATGTAGTAAAAATAAATATATGCATATATATTTTATAAATTATAAAATTTTATTAATGTTTAAGATAAGTAGCCCCCCGAAGACATTAATTCTTTGCTGCATTTTATTGTCACTCGATAATTTTGATGTCTATAATTATTCAATCGTAAATCTTTAAGTTTTTTCACAAATTTACAGGCACTAACATGTAATTTCTTTGCGAGACATTTCCGAAGTTATATTACGATCATTCAATCGACATTACCGTTATTTCTCATCCTAATGTTCTTCTATTAATATTTATTGTATGTATATTATATAAAAATCAGACAGTCAGTAGATAATTGTTAAATGCATGCAGCAATATTTGAAAAAGTAATGTCACAAATCATGAATGGACAAATCTTGCGATGTTGATTAATATACTAAAGAAATATTTTTTTTTTAATTATTAATTATACAAGGATTGAATGGTTTTATATTTGCATTTAATGAGATATTTAAAAAATATACGAAAAAAACATTAAATTTCTCTTTAATAATTGTTATGCACGATAAAGGGTTATAATGATAACAAAATATGACATGTAACAATATAATAAATAAAATATAACTCTGTAGAATATAATATATAAATATATATAAAAAATGCTTAATATTTTAATAATTAATTTAAAATATTTCAAACGATAATAATTTTTAATATAATTTGAATATTTAAATCAATTGCCATTTGTCCATCCCTGAAATAAACCACAATTGAAAGTTATTTGTCATAGAAATATGTTTTTTGTTGCGACACCGTAGCGCAAAGCAATTATCACGCAAAATCATCGAAGGCAATTCGTCTCACACAAAACGTCCGCTTCGCGAATGCATGCAGTTTAGAGATTAGAAGCTACGAGACGTTGCGATGCAAGATATATCAGACGTATGTAAAAACAACAAGAAAGAAAAAGAGAGAAAAAGAGAGAGAGAGAGAGATTCATCGTCGAAAAAAAAATCTGTGTGATGAGATTGCCCTGATAGCTGCATCGCTGTATGTATATCCGGTATTTTCATTTGGCCTAATGCTTCTCTAGTTTGTGTACGTTTGCTTGCGAGAACACAAAAAAGAGAATGTGTGTATGGTTGTGTATGTGTGTGTTCTCTCACTGTATCCTTTCCGACGAATGTTTCAGTTTGGAAGCGATTGAAGGAAGCGGAGGATGGACCACCTTTTCTCTGTCCGAAATGCGGCCGCACTTATTCGCACAAGTGCAACCTGACGAGGCATTTGCGCCTCGAATGCGGTGTCGGGCCTAGATTTCAATGTGCGAATTGCAAGAAGCGGTTCAAGCATCGCCATCACCTACGGGACCACCAAAGAATCCATCTCTATGCAAACTGCTACGAGTCGCGCAATTGAAATGTCACCCTCGTCCCAATTAAAATCGCTCGCGTCTCTATTCCTTTATTTGGTTTCTTATTTACTCGTTCAATCGTATGTATTATATATTCATTAAATTGTTTATTCGTCAGTCGGCTGATGATTATGTGATCTGTGATCTTGTAAAAACCAAAGTACCCCCCGAAAATAATTATTTATCATAGCTTTACGCACTATAAGTTTATCTAATAGAATGTACAATTTTAGCTTGTTTATAACTTTTTAAACTTTATAATTTTGTTAAACATTATATACAGGGTGTCCGGTGGTTCGCGTTTCACCTGTCGTGGGCAGATTCCTGAGATCATTTGGAGACGATTTTTCCTCAGCGAAAATGTCGAGGCACCAATAATTTTCGAGATTTATAAGCGATTGAAAATAAAGGGTTTTTCACAAACTAAGCCTTGTGGAAATAAAATATTAACAAAATCACATTCTTCAGTTAATTTCAGATAGAGTTTACTTTAATAGAATTTTAATTTAAGGCTTAGTTACAAAGATACATGATGACAAAAATTGGGAACATGCAAAAAATGATGACCTCCCTCGACATTTTCGCTGAGGAAAAATCGTCTCCAAATGATCCCAGGAATCTGCCCACGACAAGTGAAACGCGAACCACCGGACACCCTGTATATTTACTTGTAAAAAATCTAAATATAAGCAAGTTGCTGCTAAATGTTGTAATGCCAATAAGATTACAAGAAAATTGTGCATTATATGATGCTGAATATTATTCTCTATAAAGAAAGCAATACTATCAAGCTATAAATCATCGATAAAAGAGCTGTATCTAATTTCGAATTAAGTCCACAAGTACCTAACTAAACTAACCCTTGCGAGATTTACCAAAGATATTGATCTAATACAAATGTAACTGCTTAGATAAAGAACGCTGATTTCAGAGAAATACCACAAATAACAAATACTAACAGTGCAAAGAAAGAAACGCCATTAAAAGTGCTTCACGATATACTTGAGTAATGATTATATGGTTAATGATAATTGTACTTAGTCTGTTGTATCAGAATTATCTTCTAGAAACGCGAAAAGTATAGAGGAACATTTAATACAACTGTAAAAATATAAAAAATAGCTTCGGAATTACTGTATTTTCAATGTTTGTGATGCGTGTGATCGTCGAGTTTGTGCCAAAGAAAGATAGTAGTAATTTATAGAGTTTTATACGGTGTCTATAAATGCTTGACTACAAATGTTGCATTAATATCATTTAGATGTATAAGTATCCAACGCAACGAGAAGGCTGCACGTAGATATATATATAGTGCAGCCATCAATTTAGGTATTTATATTGAGTGTACATAAAAACATATAGTCGTAGTTAAATCCGTCTCAACTTTTTGAAGTCGAAGACTTCATGAAATAAACAATATGCAGAAATTGACCCGTTGAAAAATTGAAAAACAAAATTCATAGAAATAATTATGAAACAAATGAGATGTTTTTTTTCTATTCTTTGCATATATTTTAGCAGCTGTTTTGCTAACTTTGTATTGTATTAAATTTAATAAATTTTTTATTAAAAATTTTTTTAGGATATTACAAAAAGAACGCTATAATTATGATGAAATATATATAATTACACAAATGGCAAAGATAGCTTGAGGAATTGTTTTTATGTGAATTTTTCTTCCTTATTTATTATTTTTCTTATTAAACATTTAATTGCATGTTATTATATTTTAATATTAATTTTATTGTAAAAGTGGCTTTTGTTTATTTTACTTTGTTGTCAAGAATATATTTTTAAAATATATATATATAAAAATCGCATTGTATTGCGCGTTTCTATGAGTCTTGTATTTCAATGGGTCAAAGTGATCGAAAGAAAATAGATATTAGAAAACGATTACAAATACCTCTTTATGTGCCAAACATACGCTCTAGTACTTACGTTTGAGATTTCGAGTATTATAGTTTTTCAATAGAATATAAACAAGATACGATATATATGCGTATAAAACAATAATTATATAAATATGTAATTATAATTATAAATATATTATAATTATTTATGATAATTATGAAGATCTATCAACTTTTTAAACTGGCAGTTTACACAGACGATTGTACCACATGTAAACAATTACACATGCTTTATATTATATATATAATAACCAATATACTTCAATGTTTTCAGTTTACCAAAAATTGGTATAAAAATTTCAGTTAAAATAAGAAAATTACACAGGCAAAATATCCTTAATGGGTTTTTAAATTTCCTTTTTCATCAAAAACAATATTTGTGCTTTGCATAGCACACTTTAAGTTTCATAGAAAAATAAAAAGCTCCAGTATAAATATTTATCTCTTTATAGTAAAATTAATTTTATGAGAATTTTTTTGGGGGGATGCATACATATAAATTATATATTATTATCGATTAAACTTACCTATTGCAATATACACATCAATGCACGATTATAATTTCTTCTATTTGCAATGAAGAAAAAATTCATCATTATTCCTTAACTAGTATATTTTGAATTATTTATACTTTTTTGCAATTTTTTTATGTACACCAAATTAATATATAAATCTTAATGTTTTTTATGTTTAATTAACAAATGTATAAATGTATTGAAGATGAATTGCATTTTTCATAAATAAATATGGAATACAACTATAGGACTCGTTAAAGTTTGTATATTGAGCGTTTAAGTAATATAAAATTTAATTATTATTTAATTAATAATTACTAATTAATTACTATTAAGTTTATATATATAACAATTAAAAATGTATATATATATTTTTTTTATGAGGTTGTTTTATACTAGTTAAGGATTATGATTTCGATCTCCAATCGGCATAAAAAATTGACTGTTATTGCATATACATATATGTAATTACATTGCACACAAATAATTTATTGTAATATTACATATTACGTGTAACTTACTGATTTAAACGCTGAATTATTTAATAATTTGTATTAATAACTAGAGAAATAATTTAATATAACTTATGAATAACCATTAATATTCCATTAATTTTTTAGATAGTCTTGACTGATTTAGACTGGTAATTAAAGAAAAATATTAAAGAAAAAAATAATTATTTAGATAAATCTAAATAAAGAATATAAAAAAATTGCATATTTTTATTTCATTACCTAAAAGATTAATTGTTAATATAGTATTAGCATTTAAAATGGTACTGATATGTATATTTATTTATGAGTTTTCTTTCATTCCTAACCCATTCAAAATTAATATTTATTTATTTTATATATTTATTATAATCATTTGTAGATCACGTATAAAACAAAATTTTTTGTATTATTATCGAATAAATTTATGCAATATCTTCTCAATAACGCATGATTTTATAAAGTGTGATAGAAATATTGTATAGAAATATTTTCAACATTACATTACAATTGTAATTGAATAATTGCTACTAGCAGGATATAAAACTGTAGCAACTTATATATTATTATTATTATTATTATAAATTATTTGCGAATACGTCCGTTCATAAAATATTTTCTAAAATAAAAATGCCAGGAAACTACGGTATTTAGATTAGAAAGTAAATATAAGTAAGTTACACGTAATATTGCAATTTATATATAGTTGAACGTAATTGCATAAAAAGGAATTAAATCTTTTAACAAATCATGGATATGTATAAAAAAGCTCAAAGCTTTAAAAACTTTGATGGATAAATAGTTGTCTCAACTACGACCAATGTGTTCTTACCTGAATTAACAAGACCAGAGGTAAAACTCGTATGCTGTAAAAGGAGAAAAAAAAATTAGAAATCCATTTCATAGCAAAACTATGTACGAAATAAATTTACTTTTTTTTATGAACAATTATCTACATACTCTTGTCAATCTGCTGTCCTTGAACCCTTCCAATAGATCTTCCAATAAATCTTCAGGATCGTCCATCTCTCCAATTGGTAAGCACATTTATCTATAAACATTTTTAAATATTTATATGTAAATTTTATTCTATCTTTTTCGCAAACTTGTATAATGAAAATCTCTCTTTTTTCTGCATTCACACACACACACACACACCCACCCACCCACCCACACACACACACACACACACACACACACACACACACACACACACAAGAGAGAGAATTAAAACAGCAAAATATTTTAATATTGCATACATTGCGATACACATTCAGACAAAACACATCTAATTAAAAGAATACAATAATTTCTTACCGATCATTCTTTGTTCGCTACATCTCTGAATCACACGAATATATATCACTCGATTTTCGTTGGAAACTCTCACTCCCGAAATCGCGGAACCGAACCTTCGTACCGAAAATCGCGAATACTATAACACTTTCTACGCACGAAATAAAAGCATTTGACACTATTCGAGTGGCGTCGTGCATAAGATCGCTTTCACGTCTCGCGATTATTACCGAAATTGTAATTATTATGCGAATTATGAATGAAATGGAAGTACGTTAACACTCACGACGTGCTCGTCCGCGCGCGTTTGAAGAGTAACGACTGCTCTCCTTTATACAAACATCGATACATGTGACGTCATGCGAGACTCGATACTTGGACTGAATCGATACTTCGATATACTGCGGCAGCAATGGAGAAGTCGGCGTACTTCGCACCTTCACTTATCATCAAATTTTTCCACCCAATTTCTATATCATCTTATGCAAATTTATGTTGACGAATCGCAAAAAGTAATTCAAATCTTTGAAGAAATCTATTATCTACATAGAACTAGTATAAATTTGACAGACTTTTTACCAAGAAATTGAGGTTGCATTCCGATGTCGCCAAGTCGAACTTTCCGTTTAGCCACGACAGACGAACATTATTTCTCGACGAGCGAAACGAAAGCATACCTGTTTGAGTTACGTTAATATCGCGATTGTGTCCTTCTCATTGTTACGCGAATAATTCAAATTATGCGAAGCAGATCGAAAGATTCGTCACTCGACACCCTCGACGCGCGTCCGAAGAATGAGCACCTGCGCCTACACTATTCCATTTCCGACGCGCTGCGCGATAATAAATTTGAATTTCGTTATAGAGAGTGCTTTCATTTTTACTATGTTAATTTCAGATTATATCTCTTTGTCTATGATAAATATGATTGCTTCGAATTCTTTCTATTATAATAATACGTTACGTCGATTTACATTCACATGAATTACGTCAAATAATTAAATATAATATATGTTAAAGTTTAATATTTTATTATTTTATTCGTATGAATAATTCTCGCGCGATTATTAATTGGCGAAGGTGGCGCTGTCGCAGCGCCAAGCTGCATGGCGTGTAATAATTTGATGCTATATCTGAAATTTTATCCGAATCTTATGATGTCGATGCTGATACGCGTGCCTCGCTGAGAGAATGGTATCTAGTTAATCTAATTAATTTAATATTATCATGCTTTCGAGGAGAGTTTAATTTCATATATACGTAACCTTATGCCGAGCAGTCTTATAGGTTAGCCTTAAAAGTTGACAGAGCAAAAAGATGTATTTTAATATCTGTCAACGATTGACACGAACTTGTGTCAGACAATTACATACCAGCGTGTCGAGGAATTTAATGAAAGATCATACTGACGCCTCGTTTAAAAAAAGATTACGTTCTACTACTTTATACTGGACTGGAGTCGGTGTTTTGGTAGTTGGATTGAGTTACTCCGCAGTGCCTTTGTACAGAATGTTTTGCCAGGTATACAATTGTTAATTTCTTTAAGGATAATTATAAATATTATATTGTCGAATTTAGTCTCATCATTTTTTAAATAAATATTATGCGAATTATAAATCAATATAGCATTGTTATCGGTATAACAATATTTGCAATATACTTATATTTCTCTTATTGGCTATATTTCTTTTATTATACAGTCATACAGTTATGGTGGAACAATATCAGCTGGTCATGATGCTACTAAAGTGAGCACAATGTCACCTGTTAAAGCTAGAAAGATTAAAATTAAATTCAGTGCGGATACAGCGGCATCGATGCAATGGAACTTTAAGCCCCAGCAAATAGAAATTACGGTTGTTCCTGGAGAAACAGCTTTAGCATTTTACACAGCCACAAATCCAACTGATAAACAAGTCATTGGAATATCTACATATAATGTTTTACCTTTTGAAGTAGGGCAGTATTTTAATAAAATACAATGTTTCTGTTTTGAAGAACAGATGCTTAATCCAAATGAACAAGTAAGTTTATTAACATCAAATATAGAACATAATGTAACAGTCTATTTTTTGTGCATCTAACCAGAAGTTTTAACTTCTCTTAAATATTAATTTGTTATCTAATATAAAAATTCTGAACATTTGCATAAATAATCTAATATATGATTAAATCAAGCAACGTACTATAAGTTATTTTTGTGTTTTAAGGTTGATATGCCAGTGTTCTTCTATATTGATCCAGAATTCGCAGATGATCCAAGAATGGAATTTGTTAATGAAGTAGTTTTGGCTTATACATTCTTTGAAGCCAAACCAGGATTTAAGCTGCCTATACCAAGCTATGCCAAAAGTCATTCAGTAAAGTAAAACGTAATTATTTCAAATAGTTACTATAATTGTACAAAATAATAAATATTTAATGTTTTTTTTTCAAATTTTTGAGGGATATGGAAATATCACGTAGCCTAAATTTCTCTAGGAGTCTATTTCAAATGATTAAATATTCTCATAAATGTAAATGGCAGTATTCAGAACATGGCACTAACAGAGAACAAGCTATTAAAATCTAAAGAGTGCATTAACAGGATACGCGCGTCTAAGACCGCAGACTTTTTCTTTATCGATGTATACCGCATCGATTTTAATCGCAAGATCGTGTTCCAACTTAGTTCGAGTTCTTAGTAATTTCTGATGTTGATTCTCGAGTTCTTTCAGTGCCTTGTGCATTCTCTCGAGTTGATGATTTATTTCGTCAATCTCTTTCTGTAGGCTACAAAAAAAATAGTAATTTAAACAACGTCTCACATTCTACGATGCTATCAAGACATAATACACACCTCGCATAGGCATAATCGCGACATAATTCTATATCAGGACGATGCATTCTCGCTTCCATCCTTGTATGGGCAACTTTAGTCGCGTAACTTTTGTCGGCGATAGCTTTACGCATTAATTCCAAATTTTTTTCAACATCGAATATTTCTTGTTGCACCTGTAATATTTTACGAATCACATTTAATTTGAGAAAGATATATGTGTTTACCTTTCATACCTTTTGTAAATGTTGTTGAAGTTTATTTTTAGCTTCTAGTAATTCGGAAGATCTGTGAGCTAAAGCGTTATTGGTGTTACTCCAAGTATTCCACATTTCTTGAGAAACTTTATTGATAAGACTTTCGGCAGTGGTTCGTAATTGACATGATTTATTCCGTTCTGTTTGCGATCTTTGCACTATTCTATTCACTGCATCTGCCCAGGTTTCTTGTTCCGAAACGCTAATCACATAACAGTATATATCATATAATGTTAGAAGTATCATTTACAAATGTCATCATTAATTACCATGGGTCATATTTTTCAATTCCGGAATAATATTGTAATCCTTGAGTGTGATTACTCAACTGATGACAAATAGTATCGATTCCTAAGGCACTCTCTTTATTCTTTAAATCTAGTTCCAATTGATTCTGCGAAGCTCTGCAGTTTCGTAACTTCAAGCAAAATATTAATTAATATGTTGATTTAATTAGGAGATTATATAAACATGAAAAAATTAGATAAAATTAAAATATTTAGGCTAAATTTTACCTGATCTTTGCATTTATCCAAACAAGCTTCTAGTTTCTTTTGATTTATTCGTAATTGCTCCACTTCTCGTAGTAAACATTTTTCCGAGTCATCGTGTACCAATTCTGTGCCTAAGAAATAAGAATGAGAGAGAAATAAGAAATAGTAGAACTCTTCTTATATAATATTTTATACATGAAATAGTTAAGAATGATTATACTTTTTGTACTTACTTTTTCTAGCTTCTCTGTGATAAAGACACTCCTCTGCGATATGTAAAGGTCCTTCAATATCTCGTATTGCCTTTTCTAAGACACTTCGACAATCTTGAAGTCTCTCAATTTCTTGAAGCATTCTCTCCAGTTCTGATACCACTTCGTTACGCCAAAAAGTAATGTCATTTATCCTTTCACCAAGTCTTCGGCTGGTATCATACTGACCATGTTGTATCTTCTCCTCAGCATCTCTAAGAGATAATTTTGGATTTAGACAACACCACAGTTTTATATAATGTAGAGAATATAGAGAAATAGTCTCAAGAAAATTTTTTGTACCTCATAATTCTCAGAGCATCATTCCGTGTTCTTTCAGAGTAATGTCTCTGTGAACTTGATTCATTGTAATATTTTATTTGTTTCTGGAACCATTCGTTTGGTGTATATCTCGTATAAAGGGCGGCTTGCGACGCATGAACAGGATTACGTTGATAGCCCATTATCAAATTTGGAAATTTTAACGGCCGTGTACTCATTTTATTATTCGTATCTAGTGTATAACTTGATATTGACTTTGTAGCCCTGTGCGAAAGAGAATAATATATATATATACTAATAATGTCGTCTTATTCGTTCAAGAAAAAGATGAGAGAAATTGACAGAAATATGGTGTAACATCAAAGTTTGTTAGATCAATATCATTCTGTGTATCCATAAGAAATTTGAAGAATTACATCTACAACTATTCTTGTAGGAATAATAAAAAAGAAAGTGTAAAGTAAATGAATTTACAGTTAGAAGAGACGTTGACGTTGAAGGTACTTACAGAGGAATAACTTCTGTATTCTCAAATCCAGCATTTGGTCTCCATGGCAGTAAGTTATGTGTACGGGTATAATCACCTATACGAAGTGGAAAGATTGGTTCCATGTAAGGCATTGAACTTCCTACTGTACTCCATGGTTGAAGTTGCTACAAATTAAAGTTGTAAAAAATACATTATTTCTAAAGAGTTTAAATATTATATATCATTATATAAAATAAGATTGAAGTCTTAGCATATTATTAGAATTTTTGTATTATTTATAATACAAAAGTAGTAAAAAAGTTATATTTTTTCAATTTTTATGTACATATAAAATATGATTTTTGTATTTTTTAAATAACTTATATATTTTTTTCAATTGTAAAAATGATAAAAATATAATTATATACATGATATAACTGAAATCACTTACATATAAGAAATTAATATTTATAATATATAATTATTATTTAGGAGAAAAACATTTTATTATTGTGTCTTGTATATAAATCATATTTTTTATTAGCAAGATTTGAATGAAACGAAGAGTTCTAATCGTAAGAAAAATTCCCTTTAAAAAAATAGTAGTATTGGAGTTAAATATAGTAGACAAAATTAATATAAAAAAATATTTGTATTTTATATATATTATCTATTTATGACATTTATGTTAGTAGAGTTATGAAGAATCGACATGGCAGATGTACCTAGCGAAGCTCCCGAACGTAAATACATGCTTTTTGATATCTTAATTAATTTTAAAAATATATTAAATTAGTTAAAAATAACTTAACATTCATTAAGATTACATTATCATTATAATATATCATTTATCTTATACATTATGCCTGTGATATGTCGAAAATCAAAAGATTTAAGGTTAGGGTTAGGTTGTAATAATTAGATTGTAATTTTTATATTTTTTTCTTGTATATAATATTTTATATAATACAATTTTAAAAAATTTTCCTTTTTAAGTGCTTCTTACATTACTTAAGAAGTATACAATGTATGATTAAATAAAATGTAATGTTATCATGTGCAAAATATTTTTGGTCCATCAAATTATTTTTATTATTTGTTATGTATTATAATGTTAAGGAATTAAAAAATATATTTTCAGACTGTCCTGGAACTCAGAGTGAGAATGCTGGCAAAGCTTCAGCTTGCTCAGGATGTCCAAATCAATCATTGTGCTCGTCTGGAGCCGCCAAGCAACCAGATCCTGGCATAGAACTTGTCAAAGAAAGGTTGTCCTCGGTACAGAATAAGCTATTAGTGCTTTCAGGCAAGGGAGGAGTTGGCAAAAGTACTTTGACATCATTGATATCCAGGTGCCTTGCGGCAAATAATTCCGATAGAAATGTAAGTTTAAATAAGTTATAATTATAAGTGAAAAACTAAAGTGATGTATGCTTGAAACATGTTTTCTGTTTGAGGATACAAAGAATTAATTTCTTATATCATATTTATCTTATATCACAAAGATAAATTCTAATATAAATGCCATATATTTTATTACCACATAAATAACATATCACACTGACAAGATTGAAAAACAAGTTGTATAATAACTCACCCTTCTGCCCATTCCAAGTACATCCATGTGATTTTCAATGTACATTTTAACATAGTGAATGCCACCGGTTAGTTTGCTAGGAAATAACCTCAGACAGAATATCTATAGTCAACTGATACCTACCTATGTATGTCGTATCAACTTGTGCCAGTCTTTTATTGATTATCAAAGTTTTGGTGTCCTCATTCTTTTCCAGTATTTCAAATCAAGATAAAGCATGCATTAATAAACAAGTGCTAAAAAATATTAATTAATTTGTAATATATTGAAATGTTAAATTTTAAATTGTATTAAATTTTTAATTTCTCTCTTATGTGCATAGATTGGAGTATTGGATATCGACATTTGCGGACCATCGCAACCAAGAGTACTTGGAGCACTTGGTGAACAAATTCATCAGAGTGGATCAGGATGGTCACCTGTTGTAAGTAAACTCGTTGAAACTGGAATATTATGCCCATAATAAAAACTGTTATTTAATATTGCATATTATTATTTGGTTCTAGTATATCGAGGATAATTTGTCATTGATGTCAATTGGATTTTTGCTCAGCAGTCCTAGTGATGCAGTTATATGGAGAGGACCAAAAAAGAATGGTTTATATTTAAAATTTCTTCCTTTTCGTGTTTTATTATATTAGTTCGATTTTTTATTCTATACAAATTTATATATATATTCAGGTATGATCAGACAATTTTTGTCAGAAGTTGACTGGGGTACTTTGGATTACCTTATACTGGATACCCCGCCTGGTACATCAGACGAACACTTATCAGCCACATCTTATCTCAAGGGTGCTGGCGTTACAGGTGCCATAATCATTACAACACCGCCGCAAGTTGCCCTTTTAGATGTCAGGAAGGAAATAGATTTCTGTAGAAAAGTAAACATTCCAATCTTGGGTGTAGTTGAGAACATGAGTATCTTTGTATGTCCTAAATGCAAGGTAAGATTGATAAGATTTGGAGATAGTGCCAAAAAAAAAATATAAATATATAATTAATGAAAAACTTCTTTATATACAGAGTACTGCAGAAATATTCCCAGCTTCGACAGGTGGTGCACAAACAATGTCAAAGGAACTGAATGTAGAGTTCTTAGGCTCGATACCTCTGGATCCATTGCTAGCCAGATGTTGTGATGAGGGTAAAAATTTCTTGACAGAAATGTCGGATTCACCAACCGTTACTGCTTTAAACAAAATTTGCAAACGTAAGACTTTAATATATATTGTATATCATATATCATCACAAACTTTTTTACACAAGACATAAAAAAAATTGATTTTATTTTCAGGTATTGTTCAAAAATGTGAAGAGGAAAAGGAGAACTGTCCTGATAATTCCATGCAAAATATGTAAATACATTTTTTGTATAAAAATTTATATACAATTGTTATATATTATTGTTGCTGATTAAAATCTACAACAAAAATCTAAAAAATTATTATAATGCAATTTTTCGTGTAAAACTACATAGGTTTGATTGCTTCGATTAACGTTATTTTTTTTATTCAATAAATATAGTAAATGTTCAATTTCTCTGTCTGTGATTGCCCATTAGAACTATTTGTAACATCCTCTATTTATCATACTGACAATGAGTAATAAGAGAATTCGCGATAAACTACGAAAAACTTCAAGCGTTGAATTGTAAAGTGCTGATAACATATCGGACATTGAACCTATTCTGATTTAGCTGACAATGAGTGACGATTTATTGACAGAGATGTTTCGTTTGTCAAATTCAAATTTGACGTGCGAATACGCTGGTGACAATAGAGCAACAAAAAACCGATTGGAATAATTATAATACTTTATGTTCTGCTTTCTTTATTTACAAATGTATTCGAATTTTCAATAATAAAAGAAAAAAGTCTAAGCGAATAACATACAAAATGACGAATGCGAATGACACATGATGCGCATAAATACAGTGGCGCATTATGTGCCATGAGGGATCATTGAACGGTTCGGAGTTCGGAACGTGGAGTTCTCTGAAAATAATTTTTTAATGTAAGTTCTATGTAACACATATATACAATGCGAAAAAAAATATTATTTATAAAAATAAACGCCTATTCGTATAGTGTGATTTCAATAGATTACAGAGAGGTTAGGATTTAATATTTTAGAAACAACACTTTTTTATATGTGTATGTATATTCCTTATTAATAAATTTAAAAATAGATTTTTTATGTAATACAAGAATGCATATACTGTTAAAATAAAAAGAAGTTTATTTATTTTTTTTGTAAATGTATATGATTTATTAATAACAATTATTTTGTGTACAAGTAGATTATTATATAAAATGTGCTTTTAATGTCTTTATTATTTTCAGGTACAACCAGTTAAAAATTGTGACAGTTTTGATATATGATATTTGATTTAAAATGACTGACGTAGCAGCAAGTGGGCATGATGCCCCCAAAAAATCAGAGAATAATACAGTGGTAAAAAATTACTCAAATAATATTGTGACAGAAATTGATAATTGTGTAATCACAATGTCAAATAAAGGATCTTACAAACCATTAACAAGAAGTCACAAAAGAGAAGACGCACACTATCTCGAGAATAATAATAATGAGAATAGTAATAATGCGAATAGTGCAAGAACAAAGCGGATAATGATAATATTATCCTTTGTGTGTGTCATGGCTTTATTTCTGTGTCATCTTAGTTTTCCATTTTTATCTATGATTACAAATTCAATACTCACCACCATGAATAACTATAACGTAGAAATACGATTTACGATTTTTATACCTGATAATACTACCAAAAAGGAAGAATATCAGCATATATTACTGGATTCTTTTGATATACACATTGCACAACAAAAGTATGATTATAAAATAATATCTTTAAAAGAAGAAAATTTATTTGAACAAAACACTTTTAATAATCTAGTAAGTAAAAGTAAATAAAATTTTTATATATTATTGATATTCTGTTTATTTATTATATTAATTTTATGTTTAAAGCAATGCACCAATGTTCCTGAAATATTACGCTTTGATTGTCATCCAGAGGACGGAGCATCGCAGCTTTCCTGTACAGACAGAGGATGTTGTTGGAATCCTCTTGATAAAAAAAAAATTCCAAAACGTATACCACTATCTATTCCCTACTGCTATTACCCCGAGAAATGGAATCTGTATAAATATATTAACCAGAGTAATGATGGTAGCAATTTCTTAGGCTTTCTCAACCAAGAGAAAAAATCTATATACAAGAATGATGTGCCTCTTGTAAAGATTGAAGCTTCAAGCATAGACAGTTCAATTCTGCGTGTAAAGGTAATAATAAATATTTGTAAAAGATTTTATATTTATACTATAATGTAATAAGAAAATAATTATGAAATATCTTTAATTTTTTTAGATGTACGATCCCTTGAAAAGCCGATATGAACCACCATGGCCAATTAGACCAGATCCAAAGCCATTTTTATCCAAGACTAGCAATACAACATACCAATTTAAAAGCGATAATGTAAAACCTGGCTTCAAGGTTGATAGAGTCAGTGATGGCACAACATTGTAAGTACATATTATTTGTTATAAATTCAGAGAGTAATATATATAAAGTTTTAGTAAATTTGCACAGAGATCAAGTTACATAGTTTTAATGATAAATATGAATATATTATTTAATAGTATTATTTTATAGTATATTCTATGTGCAGATTTAATTCTATTGGGATTGGAGGTTTCATATTTGCTGATCAGTTTCTGCAAATAACCACTTTGCTACCAACGAGTAATATTTACGGTATTGGCGAGCATAGATCAAGCTTAAAATTAAATACTAATTGGCAATCATTTACTTTACTTAACAAAGATCAACCACCGACAGAAAACGTATGTTGCTTAATTTAATCCTACATACAAATGAATTGATACAGTATAATAATATTTCTTTTATTTGTTTCTTTAAATTAGGCAAATTTGTATGGATCTCATCCATTTTATATTGTTGTCGAGGATTCTGGAATGGCTCATGGAGTTTTATTTTTAAACAGTAATGCTATGGGTATGTTTTTCTTTATAAAATATTATATAATGTCTCAATTATTTTAAAATAATTTGAATATTTCATATCTTTTAGAGGTGATATTGCAGCCTACACCGGCATTAACGTTTAGGACGATTGGTGGTATTTTCGATATCTACTTTTTCTTGGGACCAACCCCAGCCGATGTGGTGAAACAATATTCTGAAATTGTAGGCAAACCATTCATGCCACCTTATTGGTCTCTCGGTTTCCACTTATGCAGGTACTATATCATTAAAGTATAATGTATTTGATATATGATAAATAACAAATTCTATATATTTATCAGATTTGGATATGGAACCTTGGAAAAAACCAGAGCAGTATGGAATAGAACGAGAGCAGCCGGAATTCCATTTGTAATGTTCGCTATTTTACAAAACATGCTACTCTTTATAAAACACATTTTAAGATATGCAAGAAAATTATTGTAAATATTGTGTTTATTATATTTATAGGATACCCAATGGAATGATTTGGATTATATGGACAAAAACAATGACTTTACATATAATAAAGAGAAGTTCAAGGATTTGCCCAAGTTTGTAGAAGAAATTCACTCGGTATGATATATTGATATATAAATTCCAAAGATTATGACACAATCCGCAAAAATCGCAAATATATTACAGTAATTTTTTCTATTTCAGGTAGGAATGCATTACATTCCCTTAATAGATGCCGGTATATCTGCTTCCGAAGAAAATGGTTCTTATCTACCTTACGATGAAGGAATCAAACAAGATATATTTGTAAAAGATGGTATAACGTATAAACCTTTCGTTGGCAAAGTCTGGAATTTCGTTTCCACGGTATGGCCCGATTTTACAAATCCTAAAACGATAGAGTACTATGCAAATATGATGGGCAATATGCACGACAGTTTTGCGTATGATGGCGCATGGATCGTAAGTTTTAACTGATTTAAAAAAAAAATTTTTTTTATATGTTTTTAAATTATGCGATTACTCAAATTATTTTAATTATGTATTAAGGATATGAACGAACCATCCAACTTCTACAATGGTTATAAGAATGGCTGTACGTATAACAGTCTGGATTATCCCGAATATTTACCCAATGTTGTCGGCAATTTACTCGCTACGAAGACTCTGTGCATGAATGCAAAACATTATTTGGGTCCTCATTATAATCTTCACAATACCTATGGAACTAGTCAAGCGATCGCAACGAATTAGTAAATAGAAATACAATTCATATAATATTCTTCCAAGTTTTACAGAGAGTTTAAACATTTATCATCTTAAACTATGTGTGTGTATAGTGCCCTGAGGAAGATCAGACAGAAAAGATCATTTATAATTTCGCGTTCGACATGGGTAGGACACGGTCATTACGCGGGCCATTGGACAGGCGATGTTTATTCATCATGGTAATTTCAAAATGCATTTCGCTATATAATTGTATTCTTTATTTACTAATTAAAAAACTGTTTTAGGCATGATTTAAGGATGAGCATTCCAGCTATTTTGTCACTCAACTTCTATCAAATCCCAATGGTAGGCGCTGACATTTGCGGTTTTGATGGAAATACAACTACAGCATTGTGCAATCGCTGGATGCAACTTGGTGCTTTCTATCCATTTTCTCGAAATCATAATTCCGACGAGACAATTGTAAGAGAGTGCCAAAATATGAATTAATAATAGAATTCTAGAAATATTTTCGTCATAATGTATAAATGTGTTTATATACAGGAGCAGGATCCAGTTGCTATGGGCGACTTGGTTGTACAATCGTCAAAGAATGCTCTTAGAATACGTTATCGACTTTTACCATATTTGTATACCTTATTCTTCAGAGCACATAAGTTTGGCGAAACAGTGGCACGTCCGTTATTTTTCGAGTATGTATCGATATCTTGTCTCATATATACATATATCCTACATTGTACTAATAATATATGCGTGATATAGGTTCACTAATGATTGCCAGACCTACGATATTGATACGCAATTTCTTTGGGGAAGTGCGCTTATGATTAATCCAGTTCTTGAAGAAGTACGTTCTCTACATCTCTAATTATTTATTTTATATTCACATATAAAATGCATCGATATTTTATTAATTATAATTTATATCTTACAGAATAAAACTAATATAGCTGTTTATATACCACGTGGCCTATGGTATGATTATTATAGTCTTCATTTCTTCTTTTCCATTGGAAAACATTATACACTACCTGCACCGATCGATAAAATACCATTATTGATTCGTGGAGGCTCGATACTTCCAGCACAGAAACCTGGTACAACGACTACAGAGAGCAGAAAGAATAATTTTGAATTGATAGTAGCATTAAACGAAGCTGGAAATGCCAAAGGAGAACTATATTGGGATGATGGTGATAGTATAGGTAAAAGATTATTAAATGATAATCAAATGGAACCTGTATATCTTGATGATCTTTTTTTTTTCTAATCTACAGATTCGGTAAAAAAGAAAGAATATTTGTGGTTATCTTTCACTGCAATCAGATCTGACAATGAATCATCCTGGACATTACTGAACACGCAAATAAATCGTTCTTTTAACGAAGAGGTGATTCTTGAGAAAGTCCAAATTTTGGGATTACAGAAACAAGTGTCCCAAGTGTTCCTAAATAAAAATGAGATAGGATTTAAATACGATATTTTCACATCAGTAAGTTTTATACTGAATATAAATGTTTAAGAATAACAAAAAAATATAATATTATAATAAAGAAATATATGAATTTCAAAATATTCAAAATTTCAGAGTCTGAGTATCACTGGCTTGCAAGTGGACATGAGGCAATTATTTGTATTTAATTGGTATTAATAGCTCAGCGAAAACAGTGATAAACGATACTATTAATTTTATATAAATTTTCGATCACATATGTAAGTATCATAACTCATATAATAATTAATATAACATATGTGATATATATGCTTGAGGTAAAAATATATTTACATTACTATGTATAAGTGATAGATGTTTTAAACATATATTTTAATATCATAACGTATTAAATATTATACTTTGAGATATATATATTTTGAGATATAGTACATATATATATTTTCTCATTTGATAAGGAGGTATGTAAATTAAACAGCTGTCGCTGTTTATATAATTATGGAATAATACATACAAAAATTATATTGATTAATTTTTAATAGAAACGAGCGAGTAAAGAAACATGTTTATTCAAATTGTCTTCTCTCATCGTACAGTATATACATACATGTATAAATATGACTATTGTTTATGGCACTAAACAAAAACAATGATATTCTAATTTTATCGATGTTGACTGCAAAAGTACGAGAGAAAAAAAAACATATGATTATAATGAGAATGCAATTTTGTAATTTGGTGGGAAAAATTATGTACAATAAAATCCGCAAAAAAAATGTAGATAATGTGGACCACAATTATTTTCGCGAGCGCTACTTATTCGCTTTGGCACCACATAGCTTAAAGTTATCGAGGAGTATAGTTGACTTGGTCGAGTGAAGAAATAAGAGAAAAGCCACGCGTCTTTCATTGACCATTCAAGACGGCTCTTCTTTGACCTCGATCTATATTCAAAATGCACTTCGACCCTCATTTGCATTCGCGCGAGCCAAAGCGTAAAGATTTCGATCTTCCGAATAAATTTGAAAACGCAAGTCACATTGCATGCTCATTTTAATACATTAAGGTGCGTCACACGCATAAATACGCGCCGCTTGTATATATACGATGATTCTCGTTTTACGAACGCACAACGCAAAATACATTCGTTACATAGCTGCTAATAATAAAATTGAAATTATATCAAACGTAACGCGGTAAATACACAATATATTTGGCAATGAAAAAAGTAACAAAGTCTTTGGACTCGATATATCATATCCCGATCGTTTCGCGTACCGAATTGTACAATAAGTTTTCAAATTTCGGAGGACTACATTGCATAAAATAGCACCTGCACAACGATTGCAGTATATTTTTGACTATCCTTAACCGTACGCACGATCGAGAAATTATTCTAATGGTCTAGGTCGAGGAAAGGAACTTCTTTGCGAATACACGAGCGATAACGTTACTCAATTCTAGGAATATAAAGTTATTTTTGATTTTATATGCTAAGTAACAATCGTCGTTTATAAAAAGAACTATTTGTATCAGATAATTACATATTTTGATAATGAGTTTATGTTATTGCACGTAATTTTTGGCATCTTTAGAATCAAAATAAGATATGTATCGTGTTCCTCTCCTCTCGCAGCCATCAGCATACTAGTATATATACATATATGTACAGAGTGTATCGGAAATTATAGTATGATCGAAACAGAGATAATTCAAAAATAAGTCGAAAATATAAAATAAATTTTTTCGTATTGTTAATTTTCCAGTTTTTACAAACTTAATGTTCTCGATAACAAAGCTTTGTGCGAAAGAACTTTATTCCACATTTTTTAACTTATTTTTCCACAAAAAAAAATCATATTTCTATTTCCGATATACCCTATATGTGTGTGTATATGGATATAATATATATATATATCTCTTTTTCTCAATGACTAATATACTAATCTTGCAATCTTCGTTCATTATTGTCTGTTCACATTTACTTAGGACTATCTAAAGACAGCAATGGCGCAACACGCCAACATGTTTGCTCATCCGTGGCTAATCAAGCCATATCGTTAATTGCGCGCGAACGCACATAAGAATGAGATAAATAACGAATAATAGTGTCAACTACAAACGAGAACGCAGGGCCGTCTTAGTTTTCTAGGCGTGCGTTGAACACATAACAAAAAAATCTCATAATATAATATTCAATTTATAAATATGTATATATATATATATATAATAGATATATATGTATATGTGTATTTTTATAAATATGTAAGGATAATAACGATTGCATATGTGTGAAAGAACATAATTACGAATGACTCGTAATAGCCTCGTTTTTTTTGGTATACGGTATATAACAAACAGTCGTGTTTGCTTATAATTACGATAAAATGTAAGTGCAAAAATGCAAGCCTCCGCCGTATTCTTTTCTAATGTGCACATTTATATGTATGTATTGTTTTAATAACAAATATGGCAAGAGAATATCTAACTCTACATCAGTCATGTAAAATCGCGTAAAGGAGCGCGGTGCGTGGATTTATTTCTGTCGTTTGAGAAAAACATGTGTATGCTTTCTTTGTTATCATTTTTTTTTTAATTCAACAACGCGCTACTCTTCGTTAATTTACTTTATGTTATAAATAAAATGACGAATTTATATTTTATATTTAGCTTCTAAGCAATACGGTATACTCACTGGTTCAATATGGCAAGTATTACGACACATGGCACCACAGGAGATTATTTAACACATTCGTTAATTATTATAATTATATATATATCACACGGAAAACGGTGAAATGTTACGCATTTTCCAATTTCGAGCGGTAAAAATCATATCTAACGTAAGAAAGAGACAGAGAGAGAGAGAAATTATATATACGCGCGTTAATATATAGATTTAAATCTAATCTATTGCCTTGATTGTTTCATCCGTTGAATGATTAAAAATGGTCCATCAGTCCTTTATAGTTCTTGTGTGCGAAAGAATTTGTTATTAGTCTTTATCATTATTAAGAATAACGGAGATGTAGAGATCAATCGACCGCACAATGTTCATTTTATATTTCATTTTCTAAAAGATTTTTCTACTGAATTTGAAAAAATGTAAAAATAAAATATATATACATGTAAATGAACGATGAATATATATATACATATAAACCACGTGAAAAAATGAATGTAATATCAAATAAAAGATATCGAAATATCAGGAAAAAGGATGATAATATCAGATTGTAAATGCTAAAATTTTAATTATAGATTCTTTTGATATAACGAGCCGAGTGGATGCATAGAAAAAAAGACACTTGTTGAAACATTTCATCGTTCATATAAACGCGTGCGAGATGATTTTACTGTTAATCTGATTTTTTGCTATCTTGTAAATTTCACACCGACAGGAAGATAATGAAGTTATTGTTAGCAAACGTATATATATATATTTACGTAGCCGTGAGCACTTCCAGAATATCCTCGGGCGATTTTTTCATCCTACGGAAATTCTCCCAGTGCTCCTTCGGGACCGTCCATTCCAGGAAGAGCTCCAGATTTCGGGTGAGAGCCTCAAGCTCGGACAAACCATCGCCTGTGACCGGTTCTTTACCAGCGGACACCAGCGAATCCTGAAGAACGTCGTCGATGAGACGTTTACCGAAGCCAAGCTCGTCCAATCGTTCCTGCTTGCTGATCCTCTTCAGCAAGACCGCTAATAGCAGTCGCATCTTTTCCACTGTCATCAGCTTATACTTCGCGGTGACCGAGTTCTTCTCGGTAATCTCGGAGCCGCCAATCGGTTTGCCGGCGATACCGGTACCGTCGTCCTCCACTTCCATATCCGGATGGCAGGTCTTCTCATGAATCTCCAGCTCGCTCTTGATCCTAAAGAAACTCTTGCAACGTTTGCAGCCGTACGGATCGTTCCTGCCGTGTATGCATTTCATGTGCTTCTTCCAATGTGGTAGTTGAGTGAAGCCGGCGTTGCACTCGGAGCACTTAAAAGGTCGTTCACCGGTGTGACGGCGGGTGTGTAGTTTTAGGGCAGTTGAATGAGCGAAGGCCTGCCAACAGACGAGACAACGGAATGGTCGCTGACCAGAGTGGGTCCTCTGGTGCACGGTCAGCTGGGACTTTTGGGCGAATCGCTGGCCGCACGTGGCGCAGCCATGTGGACGATCACGTGCATGCGTCCTCATGTGCTGCGGTAGGTGGCCCTTGAAAGTCTTGTTGCAGATTGCGCAGAGGAATGACTTGACGTCGCGGTGTAGACACTCCAGGTGCTTCTTCAGGGCGTCACGGCGCACGAAGGCGCGTCCACATAGATCGCACTTGTGATCCTTCTGGCCGTTGTGACGTTTCACATGCAGAGATAGATTGGCCGCGCAGGTAAAGCTGTTGGAGCACAGGCCACAGCGGAACGGTCTGACCTGGCTATGCGTGCGACGATGCTGTACCAGTTGACCGCCTCGCGCGAAGCTCTTATCGCACTCCGGACACTTGTACGGCTTGAAGCCGGTGTGCGTGCGCACGTGTAACTTCAGCCGTTCCTTCAGTGGAAATTCCTTGCCGCACTCGTCGCACTTGAACACTGGTCCGGCGCCGTGTACCACCTTGTAGTGATTCCGCAGACCGCCACTACCCTTAAAGCGCGCGTCGCACACGACGCAGCAATACTTCTTCTGAGGATTCTGCTGGTCCTTCACCTGCGTAGTCTGCTCGCTCTTTTTCTTCTTCTTCTTCCTCTTCGTCGCCTTCTTCGTCTCGACGGAGTTGCACAGGGAGCTGTCGCTGCTTTCGGCGTTTATCGAGGCGACAGTGGAGGAGATATTCTCCGCGATTTTGAGTTTTTCGGTCACAACGACGTTGTTGTTCTCGCGCTCCAGTAGATAATTCGCTTGAATGATAGCATCGATCTTCAGCCTGAGCTCTTTCTCGGAATTTTCCTTCTCGATGACTTCGTCGACGTTGGACGTCTCACATTTTTCCTTCTCGCCGTTCTTAGCAAAACTTTTCTTTCGCCGAGCAGTTCCGTCGAACAGGTCGCCATCCGTAGTGGAGTAATCCTTCTCACCAAAGTCCTCGCGATCTCGGATTGCTTCTGATTCTTCCGGTTCCGAGTTTGAACACGGATCCAGGGGTTCCCGTCTGTATACGTATACCTCATCCTTAAAACACTCTCTATTATCCAAGTCCATGTACAGCTGTTCGTCAATGTCTTCTTCTTCTTCGTCGTAATCGGGCGCGAACACTTCGTCGCATCCGGCAGGATTCTTTTTGATCAATTTCTCGTTCGTTTCATAATCGCTGTCATCCTTCCTTTTGCTCGATCTTGCCAACTTCCTTTTCGAAGCCTTCACGGGACCGTTCTTCTTGCCGCTTCGCGTTTTCTTCGCATTCTTCGCCTCATCATTATTCTTCTCTTCATCGGAGTCTACATCTTCAATATTGTTCCTGAGCTCGCCAGTTCTTCTTCGACGAGCTTCCGCTCGTCGATGCTTACCGCTTTGACGTTCCGATTGCTCGACGCTTTTGCAGAAGTTGTAATCTCGCAACTGGAAACTCTCACCGTCGCCGCAATCACCTGAAAAACTCCTGAGTGCTCTTAGAGCGTCGGTCGTGTCGCCGTCCTTGAAGATATTCTCCCTGATGCGCGATTGCTTCACCGGCAGCAATTCAGTCAGCTGAACTTCCTCCTGCGGCTGCTCAGAACCGGCTATCTGGTTCAAGACTGTCTGCTGCTGCATGCTGATCATTGCCACAGGCAGCGCGATCACGATATAACGCCTCGAGAGACTTCGACGCTTGACTTTGATTATCTCAGCATACCGTATGACGTGTCAATTGTTCGCCTTTAGATAACTCGCATCGATCATCGCTTTTTTTGCCCCCGATCAAATTCGTAAACACGCGTTACTACCCCGAAGAACTACGCCGATAAGTAATTTAAAATCGTATTTATACGATAGGGGTAAATCGAGATCAAATTTTCTATAGATAAATCTCGAGAGTCCAGAAAACTATCTTGCACGGAGAAAATCGCGATTGCTCGACTTTTGAATTTATTACGCGTACGATAATTCACTTCCGAAACCGGATGAAACCGCCAGGCATCGATGTCGCTTCATGTCGTGCGATCGAACCCGAGAGGGGAAAAAGGCGACGCGACCGCGTTATCAGCGACGAAGCGAAACGTTTGACGAATCCGATCGGATCCGGATATATTAATCTTCGTTTTAATGTATACCTAATAACCGCGTTGTGGTATCGTCAATTCCGAACTAGTAGCGACGCAGTCGTTCTCAAAGAAAACTCGAGGGATTCGTCTTTTATCGGCGCGAACGGCGGCGAGGTCAGGCCGAGAAAGCGAGAGAGGCAAAAGAGGGAGAGAAGAGAAGAGACCGCACGTATATATACACGCACACAGGCGTTTGTAAAGCGCGGGTTCGCTTATCGCGCTCTTATCGTCCCGATATACCTCGCCGTTTCCCCCCCTCCGCCCGCGCCGGTTTTTCCCCGTCTCCTGGCGACGGCGACGGTGACGATTTCGGACGCGATACCGAGCGGAGTCGAGCTCACCGCGAGATCGCGCCCGGGCAGGGCAGCTCCGGCTCCCGGAAGTGCGGGCCAGTGCGGGCGTTGGAATCACCGTGTCGTAACACCGAGGCCCTGCCGGTCTCTCCACCAGACGGATACCGGAAATCGTTTCCCGGACCGGCGGCCGGCGGCAGCCCGTTCCTCGTCGGCGCGACGATCGACTGACGACGGGGAACGAGAGGTTCCTCTTCCTCTTTCGACGCCGAGGACGCCGCTGCTCTCTTGGAGCGACCGCGCGATTGCGCTCGCGCCTTTTTCCACGCAAGCGCAATCCTTGGTCGATATCAGCCCGATGTGCACCCCTCTCGACAGGGCGCTCTTCTCCCTCTCGTCCTCCCTCCTCTCGCTGTCTCTCTCTCTTTCCCTTGTGTCCGCTGAAACTCTCCTCTCGCACCCGCGACCCCGTCGCTCTTTCTGCGTTCTTCTAGACAGATCCTCGGCCTCCCTCCGCACGACTGTCAGCGCAACCCTTCTTTTGTTATGTCTTATACGACCTCTCACCTTTTTCACCCTGTCATTCGCCTACTCGTTGCAGCATTTATCGTCGCCTGCTTCACTTCGAAGTTAATTCGTTCTCGGAGATTCCCTGAATAAAGACCGCGCATTGGAAATGTGTGCTCCGCGACTTATCCCTTGTCTTCAGTTTTCATTGATTTTAAAGTATAAGCGGCGCGTTCGAGTCTCCCTGGAATACATTTATTTAGAAACTGTTATTCTTTCGGTATATAACTTATTAACAACTTAATTTTCTACTTCGATTGTTAATTTTTCCGATAATGAAACGCTATCTTAATTGTTAATTACATCACCATTATATGAAATTCGTTTAACGTTAGATATCAAAAGATTTAGAAGATATCGAAAGTTTATTTACCTCGAGCCTTTCAGGTTTTTATCTGTGATCAGCGTTGTTTTCAATCTCTGGAGCGACGACTGAAGGGTCCATAGAAATCAACAATATGGGTTCGTCCTCTCGTTGCATCAACTCGTGCGGAGATAAAGATGAACCGTCCTTTTGAGCGAAAGGGAGTCCTCCCCCTAAACACTTCGTCGCTTCCTGCGGTCGCTGAATTGGAAACGCTGACTCGACCAACACCGCATCGATGTTACCGGGGAATTCGATCAACCCGTCGCAATTTTCGAGTCGTCGTCCCGCATCGAATCGATATCCGCCCGATGTGTTTCGCAATAATGTCAATCGCTTTTTTCAAGATGTCTTAGCTAATCTGCTTACGCGCTTCCTTTTCATTTGCCCCACTTAAGCGTAATCTCTAGTACTTCGCTAACACTTGTATGATACTTCGAGCGATTAAATCTTAATCTTGTGGTCCTTAATTATATCTTATCTAATATTAATTCAATATTGATAAAAAAGCGTCGCGATAACTTTTCTCAGATTCTTTGATCTCGAATGATTGTTCACTTTTGTATCTCGTTACTTGATTGCAGTCGATGGAGTAGACAGGAACTTACAAGATCGATTTTTCTTTGGTATGATATCATATCATCAACGCGATGCCTCTCGTGAGAAGGATGACCGTCGAGATTCCTCTGTGTGTGAATCAGCTCGGCTATCTTGGTTCTATATTTACACGCTTTGGTTTCGTTTCGGTTACTCGTATATATGTCGACCCTTATCTCCGAATAATCGAAGGTTTCTTCTTTTCTCGCCGAATTATGTATCTCTTCTTTCTTTTCCCTATCTCTCTGACTAGACGTTGACGAGTAAAGAAGTATGGATATTAGCGTGTTAATTCCATTTCGAGAGAAAACGGATATGAATTTGTGCGTATGTTAATATGTTTTAGCCACTGCATATCCCGATGGAATCTTGAATTAGCGAAAAAACCGGAGAAACCCGCCACCATCTGAAAGAAATTAGAAATATGGAGGCAATTCTTTGATAGTTCCAATTAGCGATATTAAATTATACATTCCATTGATTATACGCAGTTTATGTTAGAGAAACAGAAAAAATTACGACGAATAAGCACTTTAAGAGTTACGACAATTAAACTACAATTAAGTATCTCTAATTAGTTTGACATTATTTACAATACTATTATTAAAAGTATAATGAAATGATGATTTTTAATTAGATTTTTTTAATGAGATTCTCACTAATATTGAAAACATTTTAATTTCAACTTTAAAGAATATCGCAATATATTTATATCAGTATTTTTTAGTATTTTAGTAGCGATACAAATAGCAAATCAAGCTTTAATACACTTATTATATTATATCAAATAATAATATAATATGATACTATTTTATATCAAATAATTTGATATAATATAATACTATATCATATCAAATAATTAGTTTTTTTTAAATTGCATTTTGATGTAAAATACATCAATGAGATACAAATCGAGAATAAAATATTTAAACGTTTTCCAATATAGAAAATATAACTAAGTAAAGTAAAAATAAACATGGTAAGGGCAATGTCTCTCATATCGATATATAGGATGTTAAATTAATAGGAACAAAGTTATAATTAATTGATAGATTATTTTATCATTTTATCGATTTTGATATAAAAATTAGCAATTACATGATATTTAATATTATATGAAATAAATTTTGAAAAAAATTAAACTTCAATTAAAATAAATTCTTATACATTCTCGAAGCTTCAGAGAGTCGTGAGGAATCTTCGAGTTTATCGAATTTTTAATATTTTTAAAGCAGAAACGATCGAAAGCTTTCACTGTGAAGAGGATAAAGCATGCGAGCCTATCGAAAGGATCATTAATACTTTTATACAGTTGACGGTGGGACACCTTGTATACGAGTACATGGAGGCATTGATCGCGGAGGGCATTTACATCGCGCGATTGAAAGCTCGCACCGCCTTTATACGTGACCCGATCTGCTAACCGCGCCGATCAATTTTTGTCACCATCGTTGACGACGTGTGGCGTTTGCGAGAAAAGTGGAGCAACCTGAGGCCTGAGGAGTGCGGCACGGCTAACGAGAGAAATATAAAGCGCGCCTCGCTCTAGGGTGATGCTTCGTTAACAAAATTGCATATCGCACTCGGCACACGCAACTCGAGAAGATATTAAAATCCTTCGCTAACGCGTTGACAGACAAGTTTTTACATTTATATTTAATATATTCAGTTTACTCGAAATGTCGGACGTTTAATTAAATTTTAACATTAATATACGTATCTATAATTTATCATAGATAACCTAATATATTATATATTATTACTAAAATCTATCTATTCATTAAATTTAATTAATTAATTAATTATCTATTAATCTATTAATTTTTTTATCATAATATGAATATAGAATATATAATCGTTTGGTATAAATGTGAGATCACATTGGCTCGAAAATCTAAAGCTTGAGTTCACCCAAAAATATTAATAGTTGGCAAATTATTTTTGTCTTACCACACAAACTTTTTGTTTCTCAAAATTTTCGTTATTCTCTGTAGACGATTTTTAATATTTCCTCCAGTCTTTCCTCGCAACTCGCCAGCTCGCATTCAATAATATCTTCCCTCTCTCTCTCGCGTACATAGATTAGGCTCGCAGCTTACAATACACGCACACGTACACGCAGGATGCACACGCGCGCGCCTTGCTCTCATTTCTCGTCGACGCGTTCTGTTCTATGTGACACGGATCTGTGCGCATTGAACTTACCGAAAGGCATCGGGGATCGCGAGATTTCGTCGGCGCGCCGCCAAAGCGCGCGATGTAGTTAGTTACCCGCGGCCGCCGCCGACAGGTGCGACGCGCACACGTGATATATTCGGCAGGGAGGTGAACGTGGTGGCTGCGGCCGTCTTGCTCACTGGAGTCGGACTCGAGCGGGCGGGCGGGCGGGCGGCTCGCCCCGATATCCACGGCCGTCTCCACCCGGGGAAGAGGTTGCCTCGCGATGCGCGTCTCCGATCTCCGATCTCCGACCCTACCCTCCGGTCGCCATCTTCGATGGCGCTTCAAGCTCCGCCGAGCTGAAGCTGAGCTGAACCGCGCCGTCCCGGCGGAGAGCTCGAGCCTCGAGGGGGGTGAAGTCGCGACGACGACGACGACGATGACGACGACGACGACGACGTCGACGACGACGATAATATGACCCATAGTACGACGACTTGACGTCCGATGGCGCGAGCGGTTTCCCAAAGCGGCGACGATGACAAAATCGTAACCCTGAAAATTCTTCTTTCAATCTTTTTTCAATTGATTCTTTTCCACTTTTCATAATTGAAGAGCTTGGAAATCGAATCTCGAGTCTCTAAAGAACAAGAGTTACGTGTCAATCGAAAGTAGTAGAAAGCTCGTAATAATAAGCATGTATAATTATATGCGTTATTTCAAATTAAAGTAACTTGAGAAAATTTTTCGATTTTCCATACATCATTGACTTACTTGAAGGAGAAGACTCACTACATTTCTATTTTATGTTAAGGAGAATGCGACCTTTATCTTCTATCAACTTAATTCTTGTTGAAAGTGTTATTAGTTATTATTTATATTATTTTATGAAAGAATATACATCGAACGAAGTGCTGAGAGAAACACAAAGTATAAAGATATATAGATGCGCACCGTGCGATGATTTAGAGAACTACACATCGGATATAAATATCTGTCACATCATTGGTAGATAAAGTAGATTCTTCCTGTCAGCCGCGATCAAACGAGACTGATTTTATTTACGCGAGAATTCACTATAAGAATAATATATTTTCTTTTACGACGAACCGCGCGTGAAAACCTCGTATAATTCTCTTCTTTTGGATGACATCGTCGCTCTCGATAGAAAGAGTCTACACCGCGATAAAATAATAATATGCACATACAAGCGGAATAAACATAGGAATAAACATAATAAGACACGCCGAAGCTTGATCGCTGTAACGTCGCGATTCTCGATGACTCACTTTGTCAGGCTTAAATAGCTGCCTCAGTTTTTATTATGTGTATGTACGTGTGTGTGAACCATAATATCCCTCTCATGATCAACCTTAATGATGTCATTTTGTCTTTACGCGAAATTACCGGTTCACATATTATATGGATGGAAACGTCAACAAGTGAAGATAGAAATAAAATCAGTAAGTCTGCGATAATAGATTTCTTGATTTATTGTTTTATCATTATTGTCGTTTTGTTTTTTTTAAATTATTTTATATTACATTTTACATTATTTACAATATTTTAAGTACAGCAAATATGTGCTATACTATATTGCATTTCTTGGTTATAGTACAATAATTAATATACATAAGCGTATTAAGTGCTTTTAAATTTTAAAACGAAAAATTCAACATCTTGATTTCAGGAGAATGAAATCTAAATCGTACTCAAATTTGGCGGCAAACTATTGCTCGATGCACATCTTTTATCATCGTGTCACGGCAACTTCAAGCGCATCGTATCGCAATAAGCGACCGCCGTTCGCGATTACAAGTACGAGAGATTTTAACGCCAAAAAATCGGAAAGCTCTCGCTCGGAGAAATCGTCGAATCACTCGTCGCCTGCCTTTAGTGACTTCAACGCTTAATATTTTCATTAAACTCATCAAATTGCGGTCATCCGTTGCTGAGTCGCGTTTATCCGAATATATAAGATCACGCACGAGTGACAGAGTAGAGCAGAGGTTATACCGAGAGCGTTAGATATCAGATGTTGCGTGAATAAGTAAGTATATATATATTACATGCGCGGGAAAAGGAAAAATTATCTAGAGATAGAGATACACACATTTAGACATAAAAATCGTATATATTTACACAATTACAAAGAATTAATTGTATATTTTATGCAATAATTTTTTCTAGAATTGAATAAAATAATTGACGTAGAGAGAGAAAGGTAGAAAGAGATAGAAACGATTGATTTAACAAAACATATTTTTTATTTCTTGTAAAGAAATAAACTCGCAACTTTTTACGATAACATGAGATTAGATAGTAAATTAGAAGTACTAGTAGATAAAGGAAATGACGGAAAATCCTCGCCTAATTAGATTTATGTCGATGCAACTCTCGCAATCAGAATAATCGATTGTAGTATCGAATGAAGATAAGAATTTATCGCAGTCAGCGACACCAACATGAATTATGACGCAAATTCGAGTAAGTCTCTCAAGATGGTAGTACTGTACCGTTAATTCTTCAGAATTTCGCGACTTGTTACACGTTGTACATATATGTGCGGACGCGTATATTTATATTTACGTTTTTCCATATAATATACTATAGACTCCTCGCTACGGGATTATTTCGCGCAAAAACACGTGTCGTAGAAAAGTTTTCGAGTTAAGTGCAACAGCTCAAGTTCGTAAGAATAAATTTAATATATGAATTATAAATTTTTATATGAGAATACGCTCATGTCGCGGAATAAATTTATCGTTATAATATATTATATATGATATGTCGAGTTGTGAGTTCTCGTTTAAATTAGAAACTTCTCTCTTCGCGCTACGCAATGATGTCGCGATATCGGTGTTAAATATATTTATATACCGACAATAAGTGATAGTGCAAATAGTGTAAATACGGCGCACAATAGTAGAGTATCGGCGATAATTTAAGGGGGCGCGAGGCGCGAGAGCCGGCGGCGGACGAGGCCGAGCGCGGCCGAGAACGCACGAGCGCGAGCTCCTGAGCGAAGTGAACATTTGAACATAGACGCGCTCGACAGTACGCGGACAGTGTGGTGAGCGAACGTAGTGTCTCGTCGAGGATTCGCGGACTTGGTCGATTTTTTGCCCTCGAGTTGTCAAGCCGGAGCGCCCTACTCTCACGGCTGTGAAAGCGGTGCTTCGTGAGTGAAGGCCCCTGTAAGCACCCGAATATAACATAACCTCTTCGCGTATCTTTGTCTTGCTCTCTTTCGAGCCTGGCTCTCTCTCTTTCTCCCTTTCTTGCACGCTCGTCGTCATAACCTTTCTCTCGCGTTCTCGTATACTCTCTCTAGCTCTGCTACGCGTTCGGTCCGCGTGTCGTATATACGTCTTTTTCTCTCCACACGGTACGCTCGATAATTGTTCACTCGTAAACACCGATGTGGTGACGTTCGTCGCGACTCTGACGTTTTTGTTTTCAATCGCCCGCGTCGCGTGTGCGCCACCAGTTGCGTGTTGCATAATCACCTTTTACGACAGCCCGTCTCGTGGGTGCATCGGCCCTGCTTCCCTCCCCTCGATCGCAACCCGTAGAGTTTGGTGCTACGATCCTTGGAATCTGACGTTTCGAGTTCACGACTTGGCTGGTGAGTCTCTTTTGCTTGTTTTCTTTTTCTTTTCTTATATTTCTCGTTGACGCGCGCGCGTGTCTGCGTCAATTTTGTTCATTTATTTATACTCTTACTCTTTTATACCGTCAAACACTTCTCTAGAAAATATCAGTCTCTTATAATAATGCTGGAAATACCTATATGCAAGTATACGCAAAATGTAGTTTGTTTCTTATTGATATTATTATTTCTGTGTATACACAGAAATGAATATGTTCGCCAATGTTTACAAGCTGGTAAAGTGCTAAGTAAATAGCAGACGAAATGAATAAATATGTATGAATGTGTAAATTAAACGAAACTTTGATCATAAAATAATGTCGCCTGTCATTTTTGTGTATCTTTTTTTATAAAGATTGTATATTTTTCGCTTTACCACACATTATACTTATATATGTATATTATTTTCTTTTATACATCGCATTATATTTTTTTTTCTAAAAGATTAAATAAATAAAAATGCGACCGATAAAAAAAAGATATATTAAACAAAACAAGAACATCCTTATTTAATTCGAATTATTGAGATTTAATGTATACATACATACATATTAATTATTGTAATTTTGCAATAAGACGCTTTTTTAAATTATGTGATAACGTGTTTTTATGACATTTAAGAGAGTATGAATAATACAGTATTAGGCATGAATAATACACAGGCTCGCGCATTTAAAAACATGCAGCAGAATCACAATAATATCGAAATTGAGTTAGTGTTGGAGAAGTAATGACAGGTTTATGTGTGGGAAGAAAGAACTGCTATTATTACAAACCGTATTTTTATTAAAGGGGAGTCACTTATGGATTTTATTTCGCGGAAAATGTAACGAGCGAATATCTCTGAAACGATTTAAGATATCAGAATATCCGTTTCATGTTTCTGCAAGAAAATGAAAATGTATGTGTATTATATAGTGATAAAAAAATTTTAATCGAATCGATCTACATTTAAAAAATTTAATACTAGATGTACTGTTATGAACATAATAGTAATTATAAATCACTATTTTAAAGTATGTAAGATGTAAATAATTTTTTTTTAATTTAAAATATAGACAACATGAAATAATTAGAATAGATTTGTATCTGTCTTTTTGAAAAATTTCTCAAACAGTCTTTTCACTTTTCACTGATCAAATCTAGAAGATAAATAATCTTTTTTTGTAATATCTTTAAATTTATAAAAGTCAAATTATAAAATCTACATCACATTTTCATAATCTAATAATTATATATATTTAACTTACATATTTAAGACGATGAGGAAAAATACTTGAGAACTTGTAGATTTTTTATTTCTTGAAATTGAAATATATTGGTCATATGTATGTAATGACTTTTAGAAGCTTATTTAAAGAAATTTAAAGAGAGTAACATATATCTAGTCTTAATTCAAGAATTGTGTGCATGTTGAATTTATGACAGTAACATCGCTCGAAACTCTGATCGCTGCGAAATTAATTCGTCGATGCGATTTAAAATTCAAAATTATATTTTATGATACATTATGCAGTCGTGCAAAGACGATCGAATTGAGAAAATTATGTCACGCCATCTCGATTGCATTTCATTGCGCAAAGGTCGCGCTTCCGATATTTTACTTGCGAAATGTTCTTCCCTTAATCGTAAAACATGCGTACTCATAGCTCAAGATGAAGCAAGAAAGTCGCGACGCGTACAAACAATGAAATAAAAAATTAGAAGCAAACTACATCATTATCGTCAATTTACAAGATTTACATGTATTATCAAAGTTTCCAAATATTGGCAACGTGTAAATATGTGTGAGAAAGTGTACGGAAAATTTTTTTATAGCCAGTAGTAATAATTGTAAATTTTAGAAATAAGATTGCTACGTAACTTTTTATATGTGCATTTCTCTTATCTCATATATGCCACTTTTTATATTCGCGGCAATTTTGCAAATATACAATTTTCGTCATCTCTTTTATTATACATGCGTCGAAGAACTTTCCGAAGATAGTGTACGTGTCGACGTACACAGTAGTGAACATAGCCAGTCGCCGTGTCGTGACTGCAGTGGCACTTGCATATGCAGTACGTTCGTCGACATGAAATTATCCAGTGGCCATCCTTTCGCTTCGTCCCTAAGTCCCTTTTTCTTCCCTTCCTTTCCGGAACCTTTAAGAAGGGAACAAAAGGAAAACTCTTCATTACCCTCGTCCGGTCTTCTTACAAATCTTCCTTATGTCGTGGAATTCTAGATTTTTTTTATTACTTTTAATGCGAGTCATCGAAAATTAAATTGAGTTTTATATGACACTGATTGTGAATCTTTTTATATTTCACATTTCATTGTTTAAGAGACAATTATTATATTAGGAGACAATTAGTATATGTTAAATCCGGAAAAGGAGAGAGAGGAAGAGAGTCATATTTTATATTTTTATCAAATTTATACACGGAGAGAATTTTCTCTTAGAATTTACCCTGAAAATCATGGTAATCATGGGACAATATGGTATGGAAAGAATTTTATGAGAATTTCTCTGATTAATATTTATCACAATAAACATAATAATATCTACACATTAAAATATAAAACATGTTTGAGTAATTTTACCATGCAGTTTAGTAAAATTAATCAAACATGTTTTATATTTTATTGTGACAGATATTATTATGTTTATTGTGATAAATATTAATCAGAGAAATTTTCATAAAATTCTTTCCATACCATATTGTCCCACGATTACCATGATTTTTAGGGTAAATTCTAAGAGAAAATTCTCTCTGTGTACGATAAAATCATATAAAATTGTTAAATATGTAAAATAGAACTTTTATTCTCTCTTTATAGATTTTAATAGCAGATATAAAAATAATCAATTTTAATTCTCAAATTAAAACGATTTCAATATTATCGAACTCATAAACTCATTCTCATTCGTGAAATTGTCCTCTGAAAATCTAAAAAACGCATCTCATAACTTTGCCGAGAAAAAAGATAAGTATCCTAATCGCAATAATCGGCGGCGATTTGTTGCCCCGTTGGAAACCGGAAGGAAGGGCATCGGACGGACAGCGGAGCGCAAGTACTTAACCTTGCCGCGACTTTCGAACTTTTGATCGAACGGGGTTCAAGGGAAAGGGTTATTAAAAGGCTTCCCCTCCCTCGCCTTCTCCCGAGTAGTCATTAAAGGCGGAATCGAATTGACCTACTGCATATCGGTTGCGGTTCGTAGTATACATATGTCTACATCTATGGCAGCATCTCATGCTGCGAACGAATTTATTATAAACATTCGGCTGGAATATCGCAAACGCGTGTGTGATGATTCAACTCTGTCAAGGAGGTTTTTTTTAGAAATTTATAAAGAGACATATGCTTGTGATCGATCACGCTTCTCTTATAAAAGAGCGCACCCTAGAAGATTCGTATAAGATATTTTGTAAGGTATTTTAAGTTACTAGAACAACACAAGTACGCGCTATGCACGCGCCACACCTCGATTTTACATAAAAAAAAAAAATATTTTTATATAAAGTTTGTTTAAACTTAATTAATATCTTTTGACAGAAATCAGCTAATTAAAGCGTTAATTTGCGAATTAAATTTAAAAATAATAATATGTTGTAAAAGGTAAAATAGTAATATGTTGTAAATAATATATTATAATGCCTTATTTACGATTAATATTTTTTTGACAGAAATCAGCTGATAACTGTCAAAACTATTAATCGAAGATAAGGCATTATAACATATTATTCACAACATATTACTATTTTACATTTTGTAATATATTATTATTTTAAAATTTAATTAGCAAATTAACGCTTTATTAATATTTTAAAATAATATTATGTTATACAAATTAAAATAATAATATGTTTTAAATAAAATGTTACAGTACTTTAAACTCGATTAATATTTTTTGACAGTTATCAGCTGATTTCTGTCAAAAAATATTAATCACAGATAAGGCATTATAACATATTATTTACAACATATTACTATTTTACATTTTATTATATAACATATTATTATTTTAAAATTGAATTAGCAAATTAACGTTTTATTAATATTTTTTGACAGAAATCAGCTGATTAAAGTATTAATTTACTAATTGCTTTTTAAAATAAGAATATATATTATAAAAATTAAAATAATAATACGTTTTAAATAATATGTTATAATTTCTTAAACTCGAATAATATTTTTGACAGTTATCAGCTGATTTCTGTATCATTCTTTTTAACATAAAATCGAGGAATGGCGCGCGCTTGTGTTGTTCTAATCCCTTTCTAAAAAAGGCATGTTAAATCGATTCTCGCAAGTATTGTTGCCTTTTTTTTTGCGATGTTGATTAGCTGCCTCGATTTGCGTTGTGCGTTACATTTATAATTTATAGCATCGAGAGGCTGTCATCGCAAGGGTTAACAGTTTGACAGTTTATCCAAAATAAAATTAAATAAAATAATAAGATGTTTTAAATAAAATATGTTTTAATACTTTAAATTCGATTAATATTTTTGACAGTTATCAGCTGATTTCTGTCAAAAGTATTAATCGAGTTTAAAGTATTATAACATATTATTTAAAATTATACGATAGTTTCGGATCATATATTGTTGAAAAGAGAGAGAAATTATATTAATCTTCTCATTCTATAAATCAAACTTATATAATACTTTTTTTAATTTTAAAAATTTTAAGAAAAAGAAACGTGTAGCTTATTTTCAAAGATTTTACTATACAAAAAATAAATTAATTAATAGCTAGATAATTATAAAATATTCTTAAAAAAATTAAAAAGATATCAAATTAGTCTCGTTTAAGACAGAATATAGTTTTGCTTAAATAATTCTTAAAATCGAAAAAAATGATTGCATTGGTGCGCTGCTTTAATTTGCTTAATTTTTTTATCAATAACTACACCCTTATCCCATAGATGCACGTTACGCTAGTACTAAGGTAAAATCGTAAAATCATCGGACGAACGAAAATGATGGGTAAAGAGAGGGTAGGTTGGAAAGGCTGCCGTGTGGAATGATAAACATAGCTTTTATGCGTGTACTTAAAACGCATGTGCGTGCATGTCTGCCTGTGTGTGAAAAAGGGGGATGGTAGGTAGAACGATAGAGCGCGAGAAAACCGAAGGGAAAAAGGTAGATACGAAAGGGCGGCATGCATGATGGGATAAGTGCACGTCTCTGACAAAACGCCGGGGTCCGTTTACGCACACGCACGCATACAACGCGGGCCTCGACCGATCGACAGTCGTATTTATTAAGCATTTTTAGCGAGCGCCCCATGGCTCGATTCGCGCGCGCAACATTGTAGAACCGACAATTTCCGCACCGGCCCATTATATTCGCGCATCTTCGATTTCCAACAGTGTTGAGCAGCGCATTCGTGGGAATCGCGATCAATCGGCACTCTTTGCCGCGAACCTGTTGCATCGCATTACGTTCGCCTCTGAACTCGGAGTAGTTGAGGTAAACCCTACACTATTTGCCACACAGCATTCGATACTTTCGCGTCTCATGAATTTCTTTTATAATTTCTATAAATCTTTCCTTTATTTTTTTATATTTATTCTATATATGAGTGCTTTTTCGGTTATTTATTATCATAATATCATAATTGTTATAAGAAAATTGAGATACGTTTGCGATATTTCGAATAATTGTAGTTTTATTGTGAAAATTTTTTAAATTTAATTTTGATTTTTAATACAAGAATCTTTTTTCTTAGCTGCAAATTAATTCAATGTATATGTGTGACATTAAGCATCTATCTTTACAACATATCGGAATTAATAACGAATCGCAAATTTTCATTGCTGTGTGCAATATTTTCAGGTTGTAATTATGATTATGTGAATCATATAATAGGAATGCAAGTGTAATTTACAAAAAAAATTAAGAATCTGAGAACACAGACTGCTATTTTGAGTGCGATGCAACTCTGATTCACCTGGCGAAGTCGGGATTAGTCGTTACGATCTATACGCGATCTCTGTGATTATGATCACGTCGAACGCGAAGTTTGAATAGCGTCTTCAGCAGTTTGAATAGCTGATGACCGGCCGTGCGTTTCCGAGTATGCGCCGCGTGCTTTTTGCCTCGCGAGAAAATGCATCCGACACGCGTGCAAATCCGACGCGAACGGTATCGTGCCAATAATTGCGCGCAACTTAAGTGCACGCCTTGGTACTTAAGGACCGAGGAATTGCGAAATAATGAGCACTCTTCGGACGAATGATTAGAAAAAAAGTGTCCGTCATTAGGATCGGCAATGGATGGCGTCGGCTAATCTCGTTGCGTTGCGATGCGGAATTTTACAATAGCGCAGTCATTTGTTTTAAGGCTGTTTTAAGACTGCGCGATGGGACACTGCGTGTCGTAATAATAATATTTTTTCCAAATTTTTATCCATTTTTGTAGATACACTGTGTTATTTCGTCTTTTGAATTAATGTCTTTATCATCATTAACAGTATGTCTTGTTTTTCGTGTTTATAAAAAAAATTGATTACTGTATTTCTACCAGCTTTCCGAATTTTTATAGTGGAACAAATTTATAAGAATATAAATTATAATAGCACTAGATGCCGAGAGAAATTTGTAACAGATTTTTAAATTGCAAAATTTATGACTACAAGATGATAATTCCTTTGATATCTTCGGCTATTAAGTTGTACATAAAATTTTCATAAAAACAAATTGCTTCGCATGATTTATAAATTTATTATAGAAAAATTTTTATTATAAAAATGTATTATATGTTTTTAAAATATTCAACATAATTTGTAATTTCATCACTCTTTTATTCACCGGTGAATTAAATATATATGTCGTGAATGTTGCATAAATTCGCATTATAGAATAACGTGAATAAGTGCGCACAGCTGAGTGACACGAATGATACATAATCACTGTAATCGGAAGTTGCATGAAAAATAACATTGCAGTTGCCATTTTTTAAAAACATCTATAATTCATATTGGTACCAAGGTAACCGCTTCTTTCCGTACATTATATACGTAGCTCCTCGTGGTGCAATTTCCCCTCAAGCATCTTTAAGAGGCTAATGCGCGCGCTGTTTTTTCACACATTATTTACACAGGTAATGCAGATAAGTTACGGCAATATAAAATGTAAAATACTCTCGCAAAATATGTGCCATATTTTATGCAAACAAGAATATATAAAATATATTTATGCATAAATTTATATATATCTTTCAAAATTGATGCATAAATATAATTTATATTATCTTCTCGTTTGCATAAAATATAGTATAGTTTATTTTTCGAGAATATTTTACATATATATATATATATATATATATATATATATATTGTATATATTCGATATTATATATTTTTAATTGAGTTTTTGCTTAGCCAAAAAGCGGCTATTAAAGAAATTTAATACAAAAGCATCGCACGCTCGTAATAAATCTCGATAGTGAGTATGCGCGATAGTCAGGGTTAGGTCCTTTTCCTCACGGCCCCCTCGAGAGGACGATAACTCGTGTTAATTTGACAGTTAATTAGCGCCGATCGGATCGATCGTATCGTCCGCGATGCACTTCCGCGATTAGCATTTTTTTCTCAAAGCTGCCCGCTGCGTTTGCTTTGCCGTTTGCGATTCGCTATTAATTCCGCTCCGCTATGTTGTAAAGACAAATGCTTAATGTCATACATCTATTATACATCGAATTTATTCGCGGATTCGAAGGAAGATCACCTTTGTTTAAAAAATCAAAATTTAAGGATCTAGAAGAAAAAATTTTGCAGTTAAAAAATCTATTTTTTTTTATCATCTCGTATCATTAATTTGCATTCTTCATGCATAAATTTATTTTTAATTATATTATCAAAATCTACTATTCTGTTATATTTATTTGTAATAGATCTCGATAAACTTTTAATTTTTCATGTTATGATGAATAACTGTCGTCTTAGATTTTATTCCAAAGACGAAGATTTAAAATATTTAAAAAAATTAATTTTTAATCAAGATTATTAGAGCGTACTCTTATTTCCCAAAATAATTTAACTTGAAATAATCTCTTTGTATTTATGTTAATGGATAATAATAAAATTATGCATTTTTGTTCTTGCAAAAGATAATATACGAAAGAAACAAGAATTTATTATGATAAACGGAACTCTCAGCGCTAATGCTCTTTAATTAATAAAGTTAAATTGCCTTATCTCGCATTTCGTCGGCAAATTTATTCGCTCGACGATGCACACGAGATTGCGAGATTTCTTCGATACGGCACGCACCGCATGAAACCGCACGGCCGCGCGTTGTAGCAATCCTGAAAACTTCCGTCATCGCCCCGCAGCGAGTATTAAGAATGTCGTTGATTAATCCCGCGTTGCCTTTTTTCATTTTTGCGCCCCGCCATCCTATAAATAAAAGACACACAAGACTACGCCGCCGGTACCGCGCGGCAGCGCGGTGCTTGAACCTCGGTGGGTGTGCATCTTTCTACGCGATTCTCTATTTCTTCCCTCGTTTCATCCGTCTCGCGTCTTCCCTGAGAAAGCGCTCCGAGAGAAAAGCAACGATTGCGGTCACGATCATCGGGATTTCTGATCGGAGAAATTCCTATAGATTATGAGAAGGGATCAACGTTGAAAACGACGTCAGAATCGGAGTTGTCGTTGTTAACCCTTGCATCTTAGCAATCTCTTCAATATTGTAGTGTATAGATCTATTTCTTGATCTTTTTAATTACAAATTATACTACTTTTTTATCGTACATTTTCTACACTGCGAGAATTTTCTCTTAGGATTTACCCTGAAAATCATGGTAATCGTGGGACAATATGGTATGAAAAGAATTTTATGAGAATTTCTCTGATTAATATTTATCACAATAAAAATAATAATATCTTTCACAATAAAATATAAAACATATTTGATTAATTTTACTAAACTGCATAGTAAAATTGATCAAACATATTTTATATTTTATTGTAATAGATATTATTATTTTTATTGTGATAAAAATATTAATCAGAGAAATACTCATAAAATTATTTCTATACCATATTGTCCCACGATTACCATGAATTTCAGGGTAAATTCTAAGGGAAAATTGTCTCTGTGTACAACTCTATAAGTTACTATTTTTAAATACTGCTGAATTAGAAAACATGGCAAATATTTGAGTACTAATTATATACATATGATTTATCTAAAATTTTGATGCGATTATCGTTAGAAACTTAACATTAAAAACACTGATAAGTGTTACAATGAAAAAGCGCAAAAGTAAAAATTAAAGACATATAATGTTTCCTTGTTAGAGAGATATTCTACTTATAATGATTACAACTTATTTATATCTGAGCACAATTTAATCTAACGCATGATCAGAATTAATTTTTTTTAATATGCACATATGATAGTAGTAAACATCTTTATTGTTTTGTTCATCGATCCGGCAAACGCGGATACCACCGTGATTGCAATGACGTTAATAAATGATACTTATCATTCTGAAGATTAGCGATCCGACGATTATATAGGCTTCGCCCGTTTTCGGACATAACATGAATTAATGGCTAATTTATGTTTAATGTCAATCCGATTTGAAATTATGCTAAAATTGAAACGATATAATATACTCATTAATTTTACATTTGTTTAATATTTTGTCAATAAAATATTCATAATTATTTCATATTATATAAATGAATAATTTAAAAGAAAGTTTAACTTTTCCGAGGAAATTAAATCAAAATTGTGGTAATATAATTTTTTCAACTTCAAAAATAATATTCTTAAATCTAAATAGGAGCACATTAGATAACTATTGTCTTATGTATAATTTTTCAGTTATACACGAGATTCACAAGCGCGGGTCGACTGGAAAACTTTCTTATATCGATTATTTTATGAGACTAGACAGATTCTCGCAAAATTATATAAAAATTGTATAGCAGCGATTATAAAAAGAAATTGATTAATCGATTATCTGGCGCTACATTCTGATGATAATTACGCGATGAAGAGGCGTCGAGAGGTAGAGTGCGTATAATATGAAAAATAAAATATTCGCCGCTTACCAATCGTTAACTGGTGTTCATTTACAAATTGTCATTATTTTCCACGTGATTCAATGTTGACCTAACCCCGCTGGCCACCCATAGACGTTTGTCAAAAGTTCAATCTTTCAAATTGATTTACGATTGTTCTCATAAACATATACCAAACCGGTTTGGATCTTAAGAATGCTTAGTCGGCCTGAAAGTTGATAATTATCGATTTCCTGATTTATCCACCTTCTGCCATCGAGAGAGGCATAGCGTAAGAAATTCGCGGGATTACGGTGATACGTGTAAATATTTCCATATTTCCCCATGAGAGAAAAATTCTTAAGCGTCCTGCATTTATCGTTTTACGAACAAACTGGCGAGTGTCGGATTAAATTGCAACCCCAGAATCTTTAAGGATAATAAAATGAATCCTCGGCGAGCTAGCGAGAACTCCTCCGAACTCTCATCAAATCACGGCTATTACTTTCTGATCACCCTGTGCATCCGTGTTTTTATTCGAGCATTCACTTCTACCCTGCGCGCGCGATCATGTTTTTATTCGTGCGCACGTAGAGCCGGTCCACGTGCACAGGCTCTCGCATACTGCGCTTGTAGGTACATCCGGGGACGGTAATGAACCGGGTTGCTAGCTCGCTCGCGCGCGCACAAGCGTGTATGTATGCAAAGCCAGAGCCAGCGCCCGTCTTGTATATATATTTAAGAGCACGTACATACAGGCATGCATACATGTCCGTGGCAAAACGTGCACACGTAGACACGATACAAGACGAGGCTCCAGGCGCGGTCAGATTAATGAAACTCATGCGAGCAGCGGCTCTCAAATCGCCCATTGCTCCACGAACACGGATTGTTAGAAGAAATGTCGTGACTATCTTCCTCCGACTTTCGAGGAGCTTCCGTTGTACACAGAGAGACTTTTCTCTTAGAATTTATCCTGAAAATCATGGTAATCGCGGGACAATATGGTATGGAAAGAATTTTATGAGAATTTCTCTGATTAATATTTATCACAAGAAAAATAATAATATCTATTACAATAAAATATAATATGTTTGATTAATTTTACTATGCAGTTTAGTAAAATTATTCCCATATTGTCCCACCATTACCATGATTTTCAGGTAAATTTCAGGGTAAATTCTAAGAGAAAATTCTCTCAGTATCTCGAAATGGAACAATACTTTTTGTCGTTAAAATTTTTCTTTATTAGATCGAGGAGGCATGTTTTCAAGTCTACCTGAAAAAATTATGAAATAAAGAAAAGAATATTTAACTTAGAGAATATTAAAAATAATAGATTTTTTTTCAGACAGTTTTTTTTGCTCTTTTAAGAATTTTGATGAGATTCAACGTCGGAATTTGTGAGTCGAAACATATACAAAAGAAACTAATCCGAAATACGTGAAATACATACAATGCACATACATTCTACGGCACAAACAACCGATGCAGTTATATACGCTATGCATCAATTCCCTATAACGAGACTCTTGTAGCATTTAGAAAAAAGTTAAATGGACAGGTATCTTCTCGCGATCGTGTAGAGAACCCATCGTGGTCGTTACAAATCTGCACATTGTAAGAGATAAGCATATGCTGCGGAAAAACAGTGAAAAGGACGCCGCATAAGACGTCTATCATTGTCTCACGTGTCCATTCTCGATGATGTGTTACGTGCAAACGCGCCGCTTTATCTCGTCCAAAATGGATCGGTAATTGTGATTCAGATCCGTCCGAGAACCGCCGTTACACACTCACAGGGATGTAAATCATAGATGTAATGCAAGGATTCGAGATGTTCCGGGAATGTCATTATCCTGCTTGTGGAACGTTTCGATGAAACGTTTCTACAATGAACGAGGTAACGTCTCGCGAAAATTACAGGTGCATCGCGATATTTGTGAAAAATTACTCTATAAAATAACTCTAACGTGGAAAAAGTTACCTTCATCGTTTAATTCAAAAGATACGTTTAATAATCGCCATAAGAATTCTTATACACAAATATTTCATAAATTTTTAAATAATTTTTTTATATATTTACATTGATTTTTCAATTCGAAACACGTCGTTTCAATTTCGAGGTAATCTTTCTCAATTCCGACAGACTTCTTTTCTGGCGTAAACTTGTACTAGGTTACATATGGACGCCTATATGGTTGCAAGCATAACTGTATACTTTCACGTGGCCGCCGACTTTAATCGGAAGGTACTTAACCGTAGTATAGAATTATAACCAATACCTCCTATTCCCATACTAGATGCTCGCTTGGAGAGTTTCCCACGACTTTGGACTGTTCCTGTCTGACGTATCTTAACGGAAGACAAGCGTTTGCGAGCGAAAGAGATACGAATTTTCGAATTTTATCTAAACCAGGTCAACAAAGTGCTGGAAGCATAAGTTTCACCGAGCAATAACAATCTCTGTCGCACGATATTCTCATCGGCATCTCTAAAAAAATTATCAACTTTCTTGCTATTTAGACGCGATATAGTCTCTTACACGCGCATATTTTTATTAAAATTTGCTATATTACTGTAAGAAGTATACCGAAACATTTGTTGGACATATGAAAAATAGGAAAGAAAGTTGTATAATTTATAGTCATAATCAAAAGTCGAGAAATTAAAGTCTTTATGATTCGCAGCGAATCTGACTCTGACAAATTGAGTAAAATGAAAAACTATATAATACAACGATATTATTTTATTATTTTATATCGACGTCATTTTACAAAATTATAGTACTATTAAACTCATATTTATTAAGATTTATGAATGAATGACAATTCGTTTTTCACTTTTATCCTCATGACTTATCGAAGCAGCTTGAAAATACTTTCTAATGGTAGCAGTAATGGTTGCCGTAATATCGCTGCTAAATAATTATTACTTGTACTAATAACGTAATTATTATTCGTTTATAGTTGAGTAACCTGACTTCTGATTATTACGAATATTTTTACGTACTATCGTAAATACTATCTCCCCCTTGCTACGATTGTAATTAAGCTGAATATAAATCCGTGGCTCAAGATCAATCTCTAGATTCCACAACTCGAATAATAATTACATATTTATTATTAATAATTATGTTAATAGATATTAATTTGGAGATACATGGTGATAGTTTAGAGTTTAGATGGAAGAAATTAAAATCAAGTTCTCTTCAAATAGACTCGGACTTTGTATTTATTCTCAAATATTATTTAAAAAAATGACAATTTAAATTCGAATTTGCTCGCGGTACATTGATTTTGGACTTTTTACAATGTTAATATTATATAATATTCTGCGAAAAAAAATACAGAGGATTGTAAAATTATTCTTCATATATTTTTATCCGAAATGCATTTTTCTCTGTCTGAATTTCAATGAATTGCAGACACGCACGCGAAAGCGAAAGAGAATTAAAACACGTGGAACGCCTTCGATCAGGGTGTTTCCTGATGCATCAACGAGCTCTCTCTCTCTCTCTCTCTTTCTCAGGTCTTTGAATTCTCTTAAATCAGTCGGGCTTAAATTGAGTTAAGACGCTAAAGAGAGGGTGTTAACCTCTCCCGCTAGTTCACCTGCGATAGCAGATCCTCGGTCTCGGACTCTCTCATCGTTTTCCGTAACGTTTCAATTTGATACGAGAGGCTCCGTCATTTCCTCGTTGTCTGCTGCGTCCGCATCGTGAATTGCCGTATTTTTCACAGACCTCGATCACTTTGATCGGCGTGCGAGCGGACGTCTCTCTTCCGAAGTATTGGATGTACTCGGAAGCGCGAATAAAGTTGCTACCTGCGACATTACCTCGTATATGCGAATCTGACACGAAACAAAGTATCGTGAGACATGAAGAAAATATAGAAAATTTTGAGATTAAGATAATACACAAAATTTCACGGAATTATGAAAAAAAATAAAGAGGACAAATAATTTCGTTTCGATTAAAAACAAGCATCTCCAAAGCTCAAGTTACTCATATTAGAAATCTTTTTAATAATTTATGGAAAGATAAATTTCATTCCCTTTCATATCTATTGCCTTGTTTTATTGCATCTATATTTAGAGTAATCGAACCGGTTTGTCACTCGCCTTTTTTCATAAGAGAGAGAGAAAGAGAGAGGAATTTATCTAACGTTTTATTATTTATGATGCAAATAAATGAGCTTGTCTGTAATATTTTTCACAATTGTCTACATTGAATGGTTCAAGGCGAAGCGAATCTCCACCCTTTAATCGTTTCTAATGATTGGTTCTCTATGCGCACTTCGCAATTCGAATACGCTCGCGTGTACATGCTACTTTGCAGCAATTGACAGGTTCTAGATAGAGGCTCTCGATAACATTACAGACTCGTGTTTCTCTCTAGCCGCTTGCTCACGAAGATCGATTAACGTGCCGCGATCGATGATGAAAACGATAATATTTCGATGAATTTGACCAAGTAATGTCCGGCATGCACGGATATTTTTTTTGTACGTTGCATAGGTATGATGATTCATTGATGCTGCGAGAATTTGCCTTTTTGTCTTTTGAAAACTTTTCGCTGTCGATGCATACCATTAAATTTAAATAGCTTCAACAGTTTTTAAACTTTTAATAGTCTGTGAAATATATATAGTTGATATAAGAAAATATTTTGCCAAATTGTATAAGAGTCAAATAATTGAAATTTTATTAAAACATTTTTTATTATGTAAGACTTGTTAAAAAATCCTTTTGACATTTCGACGAGATATCTTCGACTTCAATTTTTTTCAACGAGTATTTTCCACCAATGTTAAATGTAAAATATCTTGTAAGACTTTGTGTCTTTGATTTTTCGACTCATTTCTTTTGAGATTCTTAACTTTGTGGTGCAAGTTATACATATCCTCCGTAAACACGCAAGATCTTTATATTCTCGAGAAGAAATTTTCGAGCCATCAGCTATCGGCAAACAATTTACGTTATTCGCAAATGAATAGTCGGAATTTTAAGCGCAATGCACGGAATCTCGTGTACCGGTTTCCACGTCCCGCATTTGGCATATCAAGGGATTCTACTTCAGACTAGGTTAATCCGGTTGGTTACGGAGAATCTAGGCGCGCAGAGAGAGATAGAGAGAAACTTACATATATATGTATACATATAGAAGGCACAGAGAGCTTCTCTCCCGTCTATGTAGCGTAGAACATGCGAAACAAACGACTATGTATCTGCGCATAAACGTGTCCCACAGCAAGATCTGAGTATAGTGAATAAACTATATAAACTATATAATGGTACAGCACTAGATTTTATTAGCCGGAACAAATTGCCATACTATATATACCTATGTTGATTATTAAAATCTTTCCGTAGAAAGAACGAAACTTGATTCATTTCAATTGCGAACATGTTCATTGAGAGGTTTTATTCGTTTGAAAAGTTTATTTAATGACCCCCACTGCTTCTCTTAGTAAGCAAATGTTTTTGTATTTATTTAGATTCCAAATCTTCTGTTTGATTTAATTTTAACTTAATTTTATTTTGATTTATTATTTTGCTGAAATTTTTACTTATTTTTCTCTAATAAAAAATATTTTTATTAAATTAAATTTGTCTAATTTGACTGTACATTATATTACTAAAAATGACAATTCTTTTACTATGAAACAAATAAATAAAATAACTTCATGCTTGTGGTGCAAAGCTATGTAGCTGTCATTCCAATTAAATGCCTTTGGTACGAGATAGAATGCGGTGGTTTCATTTGCTCTCATAGATACGTGACTCTCTAACACGTTCTGTGAACTGCTAAAGTACGCACGTGTATGCGTGCCACGTGGAAATTGTTACATTGATACGATGCGCGCGCGCAGATAGAGAATCCACGCGGAATACAGATCAAGGTTAAAAAATAGATAGCACCTGGATGCTGTATGTCGATGTATATCGGTGAAAGTCACGTGATTCGTGTGATGCAGAATCGAACAACACAAGTAGGATAAAATTACGGAATAGTGCCAAGTTTAATTGCATTATCTTATACGTTACATGATTTCGAGGCAGAGAAAGAAAGAGAGAGAGATACTTTTTACGAGTAATAAATTTTAATAAATTATATTATTTTCATAAGCATTTATAAATAATTGCTTTTGAATATATATAATTTTTTTTTCTTTATATATGTATGCATATATAAAATATTTGATTTATTATAATTTATTATTATTATTGATTATTTGACATATGATAGAAAATTCAATTTATTCGTATGGCAATTTACATCACAAAAATACATACATATATGCGTGATGGATGCATTTTTTAATCGAATATTTAGAAGAAATGTTTAATGTGTGATCGCGCGTACACATTTCACGTTTGACTGGAAACTTTGCTGTCTCGAGTGGCCTTGTTTCTATAGCATACGTAAACTAGGTACGCAAAGTAGGACGTAGAATGCAATTGCGACTTTAATTATTCACTGGCTTGTGAATTTCATACCGTTTAAGCCACTACTTTTTGAGGACTACGATACACCTGCGCGATACACAAGTTGCAAGCGCATCCTGTGTGTAGGTATACATATATAGTAAACTGCGTTTACACTATCCTATCTTAAGTGTGCAACGCTCGCTCGGGAGTTACCGCAAGAGTTCGTATCGTATGCATTAATCTTTATTGTATAAACTTCGCGTACCTATAATTTCACGTTGCAATTTGCCGCGTGAAGATGCATAAGTATAATCATGTCTTGCACTTTGCGATACTGCAACACATGTACATTATGTGCTTATATGTGTACACACTATCTTTAAAACGAGACGGATAAGAGATCGTTTCTCTTTCGATTATATATGTCTATATAAAACTTTTTATTATTCTTATGCGACAATCAATTTAATTTGAACAATATATTAATATCTATAGTATTTGATATCTTTTGTATTGCGAGGTTTATATTGTGCTACATCTAATTCAAAGCTTTTGATTTTAATATTTAACAAATGTTAACTGTAGGGTCACCAGACAATAATTAAAAATGACGAAGATTAAATCGACCAATTCTGGCAAAATTGAACTTTATTAATTCACGACGTTTCGACCGTAGATTTCGGTCCTTATCAAGTGCTGTGTTCTTAAGACATTAGTCAAATAAATAAGTTATTCGATGTATATTTTGACTCATCATTTCTATCATATACAACACAGTCGTTTCTCTTCTCTAATTATTTAAACATGTTATCTTCTGTACATCGAATAACTTATTTATTTGACTAATGTCTTAAGAACACAGCACTTGATAAGGACCGAAATCTACGGTCGAAACGTCGTGAATTAATAAAGTTCAATTTTGCCAGAATTGGTCGATTTAATCTTCGTCATTTTTAATATTTAATTGATAGCCATATATGTCTTGCATCGATAAAACTATTTGCTATTTTAAAAGAATCTATTATATTGAAATATAAAGGACGAAAAAACTTATCAATTAGAAAATATTTGATATTTAAAAAATACCAACAAAGTACTTATGTATTATGGAGAATACTTAATTAATTTACATATTATTTCACTTTAATATATTTTTTTCTAGGATGTGTCTCAATGTTCTCATTCGATTACAGTTCGTATGCATAGTTTATTTTTTCACGATCGCGTTGGTATATACGTAATGTACAGATCTTTTAACGTAAAGTTCCAACGATTAACCATCACCACCGTTGTATCGCGATTCAACTAGCTATGTCAAGTACTGCTCGATGAAGATCGTTAATTTCGCGCTTTGAATACCTCAGCAATGATTTTCATTTCTCATGATGGATAAATGAGTGAGTGGCTATCGCGAGTGCATCCATCCCGCGGGTAAAATCCGCGTATAGAAATCGGCACCCACGCGCGATCTCACAAACGCTGCTACGTGTACTGGATGCTCCGATAGACTCTGTACTATGTACAAATATACACACACTTACATTAGTATATGTATATATACATGGACCGAGTGCGCTTCTTCGTACCGGTATATATGTATAGGCGTTGTGTACGTATATACGTGGGGTTGTGTATGTATATGTGTATTGGGAGACCTGGCAACTGGACTCCCCTCGGGAGCCCACATAAATCAGAAACTCAGGTTCAGGCCTAGCCCGAAGCATGGCCAAGCCAGAAATTTAGATGCACCGGGTGTCCCCGAAGTAATTTCCCCGCGAAGAGAGCGAGAGGCCCATGGAATTGGAAATTAGGGCGGGACCTCGACGTTTGCTCGGAGTTTCGGACGATAATTTTAACGCGCGCTCATCGCCGGTTGTAAATCAACCAAAAGGGTTAAATCCGATAGAATCCCGTGTACGCGATGGATGCTGCAAATTTTTTTGTTACACAATATATCTCACTATTTACGAGCGATAAATATCGCTAGTTATATGTTCAATTATCATTATAGCAAATATTGATCTCTCGATATTAATAGTTATTGATTTGTTATTTTAATATTTATTATATATTAATAATTATTTTATGTGTGAGTAATCTTACAATTAGTTCAGGATACAATTAAAAATTTTAACAAAGATATTAAAAAAGACACAAATTTTACTTATTCTGTTATTCATAAATTAATGTACTTTCTCAAAGTAAAATGTTACTCTTCCTCAGCTAAATATTATTAAATATTTTTTAATATTTTAAATATTGTTAAATATAGAAATAATGAATCTCTCTTTCTCTCTCTCTTTTTCTGACATTTGCGATCATATCTTTGCTTTGCTCGTAATGCAGAAGAGATTGCTCAAACATGTCCAACCAGTTCTCACATTTCCGTCCGGCTTTCCTGGGTAATTTCACTCTCATCCATGTTTTATGCCCGGCGTTTCATAATTTGGTTCTAACCGCAGATCGCGATATCTCTCTCAAGATGTTCAATATCGTGACGATCTCTATTTCGATTTCACGCAGCATTGATTGGCGAACGAGAAAAAGAACGTTACGGATTTAACACTGTAATAAAAACTCTTTGAGCGTGACGAAAAATATTTTCATGCCGATGATGTTCAATCGAGTAACGAATAACGTCGACTATTTACGTGTTTAATGCAGTATTTACAAGTTTTAATAATTCTGTATAATACATGTACCTATATAATTTCGTATCATTATCGCATGTTCATATAATGCATAGGAATCAAAATAAATTTATTGAGAAAGAAAAAGTGAGATAAATCGTTCAATTAAAAAAAAAACTCAGTGCTCTAATTTATTGATTATTAATTATTATTTTCTCAACGTGATCTTATGCAACAGATATCTCGTGCAACGTGCTGTACGAGTTCCGCGAACGCGTAACATCCGAAAGATAAACGCAGACACGTGCATTCGCGGAATATATAATATATCCCATATCGAAAGGAACGACAGGCGCATTCTATACGTTTGTCATAATGCACGACTGCCGCATTCTCGCCGTCTATCTTCTTGACAGCGGATATACCGTTACGTTATCGTCGGTATTTGCTTATAAATTTAATTGTCTCGGTGATTTCATTGTCCCATCGCGAACCTTAATTCCTAGAGTACCTATGGGAAAAATCTGTATCCTCTGTTATAGTTGTGTCATATTGGTTCACCGCAACGAAGCTTCAGGATCGATTAAAGCTTTCGCCGGCAGTTTATTTGCTAAAAGACCGCGTGTTCATCTCAGAGTTTCTCTATCTTGAGAGAAGCGACTCTCAATGCTAAATTCTTCGATAAACAATATTGAGAGATATACTTCATTGTTGCTAAATATTTTTGCCATTCTCAATAGTAAAATTATCGAGAGGATATTCAATGTCAGTTGGACAATTCGAACATTCACGGTTTTAATTCTATCCCATGTCAATTTCCATTTGAATATCTTCGTTTTATTATTATTTCGTTTTTTATCTCTTCCTCTTTACATTCGTAGACGTATAAAATCAAGTAAAAAAGAAATGCAAACTTATAAAAATAGAAAAAAATTGTGGAATTGATGAAATTGATTCTATTAATTTTTTTATTGTTAAGACCTTTAAAAAACTTTCTATAAACTCCCAGTACACTTTCATTTACTCACTCATCGTTTTCACGAGATGTATGTTTGCCAGATTTTACGCCAGTCATCTTCTTCTTTAAACATTGCGACTGCCGTACAGTCGAGCAGCCATTGCACTTTATATATTAAATTATATCTACAATATCATCCTTTTGATACATCTAAAAGTATAAAAACTCGATCGTTTAATACATTCATTTCTGAGCGCGCGATTCAGCGAGTACAATCACGAATGGATCACCGCATTTCAACATTATCCGAGAGAACACCCTCGGAGAAAAGTCCGTCCTCAGTATCCGAAGGGATTCGCTCGGCTTTTTCGTGATCGCGCGCGACTTTCGATTTCGTTTGCGCGCGCGAACGCGTCGGGGAAGGACGGATGCGAAGAAAAGGGAAGAGAAAAATAAGGACGAGGTAGACCCGGAAGGGCCATCTCATCGTCCGCGAATTTGCCGGGCCACTGACTTCTTCGTCCATTGCATAACGTTCCTCCTGTCGGGAGACGATACCACCCGATCGAGCCGAATGAGAGCCACTGGATCGTGATGTTGTACCGGTTGTTCCACTCGTGGAATGCGGCTCGTCACGTTGTGTGCGTGTCAGCATCTCTGTGTGCGTGTCGCGGACACACACGCAGTGCTGTAAGTGACACCAGCAGCCCCCATGCTTAAATTACTCGTTCGAATTTCTTTTAATCCATTAAAAATCATGTTCGATGTCTTCCTTTTGGAATTCGTAATAATTTCGTTACGAGAGACCAAAGCGATTTTTTTAGTAATAATTTTCCTACCTCTATTTTTAAATCACGCATACGTAGTAATTGTAGGGACGCAAGTTGGAGCCAGTATGCTATGGTACGTTACTGCATATGCACTTACATAGACGCATGTAGACGAGCGAAAGGAATGACTATACGCATGCACGTGTGCATCTTTAACGTGTGCCGCGGACACAAATATTGTTATTATTGTTTACGAGCGAAGGTGCATTTCTGCGCGCATGTCTCGCTGTGCGACGCCCGATGTACTTATGTTAAGAAAGCATTGTTTGTATTTCATTGCCTTGCGTAACTGCGATCCCGCAGCCACCGCTGTACCAACCAGTGCGACGATCCTTAATTCTCTAAATAACAGAGCATACTTCGTCAATAAACGAGAATGTTGAGACGGATTTCCTGATAAAGGGTAGAGTATTTTAGAAAAACCAAATAGGGATGACAGGAAGATTTAATAAAAAATTCGATCAAACGCGTATAAAGAAAAAAAGAAAGATATTCTCTGTATATTAAAGCCATTTACATATTTGAATAAGTTTTAACAATAGCAATATAATTGCAAACGTCGCTTTATTTGTCCAGAAGTGAAATAAAATTTAAACGAAATTATTATGATGTACATATTTCAGATGCAAATAAGATTTTCAGAAACCTAAAGCATTAATCAGCAAAAATCAAGTACAATTTTCTGATTTTTCTAGACAGAGAATAGGATAGAATAGGATCTATTAAAAATTATTGTAAAAGTTTGCAACGTAAGGATGCAAAGTATATTGAAAATAGGAAAAATTAACTGTTAAAAGATTTAAAACATATAACGGAGCGATCTTAAATGATAAGGAAAAATTTTCCATAAAATTCCGTACGATTTCAATCTTTTTGCATGCATTATTAATTCGATATTAGTGATCTGATTATACCGCTTACGTGAATTTTCCGGTGCGCATTAATCAACGGTGATGTCGCAATTCTGGCTAGGATTTTTTCACCCGTTTACGCCGCAAGTATCCCTTGATAAACACATTAACTCTGTCTGGTAATCGACGATGGAAATTAAATCTCATGTTCCAGTTATATAAATCACCCGGGTAACATGTCCTCGGGCGCTAAATAAAGGAAGCGATTATTCATCCGATCACAGACTCGGGTAAGAGGTATCGACTGGCGTTATAATCGCGCTTGGAATATTCGCCAATGTGTCTGGCGTGTTCTAATTAATTTCACTCGAATTTTTATCACATTATTCAGCATAACGTTATTCCTCAGTAATATGTATCAGAATTGTTGATTATAGTATACAGTCGATTTTTCCTTCAACATGGAAATTTTTACGTTTTAGATGTAAAGTAAAAGTATTAGGAATTTTACAATTTTCAATCTAAAGAATTTTAATTTTTATATCATCTAAATTAAAGAGAAGATAATATTTTATATAATTACATAATATTTTATATAATTTTATTAGTAAATATTTTTTGCGACATGTAATATTCTTTGTTTACTTTTTATTTCCTATGTTCAATTTAATCCAAAAAATCTGATTTTTAATTTTAATTTTATCTCGTTTTAAGATCAATTTTCTCAGCGTTAATTTTTATACAAAACTACGATCGGCAAGCGTATGATGACAGTGTTATTTATACGTAGCTGCTTACAAACAATCGAAGGAAGTCGTATCTCATAAATATTACAGCAGCAAATCCCGACAGTTGGTTGCGACCACTGTATGCAAATTCAATCGCTGCATCGTTTTGTTGCTCAGCTTTTTGCTGTGAGTTTTATTCGAACACCCGGTATAAGCAATTCTTGCACAAACCAAATTCGACAGATTCTGCAATATATTATAAATAAAATATCACTTCTTTTCAAATTTCCTTTTTATTGAATGTTGATTTATTGAATCGGCAATTGAGACAGTATACGAAATTACACATAGAATAATTAACATAAACTGGACTCTAAATAAACAACAAGTTTCGCCAGGTGCGCGAGCAAGGAAGCGACATAAAACGAAGGATTTCAACGATTCGCCAAGGATGAGCTTAAGAGATATAGTTGAATAAAAGAAATAAGCTGCATTCGAGTGCAGCTTGTGACTTTTGACTCGCGACTATTTCGGTATATTTTTACGATTTCCTTAACGGTCAAAATTCATAAAGCAGAATAAAAATTTGATTAGCATATTTACATACGCAAGAGGGAGTTTGAATTATAAACGGGTTTTGTTCCTAAATATTCTTTTTGGCCGCGAATTTTTTATATTCTTTCGTTTTAAGATATTTGCTATTTAAAAAAATGATATCTACATTTATTTTAATATTACATTTTTTTAAATATTAAAAATAAAAATATTAGAAATTGCGTGTGTGAAATAAAATAAAATGTGAATAGATTTTTTTCATTTAAATATACTATATATAAAAATATGTACACTACAAAGTAGAAAGAAATATATTGCATTTGTTTAAAATTACATATATATCTAACTATAACAATAAAAAAACTGGATTTGTAAAATATTCATATGATGATCACAATTGAATATTCGATAATATAATGCGCATATACATAAGATACATTGTAGTCGAAAAGAAATACAATATATTGATATTGGTTGTAAATTAAATAATTAAAATGCTTTATTTGATCTTTTCTTTCGGAAAGTTATCAACGAAAGTTCTGAATGAAAATTTATTAATTAACGCGCTGGATTTTGCACTTGTCAAAATTTTTAAGGCAACTGCATCGTTTTTCGGAGTGATATAAAATTCTATTATAAATCTGTAATCTCTTTAAGAGATCATTTAAAATGGTTAAATTTTCAAGTAGTTGTTTGTCGAATAAAACAAACTAAAGTAATATATAAACGTCAAGATAAAAAAGGTACGCTTGGTTCTGAAATAAATAATCAACGATAAGTATATTATCGATACACGCGTACATGTCAGCTATAAAAGTATCGAAGAGACAGATTCATTGCCGACATTTATCTCTTGTAACCACTGGGTGATAACCAGATTTAAGATAAATCATCTCACTTATCGCTTCCTCACGTGGTCCTCGTAATTACGACATTCAACTACTGAGTTATATTATATACAAAGTTCTCTGTATTATACGCTATAATTTTTTACGATATATGATAGCACGAAATATATATTTCTGATAATAGAAAAAAATAACATATTGCATATAGTGACAAATATGTTTAATAAAATCACTCGCTCTTTATTAACGATTTATTTTACATTATAAAAATCTATATATATATATATTGTATACATGTGTACTCCTAAATCTGTTCTGTTTCTAACCATCCCGACTTGTTTACTGTTTCAGCATCATCCTGCTGAACACGTGGTAGCGCGAGGCCGAAGAGGCGGAAGTGGCCTGTTGACCATGGCGGCGGGAACGTGCCAATTCGCCTGAGGAGACAGACATCCGCAGAAATCCGTAAGGTAAGTGCTTCCTGATTTTTTCTCTACATACATACTATGAGCCACCGTCCAACTCGCGCGAGGTCGGACTCGCGTCATTATTAAGATTTCAAGAGATATGGGAAATAAATTAAGCGGATAAGAGAGCGGACGGAAACCGGTGAAACGGGCTCCGAGATAAATCGCGTGACGGAAGACGAAGACCTACGAGAGATAAGGGGGTAGAGAAGGCAGGGGGGAAAGCAGGTCGCGTTTTTCAGGATCGGCTGGCGAGTCAGACTCGCCTCTATCCCAGCCGATAGTCTCCAATAGCGAATGAAGATAAGCGCAGTGGTGCCTTCGCGAAGACACCGACCTCGACTAAAGAGAGAGGCAGAGAAAGAGAGAGGTGCATACTCGGCTTCTGCGATTAAGATGTGCGACGAGACACCCATGAATTTCAGTCCGATACATATCTAATTCAGTATTGTCGCCGTCGATAATCTGCTCGCTCTTTTTTCGCGAGGAGCATATCAGCTGCGTCGAATGGAGACATTAACTCTCAGGCATTCGCGTGGAAAAAGATATGTGTTAATGATACAAAACCACAGTTATTTCCTTCTCCCCAATATACTTGTATAAATTTAACAACTAATTTTCTAATGAAAAAGCATGTGAAAGACGCTCCTCGTGTAGTTTATTATATATATGTATTTTTTTTTCTTTTATTTTGACTTACACAAAGAAATAAACAGAAAAAGAATTGCTCGGATTCAAATTCGACAGTCATTAATTAATGATTTTTTCGTTTTTTCCGATTTTATGTTCTTTAGATAATAATAGTTAATCATTATTTACAGAGATCTTAAATACTAATGTTCAATTTTTATTATTATATTATATTCCCACTCGTATTGTGAATAGGAATATCGATAATGAATATTTTACCTCTTGCTCGAGTTGCTTGATTTTAAATTCGCGCGAATGCATTTGATGCATTCGCGTGAAAAACATCGTGATATAAGATCGTCATATTTAATTTCGCAGTAGCCGTATACCTTTCCGCCGAAATTTAAGTGTATGAGCAACTTTCACGACGGAAATCTGGCACTTTATTGCGGTACTTAATATGTCTATATTCTTATAACCACGACGATTAGCGAGCACAAAGTCTGGCAGACTACGTCGAAGCTATAAAATAAAAAAAAAAGTTATCTTCCGCAGCTTGAATATATTGTGGAGCTGCCGGATCTATCAGTATTATAAAGCTTTGTCGTTATATACGAATATACATATATATGAGTAATAATTGATCATTATATCTTGACATTCGCATGCAGCATGAGATATTACGCCGATGCAGTCCTTTGTTGAATTCGAGCGAAACACGAGTAAAGCTGATAATTTACATATTAAATTAAGCGAGAGAATGTTTTTCTTATTGTGAGATATATCCTTTGAAAAGATAAATTGCATTAAATCGAATAAATATTCATGTTGCCGGTCTCGAAAGCAAATAATATTAATTAAAATAAGATATATAATTTATTATATATTTTATTTGTTGTGTGTATATATTTATAAAGTTGAATTGTATCGCTTCGGATAATATTTATCGGCGTAATAGTATCATGTAATTATATCTTTCTCTATTTGAAATTGATTCGTTAATTTTGACTTCGAATTAAAGACGAAATAATATTTTTTTTAATGAGAAATTCGACGATACTTTCATACAAATAGTTAAGAATTGCTCAATTATAATTATATATAATAATTAATTATATATATAAATAAATAAATAAATAATTAATTAATTATATATAAAATTATTACTGCTAAATTAATATCAACACGAATATAATTTAATTGAATGTGAAATGTCGTCTACTTGTTTGAATGCGTTTGAGATCTATTTAATCTTAGCACGATATAAAAATTTCAAAAGAGCTTTTTGGGTGCACCTCCGTGGCCCTTTGACCATCGACCATCGAGGGTAACCTTCCACGGTATGCATGGGCCTCGTTTATCGCGAGGCCGTAACTTATGCGTCACCCGTTATCTGGGCGCGCTTATTATGCATGTTATCGTCTCCCCCTTCGACGAGGGAAGAGCCATAAATTTAATAGTCCCCGGTGTGTGGAGGAGGCCTTCTCCTTCGGTATGAAAATCCGGATCGACCCTCCGGGACTCGATTCCTGGCTCGCACACACTCGCTTTTCTCCCTCTTGAATTTCATAATAATTTCCAAACTCATACATGTGTGATACATATAAATATCTGTCAATATTTATGCAAAATGTACGTGTTTTTTCAAAAAAGAATATAATTCGAGCATATGCATTTAATTAGTCACTATGTGAATTTCCTTAATTTTATTCGGTGCGTTTTATTTTCTCATACATTATTTTCGAGATGTGTACTTTGCCTAGATACATTAATTTAATTTAACGTTGAACAATTTATTATAGCCGCTGAAAATAATTATTATGTTAAAAAAATAATGTTTCAAGCTGCAGTCCGTATAACGGCTTTGTCAGCAAAAACTATGGTTATCGTACTTCATTATTTGCATCGGGAGAACAGTTGCAGCCTCCGTCAGACAGTGGAAAATTTCGCGTCCATCGCAACTCGTATTGTGAAATGAAAAACAGATAAATTGTTCCGAGCGGCAGAGGACTCTGTGTTTACGCGGAACATAAGGAACAAAATAAGAAATCGACTGAGAAATCAAATCGTCGGTCCCGATAACGACGACGCCAGGCAACGAGTCCAACGTCTCATCTGTCAGATCGTCTTATCAGAATTCTCGTTGACGGAATTCTCAACTGTTGCGAATGCGATGACGGCCGATTTTTCACTGTCTGACGCACTTCCGGTAATCGCGATTTTCCAACTCTTTGACGTTCGTTTTATTTGATGCGTTTCGCTCTATTTCTCAGTCAAATAAACTTGGAGATATATGTAAGCATTTTAATGAAAGATGCATCTATTAGCATCATATGTATATATGATGACTTACTTTTATAGAATGTCCCAGATCTGAAATGTTCTTTCAAGCAAGGATTTTTTGACGAATATAAAATTGTAATTCTTTTTACAGAAAATTCTTTGAAATTGGATAGTTTTGGAAAACTATTAATAGCAATTTTCTAATTTTTACATTAAGTATCTCAGATTAATTTTACATTAAGAAAAATTTGATACGATTAAAATTAGCTGAGAAATAGTTTTGATTCTATTTATCACACATATACCGAGCTTTTTTCCAGATTCTGGAAAAAATACGATATATGATATATATAAGTTTTTTTACACATATATTTTATAAAGATTTATAGATCAATTCAAGCAAACAAATTTTCCTTTATTACACACACACATACAAATGACACGATATCAAATTTTATAATTATAGATAATGAAAAATTTAGACATTTTTTAACAATTAGACTTTAGGGGTGCACGCAAATAGGGTAAACGTTATGCTTCGTACAATTTTAAATATTCACAATTTAACATAAAATATTTTAATTAATATTGTTAATTATTGAAATATTAAAAATTAATTGTAAAAATAAATTCTAAAAATAAATTAATTTTTAAAATTAATTTTAAAAATATTAAATATTAGTAAATTTAAGAAAAATTAAAAATAAATTGAGCATTTGCAAATGAAAGACATTACGATATTGTCTGTAATATTCTATAACAAGATAAAACGCTGGAACACGAATCTTTTTGCGAGTCTTGTAATAAATCGATGCTGATTGACCAATAAAACCGCGACAGCGGCACCGATTGGCCGTGGCATCGCCCACGTGCATCGATAATGAACACGTGCGTTTTTCGAATTACCTGTACAAATTGAACTCGTTTAATATATCCTCCTAAGCCTTCTTCACCGTCTGTGTGGCGCAAACGATTTGCTACATGAATTAGACTTAAAACATTAATGAACTTGAACCATGTCTTTTCTTATAAAGACTATTTTTATAATTTTTTCAATTAATAATTTTATTTGCATATTACTCATATTTTTTATTTTTTTCGCGATTTTGTGATGTAAAAAAGAAAAATACATAATATAATTAGCGCTGCGCAAAATTAAAAACTTACATATCAAGAATCGATATATTATACCAATTTTTCTATTCATACTTTTGATCGTTTGAACAAATCAACCGCAATGATCCTGCATAGGAACCGTTCTCCATCACGAGAAGGAATGCAAGTGGTCAATAAACGTAAGAAAGACAGGGGCCCATTGATTCTGAGAGATGTGCCCACCGACGAAAAAGAGAGTTTGCCAGGTCGAACGGATGAAGGCATTTATTGTCGATTGTTCTTTCACAGTAGACTGAGAGATAAAAATACAACGAGTGATTTCTGCTAATCGAATACTAACAAACGATCAGGTTTCTTGCTGTTTCCAGCGCGAGTGAATTTTTGAATTATTTGATCAATCAAGATTTAACGTGAGTGAAATACGCGAATTGTATGATATTATAATATCTGTAATTGTCAATATATTGTCATACATAAATTAATGAAATAAGGAAACAATCTGTAATATAAATCTCAATTAAGAAGAAGCGATTAACATGAAAATAATGTATAGTATAGTAATATGTTAACATTCGTGGGATTAGAAGCTGAAAATGTACATATATTTGATTTTTAATATTATTCTTTACATCTTCTTTCTACAAACTATCTACATTTCATCGAAACGAGATTATTTAAAATGATCTCATTCTCATTCTCTTCATTATGTGTGAGAGAGAGAGAGATGTTGTCAACTTTTTCTAATTTTATATACACGTTTTCTCTATATACACACAGTGAGATTTAATAAATATCTTTGCCGAATAGACAATTTTTGCATAAGGCCATCATATCCGGTCCTCGCACACGCGCGCTTAGTAGTATTAATTAACCAGTTTAATTAGACGCCTAATTACCGCACCAGATACGGATCTCCATCAGGATAATCAAGTTCGAGGACAGCGACCGAGACGACGTGTACGTATTATATACGATATAGCGATGCCCGATACAAGGGGACCTCTCGGTTACATCCATCCGTAGTTACATCCTCGTGTTTCAAGACACAGGAGAGGCCGTCATTTTAACGCGCATTAGAATTTCCGCAACATCTTTGTGCGCGATCATAATCACATTCACACTCTAAATAATAAATAATAAATAATAATCATCATTCACACTCTAAATAATAAACACAAAATTTTCGCGCCATTAACACGCTTCGTCTCACTGCGAAAAAAACAAAGTAGGTATACGTTTAAACTGAAGCACTTTTTAAATTCTTTTTAGGATGATCTTTTTGCAATGTAAGATTTATTAATAGAGACAAAAAAATGTAGGATATGTCAGAACTCTCGATCTTAATTTTAATAATAGATTAATTGTAAGTCCTGACGATAGTCGTTAAACGCTAAATTGTTAAATGCTTGAGCATTTCTAAGCCTCGTTCACTTATATTATCCTATACATACGTACATTGATTAATAGTCTAATGTCTAGAAAAAATATCCTCGCGATACGAACTCTGCTCCATCTTTGCCGACGAGATCACCGGCCATTAGAGTATCGCGCACTGCGTGAAAGATAATTCTGAAAAAAAATACACGCGTTAATGATTACGGTTCTTTTGCATGCTTAAATAAATAACAGCGGCACGATCGCGCGAACATAATTACGATCGTGTACGTACACGCGTATGTACAAGCAGTGCGTGCGTACGTGCGTACGTGCTTGGCATGCATTCTGCGAGTAAGGGAGGAAGAAATGGATAAAAGAACTTTTCTTATGCTCGCGATATGCCTGTGTAAAATTATAGTCTGAAAATAATGCGTGGATAAATCGATGTTTGATTCGCCATCAGTCATAATAATGATCCGCCATAGGATCGTACTTACGCAATTTCACATGTATCTTCGATTCTTAATGGATACGATGCGTAAATACGCATGTATGGATGTTCAAATGGATGGGCAAATTTATGTGCAATATGGTTTACAAGTCGCTTGTAATTTATTCTTTCTCTTCTATTTTTTGGCGCAGTTGAACTAAATTCATAAAAATAATCTGAGAAATATTTTATATATACTGACTAACTTTATAGATTTATAAATTTGCACAAATACATACATATATATATATATTAATTATAGATATTAATTTATAATATATATATATATATATATTTATTTGTTTGTTTATTTGTGGAAGTTTAAAAATTTGTTACAGTTTATAAGTTAAATTTCGATCGAATAGAGTTTATTGATTCTGACACTTGAAATTTAAAGAGGGATGCAAAGACGCATTAGTGAAAAAATGCAAGTTCCTCAGATGATTTAGTTTTCCACCGAATGTTGATCGATCCGCGCAAAAGCATCATGAATTACCAGCGGTACGCTAACTCACCCCCGTGGATTCACTCCACTCTCTTTGCTTTCGATAGCGTTGCATTATGAAATAGCGTGCAACGAAGTTGCACGGCGTTGCACCGCCATTATCGCTAATTCCTTAAGTGAGCGATGCCTCGCTCGATCGAGGCTTTTTCATTGATCCTTTTGGAGAACGTCTTGAAGAACCGGCCTCGTGAACGCCGATACGCGGTTATTAAAGGTCGATCTACTCTTGGCTCACCGATCTCCCCTCGTTTCCCTTTCTCTCCGAAGTGTTCGCTGCCAATTTATTCGAATTCCCAGCTTTAATTACTTCCCTTTTCCTGCTCTCTTAATCAAAAGGGGAAACCATTCAGTTCCCGTTATGATTTATTTGTCGCCTTTATTTCCGCCGATTTAATTGACCTCAGTCTCTTTATTGCCCTTGATTGTGACATATTTTTTTACTGGTATCGATATTTTTTAATTGATAATCAGAGTCATCTTTTATTATTATTATTGTTGTATTTTTTTCGAAGTGTACGAAATATAACTGTAAGCTGACAAAAACCTATGTTTGAGCCAAAAAATGTTAAAATAATTTTATACAGAATTAAATTATTATTTTTCTTATTCGCGTAATTTAGTAAAACAAAAAAATAGACAAAATTGCTTGCATAAAAAAGTACTGCAAATCAAAATTATGCTCTCCTTTTCAATTCCGTGACAAGGATATCGCGAAGAATCCCGAGGGATCCTCGGGATTCCGTCGACGATTGATACTGAATACGCAGAGCCCCGCCGCTCCATGGCCTCTCTTATAGAAAGACCAATAATTAAGGTAATGGCTACTTTTCAAGTGGATTTCCGTGTGGCTCGATCTGAGTAGTCTCCTCCCGACCGGCCGATTACGGTCACGAAGGGCCTCGTCGTTTTGCCCCTCGTCTCTCTTTCTCTCTCGAGTCCACCCTCTGTCTTCTCCTCGCCTCCTTTGTATTCCGGGCGGGGATCGCTTCCAACCTCTTCGTCAATAATTGCATATACTCATCGCTGATTTTCGATCGATATCGCCGTAATTTTCTTCTGTCGCGCCGGCAATTCTCTCTCTCTTTCTCTCTTCTTTTTAAATCAAAATTCGCGATTAAATTTGATACGGGTGAAATAATTTTACTGAAGAAATTTGAGACGATATATATATACAAAATCATTTGTAAATAGAATATCAGCGAATCTGCTTCTATCACTAACTTTTTTCTCGTATATAAAAGTAGAAAATTAAAAAATACTATTCAAATATAATATGAGAAAAAAATGTCAATACTAAATATTGCCTATACATTGCTATTGACGTGTTAGGTTACTATTGAAAAAAAAATTCCATCTCTCGATATCAGAAATTATATGATCGATAAAATTATTGCGCTTAATATGAATTTCAATAACATATTTTGCGATATTTTAGCAATTTAAGTAAAGATTGGGAGAGCAAATTATAAAGAAAGATTATAAATTGTTTTTGAATATTTTCGCAGAGTTCATTTTAAGGCTAAAAATAATTTAAAAAAATATTGTTCTTGTATCTGAAATCCGATAAAATTCTTCAGCTGAATGAGAAACTGAAAAGAATGATGATAACGAGGCTGGCATATTGCAAGCTCGTCACAAAATCGATGTTTACGCGACTTTTTGCTATAAAGTCGTTTTATATCGAATCAAATAGCTCCTGGAGAACCGTCTCTCTCGAATCGTTTTAACGGAAATTATATATCTCGATTCTAGGCACACACATCGCGGTTTTCTTATCTCTGTTCCAGATACTCGCGCGAAGATATTTATGTTCGACACTATCTGAATGACTTTGCTTTCTCGATTTTTATATCGCTCTCATTTACATGCACATGTATACATATATTATCTTCCAATGGCGCGAAGTAAAAACGGCGTTAAATCAGTCAAGACGTTCAAAATAAGCGCTTGCCTTAGCGCAATAATCTACAGTTTCGTTTTCGTGGTTGTTTATTTTCGTTGTTATTTATTTTCGGTAAGATTAATCATCAAACGTAATTAATAGAATAGAAACTTAAGAAATACGTGAAAATTAAGAAAAAAACAACGTTATTGGATTTTAACACATCTCTTAATTTTGGAGCAAAAAATAAAGGGAAATGTCTTTGTAAAAATTTTTTACAATTACTTTATATATTATATAATATATAATATATAATACAACTTATATTCTATTAAACAATATATGACAAACTATAAACTATAATTTTTATTATAATTATATAAATGTTTTAGAATTTACATAAATATACAAAACAAAGACTATAAAACAAGGAAATATAAAAATAACAGGAATACTATAGATACATACTAGCAATATTTAACCAACAAAGTAGCAGAATCTAAAAAAACAGTTTAGCAGGGCTAGCGAAAGCAAACGTCTTACCATATCGCGATGCATCTCTCAGTTGATGCATCCCGATAATGTGACGCTGAGATTTAGCCTCGTATATCGAAAGTAAACGTCGAGAGGATGAACAATGATATAGGAGGAATAAGATGGATGGAGACGAAGACGACAACGACGATACAGGAACGACGTAGAAAATCTACTGGCACGGCCGGCAATCTAGTACAATGGATTTTGAAGAGTGTAATTTTCGTCGGCACACAACAATAGCCATACCTATCTACCTACCGCGCCGTATAATCTCATCGTCCGCGCAGTTCTAATTTTCCGCGCGTCATGGGAATTGCCGCTCTCGCGCAACTTGACGATGTGCACAAGATTTCTCGTCTTTGTTAGAATCGTCTTTTATTTTATCTCATTTTTTATTTATACATTTTCTGTTCATCTTCGACCATTTTTGAATATCAGTAAATTTTGCTAGTTAGCAAAATGACGACTTTGTTATTTTAATATCCAGATTTTATATCCAATTATACATGAAATAATGGAGAATATTATGTGCATATTTTTCGAAGCACTCAAAATAATTATAATTGACGTGTGATGGATGATAAAAATTATTATATTAAGTAAAATTGATCTTATTAAAGAAAAGCAGATGGTTTAATACAGAAATCTTATTTTCTAATATCTTACATCATCAAATAAATATTCTTATGTAGCTTATATAAGAAATTATATATAAAACAATATATATTAATATAAGAGTATGTGCAATTTTTTAATTTTTATTGCAGTATATTATATTGTTAGAATATTAGTCTAATTCAATTATTTAAGAGAGAATATTATACAGCTTCGAATTATTCACTACATCGAAATATCGTAAAATAAAACAAATATTCGACAAATATTTTTCCAAAGCTGGAATAAAAAAGATTGAACATATTAGCCTGTTGCACGTTTTAAATCGTCTCGAACACCCGGTATATCCAAGATTTGCTCGGAATCCGCGATAAATTCAGTTTGTGCTTTTACACGGAAAACGCGCGGTCGGCATTAATCGGCGACGACACGTACCGAGCTTTAAAAGCCATCCGAGGAGAGGGTTAATACTTCCCTCTCTTCCTCTCACACGCGGTCAAAGAAATATTGCTCGACGTCGAGGCGAGGCAGCGCAGGGTGAGAGCGCGATCCTCTTAATCGTCGATCCCCGCCGTAAATCGTTTGGGATCGATCCGGGAACGAGGAGGCGTGCCGCCGGCGAAAGAGAGTGTTCCGCTTCTCCTCGATACCGATATATCCGTACGGTATCGTATCGGTGCCGCGATTCGTTCCAGGGGTGGATCGCGGAAGATTCGCGCTCGAGATCGCGCACCTTAATCTGATGTAAAGGCATTTTTTTCGAGACCGTCTGTCCGTCCGTCCATCTGAAATCTCATCGATAACGTTTGGTTACGCGCCTCTAATCCCATGTTCAGATCGTATCGACTCCCCGAGGTCGATCTCCTCCCGCTCCTCCCTTTCTTCGAACTTCTTTGAGGGTAGCTGATGCTCGGGGTGGAGATCTCTGACCCTTCGATTATACTTAGAAGGCTGTCGTTCACTCTTGTCTCGTTTGTACGAAGACACCTCGTAGCAGCCGTCTTCCGAGAAGGATGAATCTTTTTAACCCCTTGGGGTGTCGAGATGATTGTCGAAATATTCTTAGTGAGATAAATCTTTATCTCAATATCTTGTGTTCTTATATTTATGGATATTTATGTATCGTTGCTTATATCCTTATATGTTTATGGATTTGCCTTAGCTGTTTTCAAGCGTTCTACATCATTGATGTCGTGCTGTATAAAATTGTATGTAGTATTCCAAAGTGTAGTATTCTTTCCTATCGCCTTCCCAAATCAAACGAAGGAAATTAACATAACTTTAGGTAGACTAATGATCACGCAGTGCGATGCTACGATTCAGATAACTACAAAGAAGAACGTGATGTTGTATTTATTTGAATCAATTATTTCGAAGCCGGATAAGAATTCAATGCTTTAATAAGAAATGAATCTTTCTTCGAATCTTCCTAGATTTCAGCTTCGAAATTTAATACAAAGATATTTAATACAATTAAAAAAATAAATATTAAGTTAAGTTAATTATAACTAAATGTGTAGAGAGCCAGTAAAATAGATTCGAGATACTGGATCGCTAGATAATTTTTACTTTTTACTTAAACAAGAGTTTTCCTCGACTTCTTTACTCGATATCTTCTATTTGCAGAATCAGTATTTATATCCTTTATTATTCTTATTTTGTGCGCGATTTATCGAGCGGAATCTGTAACTGTTTATTCAGGTCGTCCAAGTATTTTTCGCTCTTCATTGTGAAAATACACATTGGTTGACCCTTCTCCATATATCTACATATCTACATATATCCAGATAGTATCATACTGTCTGTTTTTCCATTCGGTACCGTCTTTTCACGGGACGAAAAGATTTTCGATCCGTAGTTATATTTGTAAAATACTTTAAAAAAGCTTCCAACGTCTGTCGTTCATTCAGTGGCGCATAGGGAAATAACTCGGATCTTATTTTTAATATCAAAATATATAGATTGTGTAAAACGCAATATAAAATGACGGATTAATAAATACATACAATATCTTAATAAATAATAGTTTAAATCTGTAAAATCAATTTGGTTCGCCAACTTGTGGATTTAAACTTTTAATAATAGTAATAATAAGATCAGTAATAAGATCAATAATAAGATAGTAATAAAAAGATCATTGTACTTATGTAATATATTATAATTATAATTCCATAATTGAAGCATTTCATTCATCATGCATTATTTTTCCTTACTGGACATTACTAGCAATTACGTGTAATGCCATATACGATTTTTTATTATTTTTAATTAAGTTATCAGATTCTTGCAAATTCGATGATTCGAATTTTTTGGCCAATCTGTGAAGGAGCGCTCTCACGATGTATCGCGCCGCTCGACCGGTGCAAGCAGAAAGAATAAGGAAAAAAATGCTGGATCGAGGCGATTTCGATTCCTAAGCCCTGCCGACAGAGCCAAACATGTTATTTTCTCGTTCGCGGTACCCCGACATCCGATCGATGAGCCGGCCCCGATTGGTCCCGCTTGGATTTTAACCCGTCCTACCGCGTCCACGCGGCCGTCCAATCGCCGCTCCGGCTGATAAGGGAAACCATAATTAACGCGATTTGTTAATGAGCTCCGGGACAGTCGGCATCGATTGAATGAAAACGTCGAACGAACTTAGTCGCGGCTCGTTCGGATCCTCGATCGGTGGCTGCTCGCGAGATCCTCGGAGCACGAGGACCATCCTGCCAACGCGCATCATGAACCGGAAGTCGTCATTCTGACGCGTTTGTTCGAAATACATCTGCGGAAATTTTGAAATTTCCTGTTTCGTTCGCGATTGATTCGCGAAAAGTGATGCGCGATATATCGAGATGCAATTCGATCGAATAATTTTCGATTTTTAATTTTGATAATACGAATTAGCGAGTTAAAATCACGACAAAAAATAAATTGGTGGAATCGAACTATCTCTCTAAAAAATAAAAAAAGTTTATCTAATATGTGATAAAAAATATTTGTGGATGAATTCGTGACACGCAATAGATACTTTTAGTGGCATATCGTGTGAATCGAGAAATATTGGCCGAAATAACAATGAAATAAAAAGTATTTGAAATTTTTTCGCGGTGAAGTGCTTGTAGAATTTCAATAGCGAGACAATTCGATAGTTTTTTTTACACGTGGCAAAGATTACAAATTTGAAAACAGATGCATATACTTGTATAACATATATCACGTATCTGTATTATATTCTATTAAAACGTAAAAAATCGTTATTTATTTATTATTTCTTCTGGAAACGGAATCAATTAAATAAGGTAATTTCATATACAATGCATAGAACACAAATGAGATTCTCTAGATTTTATTTTACATATCGCAATGATAAATAATCTAAATAATTGTTATATTTAGCTCTGGGATTGTATCTTATAATTTTCCGAACGTTTTCTCTCTCTTTCTCTCTGTCTTTCTTTTTATCTTTCTCTTTCTCTATCTCTTTTATATATATGTATATATAATTTCATATTATTCGGAAGGAGGAGCTCTGGAATATTCTGAATGCAATCCATATGATAATCGTGTGACATGTATAAACAACGTGTTGCAATACATCTGTTATTGATATGATATTTTATTATAAGAAATCTCGATATATACTAATATCGCAACAAAGTGTGAGTGCTTTTCCTCGAGTATTATACATAACATAAGACACAGCTATCTCAAACGCGCGCGGATATCGCGCGATAATGTTGGTTTTGCGCGAATTGTCGCTACGCTACGTCAGCATAGCTGCGGCTTCCACGTGATCGGACCGTAGCTTATCTAATTATTAGACAAGCAACTGCTCGTGATGCAAATAATTATACATAAGCCTGTCGCGCACAACAATTATGATGGCGATGAGGGTTTCGCGCAGCGAGCATCTTATTTTCGTTTGACGTTTCTCACTGCTAATCTCGTTAAACACTTTTAAAGATCGGGCATTATTTTTCCATCGTGATATATTTCGCATAAATGAAGGCGACTATTCTACAGTCAAAATTTGCAATGCATGTCGACTAACAATAAATTCTAAATCGTATCTTCAAAATTAAAAAAATTTTTTGTTAGCGGTAGACGAAGCTCAAGAGCTTGTGTTAACGCGAAGAGCGAGTCTCCAAAATTTCTAATTACGTCGGCACAAGATTTTCGTCACGTGGCGCGCATCGTTTACGGAACGAAATGAATTACAAACGCGAAATTACGAACAGCGAGAGCGAGTAGTATTCGCTCGAGGCGCAGTTGTGCATCGCATGTCGCGCGCCATATAATTAAGCCGCGATATTTCCACCGAATACAAAACATGCAATTATCTCATCTGGATTACAGTACCGTGCTCCTTAATACCGAAACCTACATGCATTGTACGCGGCTTGCGACTATAAGATACCGCCCGGCTGGTCGTCCTGCAATTTTCTGCCCCTTCGTTTCTAGAGCGACGGAAAGAGAATGGGATATATAATTACATAGAATTGTGCAGTTATTTGAGTAAAGTTAACATCATGTTAAAGGTAACATCTCTCTTGCGTATGTAAAATAAAATTCGTCCTAAGTATGCGTAAAATTTATCTCCGCGCATTCTTTAATTTGTAATCCTTTTAATTTGCAACCATATTTTTATATCTTTTCACACAATCTGAAAGATCTGTCGCAATTTGCATTTGTTATGTTCCTGTAACAATGATAAACAAATAAACACTATTTCAGAAGAGAAAAGCAACAGAGAAAATAATAAAAAAAATAATAAAGGGATTTATATATTTATATAGCATGTATAATAATTAAATTTTATAAAAGAAAAAAAAGAGTATCGATAGTGTGTCGTAGAATTTTATTATAATTATATTATATGCAATTAACCGTAAAAAAAAAACAAAGAAATAAAAATTTATTAGAGAGAAGGAATATGAGAGAGGCACAGCTTTGTCGCGCGTTGCATATTTCTATATTCGCAGAAGCAGCTGCAGACACGACATGTGGATCGCTGGATCTATTTTAGTCCTTGCCACGATTTGCATCGTGCACGAGGACGCTGCGGCGAGTTTTTGCGAAAACCCCATATCTGTCGTGATGCTCCATTTTGCGAGCGTCATCGATATACTTAATGATTAGGCCGCACTTATAATCGCGCATGGAGCGCGCAATTACTTGGAATCTTTTCTTTTTTTTTTATCGATTAATAAAAGAAGAGCCACGCTCTCTGATGCATCATCCTTTCGGATTCTAGCAAGAACGGATACGCTAAGATCGAACGAAGATGATAATCATCACGTTTTATTAATCGACTTCGATGTTTACTTAGATCAATGGACGATTTATGTAAAGAGATGGGCGTGCGATTAAAGCGTCTTATGTAATTTCTCACGGTTGGAAATAAGTGTGTATGTCATTTTTTTATAAACTATATTTTTTATAAATTATTATAAATATATAAATCGGATCTTATAATATAAAATATATCTCATTGATTACAAAAAAGTATAATATGATAGCAATCAATAACCATGTAAACTATAAGATATATTGTCCAGATATTTCATAATGATTATTATTACTTAATAATTGTATAATACAAAAGAACCGTGACATGCGATATATAAACATTAATAAATCTTGTATACTAAATTGGTTTGTTTCTTGAACAAACTATATATATATATGTGTGTGTTTATCTATCGCATCTCTGTGCTAAGAAAATTAAATATTATATTAATTATTGATATTGAGTATACTTACATATTTTAATTGAAATACCATGGACATGCATTTTAGAGACAAATTCTTATTTTTTTCTTAAAGAAAAATCTGTATGCATATATCCAATAATTTTGTACTCTCATACAATGATCGGATAATCCATTCTCTTCCAATATATCCGCCGATATAATGTCATTGAATATCCAAGAGTAAAGTCGCTCGTAATGACACGGTGGATAACTTTGCGGGATCGAGCTCACAGTCTTCACCCCGGAATAAGCCGATCTAGTTTAGCTTCGTTATCGCGATTGTTAACACGATCAACACGAGCGACGAGACGATACTTGGCGTGGCGTGGCATGGCGTGGCGTGGTGTCGACAATATGCCCGATAATCGCGGATCTCTCGATCCCGTAACCGGCTTTGTCACACAATGCTAAGCCTCGATCGTGCGCGCAGATATAGCCCGAGGACTTCATTGTGAGGATCGAAGCAGAACGAGGGCGTTTTCTCTCCCGCGCGAGCGGAATTTATATTCGATAAGCCAACCGCGCGTGACGTTTAACACCCGCCTGTTGCGCGACAATTACTTTGCTTTACGGTTGCCGTAAATTAATTTTAATGATTCGCCCGTTATGATTTATTACGCGAGATCATATACGCGCCGGACCGTTCGCTTTACAAATGACTCGAGAGGGAGAGCGTACATCTATTTCGATGAGAGCACCGCATACATATTCCCCAAAAAATCTTGTTTGTAAAAATTTGATTGAAAAATTTTATAAAAAATTAATTTTTTATTCTTAGTTTTTTATTATAATACTTGTTTTGTTTTTTTTTTTTTTTATTATTTGGTACTTCAATCCGTAAAGATTCGAAAAACGTTTATCGCGGACCTAGCTTTTTAAAAGGTGGATTTTGAAGAAGATTATTGCGATTTTAATTGTAGTTATAATAGCATTAATCTATTGTGAATATGGGATTCTTTCTTAAAATATAATTATTGTTAATTGTCGCCTTGTGAATAATTAATAATAATAATCATATTTACTATAAAATTTATATATTGATACATTTGTATATCAGTAGAGCATATACATAACGAAAATATGAGGAGAGGTAAAACCGCAGAACAATAGAGAGATACGTTTTTTTAACGCTATTTTTTATTTATTGCCTGTCAGATACAAACTTGAACTTCGTGCGATAAGAAATCTCTCGTCGTCCATTTTTAAGATCACGTGCGTCAGTGGAGAAATAAAATGGAAATGAATCGGTGAAGAATGGCCGCCAGTGGCATAAATTATCAACCGCTCGTGAGCTCGTATTGTTCTGCGGAATTAATGAATTTCATGCGCGTCGAGACGTCGCAACGTGTAATCATCCTTTAGTCGATAAGTCTATCTTCCATATGTTGCTCTAATCGACATCGTCTTCTTTTCGTTTTTGCAGGATGGTGCTAGTGGTGGGCGGGGTGGTTCTCCAGGAGGAAATACCCGCGGACAGCAGATCTTTATATGCCGCCCATCCGGTATATCGCGAGAGTGCGGCCCGGCTGCACTCGATATCGGCGAAACTCGTGGGCCCGATGGGCCTCCTCTACGTCCAGCAACGAGAGATGGCTGCGACTCTGCCGCAAGACAGTAAGCGCCATATGTTTATACGAGCCGCTTTTTACAGAAGCGCAGCTCGGTTTGTAAAAAAAAAAAAATCATATGCACGAGTGCATACACACGGAGATGAAAAAGAATCTCGCGTTCGAGAGTTACACAAACGCGCCGACGATCGTCACAAGAAATGACTTGTCTGAAATGAATCCGGACAGGAATAATAAATCTCTCGTCGCGCGATATAATGAGATATTTAAACGGTTATCGTACGCACAATTTATTGACATCGTCACTGCTAAGCAATCCTACGGTCATTAAGCTCGGGAAAATGCGTGTTAGATAAAACACATTAGTTTCTATAGAAGACTATCGCGTTCCAGATAAAATAACCCAGTCGTATATCTTGAAAACCTATCATTAGATACGGGAAAGTTGATGATGTAAATATGTAAATAATAATTCTTCACGTTTAAATTTAAGTCACTATAAAAGATGACTTTTTTCTTATGATAATTTTTTTCCCTCTACCTCTAATGTTATAAAGGTATATACATACATATATGCGCGGCGAAATTAATTAAAAATTTTAAGATCGCAGGAACGTTTAATTAGCAAGAAATTTTAAAGGCGAAATCTATTTTTTCTTTTAAACAATCCGTCGGTATTTATCAAAGAACATGTTACTGATGCAATATATAGCCATGGGATCTCCGTGTTATCTCTCGACATGTTATATCGAAATGTGTTACCGGCAATTTTTGCGATATCGTTGCAAGATTGACGCAACCCGCCAATCTACTAGCTGTGATTACACTTTAATTATAAAATTTAAAAAATAACAAACGTGCGAGTTGATAAATCGACGGATGCTGTTACGGAGCGTTATTTTGCTTGTTATCGGAGCAAATTACAGTCCGATTTTTTTCGATCGTATATAACTTTTAAAAATAACGACGATTTGCCTGATTGCTAATAAAAAAATAATGCCATATTTCGCACTAAAGCATATCTCTCCACATTGCTTCGTTAAATCACGGCAATGCGTGTCGCAATACTAATTTAATTTTTTTCTCGGCGTGTTAAACCTTTATCCAGAAATTCTTTATCACGGTGTATTAAACAAAAATATATCACATCAAAGCGACTGTTCTTCTCGTGATAAAAATACAAACATGGAAATCAGTTGAATTACATACGTGTCACAATCTCTATCTAACTTATTTGTTTCAATTGTGTAATTTTTGAAACGATCTGAAATCGTTTCTCGCGCAAACTCTTGAGAAATCTTGATATCTTTCGTAAAATAATAAGTAGTAGATGTATAGAGATATAGGAATACACAGATCTATTCGGAAATTGCAAAAATTCATCTTACATAATCGTGGAAAGTTTCTACTGCATCGGCGAACAATCCTAACAATCTATAGCCTCTCGAAGTGCTGTATCTATGCACTAACTATTCTTTTTCGCTTTCACAGAGAACGTGAACATCCTCGGTTCGGACGACATGACCACGTGCATAATCGTCGTCGTCAGGCATTCCGGTGAGTATATTTGAAAGTACAATCGCGGTCGTTATAGACTAGTCAGTTGCATATAAACGACTGTTCGTGGCGTTTAAGAGAGAAAAAAAGAGGTCGAAATATAACGCAACGACGAAGCGCGATTGCCCGATCTGTATGTCATTGAAAAATATCGAGTATCTACAATTATCTTTCGTAAAAGTCGCGTGCGCAAGACATTCTAACATTCATGATAAAATTGATAAAGTTGAAAATGATTTCTTCTCTAAGCGATATGCTAGAATCAGCAAAATGTCGCCACAGAAGAAGCTTCTCATTCGCGCAAAACTCTTCAATCAATCTGAGATTATTGCCACTTTGCCATTTAAAATAATAAACTTTAAATCAATTTAAAAAAAAAAAATTTTTTTTAATGTTTTGCGATATCTATTTATGAAATTATTAAATTATGAGCATCTAATTGTTTTATTAGAACTGAATAAGGAAGAGATAAAAGATCTCAGCGCGAAACTTGTGAGAAAAAGAAAAGAAATAGGCAAAAAAATATTCAGGAGAGAAAGAAAATGAGAAATCCGTTCACAATCTGCCTAGTGTGAATCAGTCGCGGAACTAACGAGCTCTTACTCAAGAGTTCTTACTACCTTCTTCTTCTTGAAAAAAGATATTCGCTAAATCGAAAGCTGTGACTTTTTGTGATCATCTCAAAGTTCTCCGATTTTATCCCGGTTTTTATTTCCTTTGTTCACGGGCGCACAATAGATTTATTTTTCCTTTGCGATCTAATAATTATCGTACGACATAAAATGCCATTTCTTTAAAAAAAAGAGGCGCATAATAGAACCAATTCTGTCATTCGAATATGAAGGAAAAAAAAATGCTGATTCAATATATGATTCACATCACGAAGTCATCGAAATGACTTGCTAATCTTACGATATCGAGGAAAATTTCGAGGAAATAATTGTACATGGAGAGAATTTTCTCTTAGAATTTACCCTGAAAATCATGGTATCATATTTATCACAATAAAAATAATAATATCTATATCACAATAAAATATCAAACATACAAAACAGTACCAAACATACAAAAAAATACAAAACAGTTTGATTAATTTTACTAAACTGCATAGTAAAATTAATCAAACATATTTTATATTTTATTGTGATAGATATTATTATTTTATATTATGATAAATATTAATCAGAGAAATTCTCATAAAATTCTTTCCATATCATATTGTCCCACGATTACCATGATTTTCAGGGTAAATTCTAAGAGAAAATTCTCTCTGTGTATGTTTTGTAAAATAATGAGCTCTATTTGTACAATTTTCCATAAGAAAAATTGTTATGTAAGTAATGTACAATTAAAAATGTAATAGTGTGATGTCAAGTCTTAACATATCCCACATAGAGAAAAACGATTTATTTTATACGAAAAAATATGGTTATAAAAGAATCTTAATTTTATATATAGCGATATAAGATTAAACTTTTAAGTGACTGTTATTATAATCTCAAATTACTATTTCTCTAACAAGAGAAGTGCTTTCTTCGACTTGACATTTATAACTAACAACAAATATGAATCACACACACGGAGCTCCATAAACGTTGTTTTTCCGCACAATAACGTATTTCATCTATGAAGGAATCCCATCACATTGTACTGTACATCTCGATAAAACTATCGAGTACGTTCTCTTTAGCTTTCTCCTGCTGCGGCGACAGTGCATCGCGACTCGAGCTGGGTGTCTCCGATCGTCTTAAGGCTGCGCGTGAATAATGGTCGAGGTAGAAAGCGGACTTGGAAAGTACGTAATTAAGTAACACGGTTCGGAATATAAAAGTATACTTTTATCGCGAGTATTTTCCCTATCTCGAGTGTTGTCTTGCGCAACTGTCGGACAAGAACGTTCAGAAATTAATCATTGTAAAAAAAATAATTATTACCGCATTTATAGAATATATTAATTAATAACGAGAATATATATACGCGAGTTGAGCATTTATTATATTACAATATCTCGATCGTACATCGCTGAGAATCCGTGCTAGCATTGCGAGAAAACTTCGCGTTTCAACTACTCTATTCTCTCTTTTCGTTTCACTCCGTTCCACTTAATTCAAGATGTACGGCGATAAATCGCCTCCAGTGAACGCGCCGAGATCGAAGGCGCATCTCTCGGACACATCCTGCGCTGAATTGTTTCGGTGCATCGCGATGCACAACGTGAGCTCGATGCAACGATGCAATAAACGGCGAGAGACCCGATACACCGGCTCGCTCGCGATAATTACTACACCGTGGTAATTAGCGTGCCGGCTCGGTAGCGATGTTTAAACGCTCGGAAATTAATTTCCCTTTTAATCGGTGCATTCTTTCCGAAAGGAGATACGTATAGCGATCGTTCACGCAAAGATAACAGCGTGCAAAATGGTGATAACTTTTTTTAATTTATTTACTTGGATGTTTCTCTCAATTGACTTTTTAACAGCAGTAAATAAGCTGTTAATGTATATTATTAACGACAATAATAATTGATAAAAATAATGAGCACAAAATTTATCCGCGTTCTTGCATTGGGATTAGTTTGCAGGCGAACATTTATTATTAATTTATTATTAACGTTAATTATGTTTAATTATAATTAATATTATAATTTATAATTAATATAATATAATATATTTAATATAATATAATAAATAATAATAATTTTAATGAAACAAGCATATATTCTTAGTATTTTTGTATAATATATAAGCGCAATGGCACGATTTTATCGTCGTAAAAGATTTTCAATGTCACATATCTGGATTTCAGGTTCGGGCGCCGCAGCATTAGCGCATCTTGACGGCGCCGGAACGGAAGATGCTGCGGTGGCGATGATCCAGAGGGTAACGGAACTCACCCTTGGATATCCCGAAGGTCGGCTGGAATTGCAGTTGGTCGGCGGTTACTCCGACCCGAGAAACTATTCCGAGGAATTATTCTACACTATACTTTGTAAGTAGATATGTATTTTTTTTTAAACATATAATATAGAATTTTTCAGTAACGCGCACAGTTTATTTACGGAATATGTTTTTGATTCATAATTACTACATCTGCAAATATAACTGGCTAGATAATATTCTGTTATATTCTGTACAATCTCATTCACAAACGTAGTGAATTAAATCATTTGCTCGAGATAAATTAAAGAGATAAACTAAACAGAATATATATGGAATTTATGTTATATTTCTCGAAGGAAGGTTTAATCTGATAAAAATTAAAATGATCAACATTTTAATAATGCGCACGCTAAACTTTATTTGAGCAATGTGATATTAAATTATATAGAAATGTCAATACTGTAGTTTTTCGATACGTATAATTGAATAAGTAAAATCGAATGAGAGAAATTACAATATGCCACCGCATTTCATTTTTGATGATAACGGGATCGATGCGGTTTCCAGCTGCGTTTCACAAGCAACCTGTGGAGATCGACCTGACGTTATGCTGTGTGGGCGAGCTGAATACTACTGTGAGAGGTGGAATTCATTGGCCGATGATCTACGGTATTGGTCTGAATGTGAAAACGGGCGAGATCTTTCCCGCGAGTTTCCCCGACAAAGGCCCGGATCAGCCGCTGCGATGCGCCAGACAATTGACCGGAGGTCAGCAGGTGCGTGTACGCAACGTTTGCATCCGCAATAATATTCTATAGTTAAGCAAAACTAATGATCTACGTAAAAGAGAGAACTCGTAGCTCGCGTGTGTTCAAATTATACGTATATATATAAATGAATAAAATATATATTTTATTATTTATCTAAAGGTTTCACCAATTTGTCTCCTTATTTATGCACAGGTTCTGGATGTATACGATTGCGGTCTTGGATTACTTAGAATCGGTCCATTTAATTATGATCCCTTGCGAGGCGTGGATCTCTGGTTGGCGCAATCCGATCAATTCATCCTGCAACACCTGTCAACATCACCGGAAGTAGAACAACCACATTTCGTCTCACAAGTAATGCAAATTTATATACTTTTTTTATATATTATATTATTATTAATCGCCTCGAAAGAGAAAGATAAGCAACAAATCCAGCTGCGCGCGTTTCTTATGTACTCCTAAACAGCGAAATTTCTGTTTCAGGTACGGGCGACGCTCAAGTACATTCAGGACAATCAATTTCCAGCTGTCACCGTTTTCCGAGATAATAAACCTCATTACTATCGTCGGGATGAAACCACCGGTAACTGGCAGCCGATGCGATATTAATGTTAACAAATCGCAAATTTGATGAAGGCTTGCGTGGAAGTTGTTCGCGAAATTTTTGAGTGACACAAAGTATGATATCAAATTGCGGATCAACAAAGTACGCGGAGTCATAGGAATTTAAATCAGTTACTGAAATGTGAAACTGCATTTTTTTAAATCGCAGTATCGCAGAATTGTTGTCCTAATGAACTCATTTAAAAAGAATAATCGATCCGCATTTATGACGAGCACAATACTGAAGTCGGCATATAATTGCAGCTTTTGTTGGCTGGCAATTATTCGTGTTCAACAAAAAAAGACGTCCGAACCGGAAGAAGCCGTGGGATCGAATATAGATTGAAACAGTCATAATTAGCGCACAGGTTGATGCCTTAATGTCTGCTCACAGTGGAAGATATCTCGTGAACCGCATTGAAATCGAGATGCAGATTAGCCTTTGAATATACATTGCCAAGTACGATTTGTAATATTTACAAATTAAATTCAAAGAGTAGAGCTTAACTCTATTATCATTATTAGAGTATAAGCTAGAAAAATCAATATGAAATAGAAATGACTTTGACAAACAATTTTCCAAAAATTTTAATACGCATTTTCTGCACTGGATTATATGTGTGTGCATATTTATAATAACATATATTTTTCTTTAAATATCTTTTATATTGGAAAAAAGACTTTTTAAAATGATATTGAAGTATTCTTTTTATATAATTACTGCAGGACATTTTAAATTATTATATGAATTACAGTGCAATTGAAAAATTGTTTTTAGATAAATTAATATGAAGAATTCTTTAATTATTCGCAAATTATTTTCAAAAATTCTGAAAATCGTGTGCGGATCTTTTATTTGCCAGGCGACTATTCTTTTATAATTTAAAATTGGAAAACGATGTATAACTTTACAAAATCTTACAAAAAAGAATAGAAAATAAAAACTTAATTTGGCTAATTAAATAAAGCGTGCACGTTTAGAAATGTTTTTTTTTTTTTTTGCAATTTTTTAGATATATTTATATAAAAAGCAATATTTACTTTATTAGGATATTGCAGTGCGCAATAACTTCAATTGTGAATAGGCCTATATGTACTAATATGTTGGCATTGTTGAATTTCTTTTTTAATAGATCTTATGTTATATATATAAACAACGATCGAATTCAATTCGTTGTTAAAAGATGTTATTAGTCATATATGTCATTATTCTATTGTTTAACGTTCTCTCCGAATTAACTTTCATCGTCGCTAGAGCGATAAAGCAACAATGTATATTCTCATCGCGCATTTAGTGTTAAATGCGATTGTTCGATATTTAATTCATCTTTACATTACGTGCAATCTTCATAATTAAACAATTAATTCAATAATTGAAAATCACATTTGATGCTAACTGCGCGATTGCAGTGCAAATTTACGCATACACGTGTTGAATTAGGCAAGGACATTTATCCTTGTTCTTTTTCTTTTTCTTTTATTTTTCTTTCAGTTGAATTACGAAAATTCGAGCAACGAATCATTTCGTACTTTGCCATAATAAAGAAAAGAAAGTTGTGCGAAAAGTAGAGGTGAAGTAGAGGACAATGTATATAATATTTTCAGGGTTGTGCCCGAATTATTTTCGGGTGAGGGAAAGTTCCTCTGCCTCGACACAAATATTTTATGGGGAGACGCGAAATTTCTTGACGCGAAAATTCAAACAGCGAAGATTAGTAATCAAGTAAAAGCTGTCTCGCGAAAACTTTTGCTAACTCGTTTTCGTATACATATCGTATAAGTTGAAAATGCCAGTCTTTTTTAATTAATTGAATATGAGATGCTCGCCAAGATAAAACGGTGCGATGCGTAAAAAATCGTTAATCATTGTTCTAAGCGTAATACACAAATGTATAATAAGATGGTGCAATTCTGAAAATCAATCTGAAAATGACGTGAACAATCTATCTATAGGTTTTATTGTTATTTAGAAAGCGCGAGCGTGTGATCGCGATCGAAAAATTAAAATGACGAGGCCTTCCCTTACCTGTGAATTCATTGATTAAGCGGGAAAATAATTACTCTTCGGATTGCGTTCGAGAGTATATAGTTCCGCAGCCATACAAAAAAGAAGATTTCGTGCATTTCGAGACATGAATGCAGTTTTCATAGCTAAAGAAATTCGAAAAATTCAATGTTATATCGTTAAGCGTTCCTCGCCTTTTAGGGCGAATATATATGTATATGTGATGAATATATCATTTTTTTAATGATATTTTAAAGTTTTTAATGCTATTGAAAAGTTATAATTTCTTCTACAGCTATGGTTTCAAAGCTTTGGAGTAGTGCATAAAGGAAAGGTGCGTTCACAATTTTCCATTGTTCTAGTGATACATAAGCTAATTGAGGTTGATATTAATAATAATAATAATAATGATGATGATGATGATATAATGATGATGCAATGATCACGATACTGCTAATGATGATAATGATATTTCCTAGAGATCGAAAAGAGATATATTTTTACTATATTATGTAAAAGAGCGAATGCACTCGCGACGATGAAGCTCTCAGGATCGAACATACGACCCTCTTTTCCCTTTCCATCTGCGCAAATGGAGGAAGTGTGGCGGGTGGTTTGCCACTTATTTTGTTGCTTCTGACAGGAGAATATACAGCTTTTCTTGCTTGCTCATAGAACTTCCCGGTACATTAATACAGTTATATTTATATATATTTTTTATGTTTATCGCGCGCGTTCTTTTTTTTTTTCCCCCTTATTCCCGGCCTCGTCCTTACAATAGCGTTCCCGTTCGATCTCCTTCGCATTCTTTCTCGTGTTACGCAGACGCAATCTTACTACATAATATTATTTGGTGATATATTTATATAATAAACGATGCTAGACTAAAAGCAACGTCGTGTATGTTATTTCAGATCGCATCAAATCAAGCGTTCGAGGCGACAACCACAATCGATTATGTTCCATGTTAAAAATAATGCTCCTATCTTCCTAATTTGGTATGATTTCCATGATAAATGACTCCTTTACACGGCTGATTTAATCGCGGAGTGATCGTGAATAACGCAATATGCTACACGCTCAGCTTGAGACCACCAAATGGAAACTGGTAAGGACAAAGTCGTTAACGAAGTTACGAATTGTTACATAGTATGTTGTAAACTATTACGTAAGTATCGCGAAACTATTGTACCGCGTTATGGTTTCATATTAGCATTTTGAACGTATCAAATATTGATTTCAATCAAGATATTAATCAGTAGAGATAATCGCGTATATAATAATTATTCGGTCAAATCTTATTCGAAAAAAAAAAAATGAAAAATCGTAATGAAGAATGTTCACATTTTAATCTATAATTATTAAGATATTATGTACAATATTTTCTATTTTTGAGAGTAACAGTAATTATTATTGTAATTTGGATTATGAAAATTTAATTAACGAAGCATAGATATAAAAAATTAAATTGAATAAGTAAGATGAAATACTTTAGATTGTTTTAGTTTATCGTAGTAAAGAAAATAGTTTGAAAGTTGTTTATTTTAATCTCTCAATTAAATTATTAAATCTAGAAATATATTTCTCTTTCTCTGTTTCTCTCTTTTTCTTTCTGAATATCAGAATTAAAAAAAAAAACTTTAATATACGCGACGGAAATTTTTTATTAGATATGTGTGTATTTCTATTAATAGATAAACATTGCGCGCATATTTTGTTCAACATCAATACCTTATGTATGTGTGTGTAACCTGTTTCTTATTCTGGCAGTTATACAAAGAGTTGCTTGATTGAGAGCGGAAGGAAACTTCCGTTCGGAAAGTTCGTTATGAATGTCTTACAAAGTCTTCCGACATGCTTCGCTTTAGCATATAGAATCCAGAATCCGTAGTGAGAAGTTGATAATTACGTTGAAAGTGATCATCTGAAAATAATATTCGACCTGGAAATTCTGAAGATTAACTCCGAGCTTTTGCACAGGGATTGGGTTGCAGAGAATCTTTGAAAATCTCAATAAAATCTTTCAAGAATCTTTGAAGCATCCTCAGATGCTAAGGATTTGCAAAGATGTTCATTTCGCATGATTACAGATATTTACACATAATTCCCATACACGACGATAAATTACGGTGACATCGAAATTGATTGCAAAAAACAATTTCCAAAATATAGTGTATTTTTATATACAAGCTTCAATGAATTTTTCTTTTTCTATCGATATAGTGTCGCGACAAATTTCGTGATGTAATTCTCTACATTTTTTAAATTTCCATCAAATTCTCAAAATAACAGAAATTTAATGTCTTGTTAAACTAACGCTAATAAATTTATAATTAAAAAACCAATACTTAAAATTATTTCTGGGGATTAGTTTGGGAGGATTTGAGTTTGAGGAAAAATTTCAATTTTTTTACAAAAGAAATATTACACCTATATACATATACATATATGTATTCTATTACCGAATATTCTAAATCTCTCAAATATTTGGGGGAAGAAAAGAACTGCGAGGGAAAAAAAATGGAAGAAGCGCGGCTGGAGGTAGGAGAGCCTCGGCGAGTAGTAATGGATAACGCTGCGCAGACTCCTTGAAAGTCACTCGGCCCGACTCGCAGTAGTCGACATCAAGCGTTTCATCCGACACGGTCAGTGCCGTCTCGTCGTCGGATCGAGGACGACCCCTTCCGCGTTTCCGCTTGTCGTGGTCGCGCCACGTTTTCGGCAAATTGCATTGCGAGGAAGTCCCGAGCGAACGCATCCTTGTTCTTGTCCTGGTGAGTTTTTAATATATTTTCTTTACATCATGCAGTTTTTTTACTTATTAAAATTGTTTCGAAAATTTTTCAAATTATTTCTGGTACGAATTCGTAAATTATTTGAGATTGAATAAATTTTCCACGGCATTTTATCTCGAAAAATTTGTAAAACGGCGTGTTGATGTAATCATTTTTTTTTAGACACGTGTGTTTACATGTGGCTATGTATTTTACTCTTTTCAAGCACAAATTAATACACCATAAAATGTAAAATTTAGTGATTGGAAATAATATTGAATTGTAGAAAGAATCACATAAAAATAATTTGTATAACATCCAATTAAAATTCTTTTAATGTATAGAAGTAAGTTTGAAACAATTTGAGACAAAAGGAAAGAGACAAGATTTTACTTTCTTATGTCAATCAAAGTAAAATAAAGACCTGTTCGAGATATACTACCTATATCTTTAAACACTCTCTGAGGATGATTATTTCAGCGAGCAAACAGTTTGAATTAATTATAGGTTTTGATTTATCGCAACACATCAAGTTTGTAATAGTTCCCTCGAGTTCTCGACAAACTATTAGAAACTGTATTGCTAAAAGCAATACTTGCTTAATATTTGAAAATACTGTTATACTACGTGTTACATGCACAGAATTATGAAAAAAACATAAAGTCTCATTTTTGATAAAACTGGGATAACTGCTATATACACATTAAAGTCTATTTTAACAAGTACTAATTGATTTTGATGTGAAATAATGCTCACTTTTATATTCAATAAACGATAAACCAGTGATTTCGTTACGGAACATACGAGTTCCCCGCAGTTCTCAATAGTAACTCCATTATGTCGAAAGCAGCTGCTCCTCGTAAATGGAATTGAAAGAAGAGTAACGATATTTAGTAACATGTAAGTTATAAACTACGCGACTCTTACATATTGCGCATAAATCGCAGCGCATAATTGCGCGTTAAAATAACGTTAAAAATTTTTTTGACATAGAACCAATAATTTCGAGTTATAATTGGTATTTTTCTTCCTCGAAAGAAGTTTTCAGAAAAATGTTGTAAAAATCAGTTGTAAAAATCAGAGATAATAATTCAACAATAGAGCTATAAAAATAATATTAAATGATGCATGTCATATAAGAATATATTTCTACATTTAATAATTATATAACAATATTATTTTATTAAGAAAAAATAATATAATATCCTTAATATATATATATATATATATGTATATACATATATAGCTTTTGTTGCAATAACTTATATTTTCAAGTATTCTAAAATTTTATAATATTAGTTTATTAAATAGCGCGCGCGTGCTGATATTTTTTATATTAATATTTATATTCGAAAAAAATGACGATTTTCTTTTCAAAAAAATCCTTCAATTTGCCTTATTATTTGAAGACAGTATTAATTTCAGAGCTCACTAATGATCTTTGATCGTTAAATGAAGTAAGGAGAAAATCGTGGAAAATGTCGGTTGTCAAATCGTGGTATTATTTCCTGGAGCTAATCTTGGCTAATTGCAAATGTTCGTGTTGTACAAGCACAAGATCGTAATTGACCACCTTATTTCTTGAAAACGACAAACAGGAAGTTTCTCCTTTAACTCCCGCTTTTGACTGATATATTCGATATCCGCAAAAAAGTTAAGGTTGACAAACGAAAAAAAATCGAAAACGTCAACGATGATGCCACGTTACTTAAAAAATTAAATACAATTATAAAGGATATTTTTGCAATAACAGCACGTTAGTTGGAAATTCTTATTTAAAGTATTAAATTAAAACAAGAATGCGCGCCCGCAGAATAGTAAAGCTGTTTGAATTACAACTTTGAATTGAAGTAAAGTTTGTCGTGAATTAAATCTCAAGTTTCCGAATAAATAAGACAGTTCCACGCTTCTCATATAATTTCAAATGGGGCTTTGTTTTGATATAATTTTAATTTAATGCTTAAAGGCAAGATTAATATTACAAATTTAAAAATTATACCGGATAATTGTGTCTAATCAAAATTTCCTTTCTTAGAAAAAGAGATTTTACGAGCACTTATGTCAGCATTTATATCAACTGTAGAAGAACATTTTGTAATTATATATATATATATATTCTTTTAATTGCGTACTTATATCTTATTATATAGGACTTAAAATAGGATAAAGTCGTTTAGATATTTTTCTCCTAACTATGCGTGTCTCGTAAAAAAAATAAAATAAAGTAATACATGTAATTGTCACATTCATAGTATAAATAGACAAGAATTAATATAGTGCAGAAGAGAGAACGGTAATATTTTTAACGTACCACATGCGCAAAGTGAAATCTTCAGTTAATACAATTTCTGCGCTAATGCAATATCTACGATTTGACGGGCGTGCGAATGGAATTATACGTGGCAAAATCTGTATAGAGGAAGTGAATTGTGAGGTTTTCGTGTATCTCTCTGTAAAATATTCGTAACATTAATGAGTAGTTTTCCGCGATACGATTAGATTTTTTTCAATTCTATTTTTCTCACTTTGCTTATATTGCGTATATATAAATTTTGTTTTACGTATCAATTGATTTAATATGTAATTATATAAGCTTGTGTGTTTGGTAAAATTATAAATAGAAATCTCGTTATTGCCTTGTGTATGATATTATAAATATTAAATTAATATTTTTATCCATTTTCTGAAGGGGATGGTCAGTATACATTTAATATTATATAGTTTTAGTTCTTATATGCATCAAGATAGAATAATAGATAAAATAAACTATTTGAAAATTCCATATTTATCAAAGAAAAAAGAATATTCTTCACGTATATTTTTGTGGCCAGAAACAAAATAATTGTTTCTCCGACACTCCACCGCGCTAATATTCTGAAGATGAGCAATTAAGCGGGCTATCCGCGATGTGCCGTATAAATTCCACCCATCTAATCAATTGCGATAAATTCTCCTGGTCGCGATCAAATTTCGCCTTTCGCAATTCACGATCCTGCCTCTTACTTCTGCACACGAGAGCGACGATCTATTAAACCGTCTTCCGAGCCTATCTTTTTATCTGCCAGTTTATCGACGCGCTGCGTAAAACGATGATCACCTATTCTCGCGTTCTTGCGAGAGGGGAGCGCAATATTATTTTTTTTTTATCTCGGTCATCGACATTGTTGTGTATCACCGCGGAGGGGGGTGATTATTGCCGGCGACGGTTCTTCGATCGTGGTTTAGAAGAGAGACGTAACTCACAGCCGCGTTGCAAAGTGGAACAAGCACGCAGATCCGAGATCGATAACGCCGGCCTCGCGTTTTCCTCATGCTAACCCGTTATATAGAAGAGCGCAGAGCAAGAATGACGTATTTAATCGGATTAAAGAGGCGAACCCCGCGAACGCCGTCCATTTTCTTCTTTCCAGAGGCAGGAAGCGGAGTAATCGACTTCCAAGAGCGATTTCACCTTTCACTTTATTACGGTGCATCTTGTACCTGCTCACCCCGATACGGTTCTCTCCGCTTCTCGTCCTCTTGAGGGACTCGCCACGTTGGCGTATCAACTGCTACTCCTCGGAGATTTATTAGCTATAGAGCTCGATATTCTAGAAATGTCAATAGGAATAAGAATAAAGAAGGACTGAATTTTGATTACGTTATCCTTTTCCACCTGATCGGATCTTTCAATTCAAATGTTTCTATTTCGTAAATAAAGAAGCACTCTATCAAGGAGAGAAAAAGTTGTCAGTGGGACTTATATTATTTTCTTCATCTATCGTCTTTTTTCCTCTGAGATATTATTAATTTTATTAATTCTTTCAATATCTTTATATATAAGTTCCCTCTACTAAAATGTCAAGATATTAGTAATTCTTAGCTATAATAAGTGCTTATTTTAACTATCCTTAATTAATAATCCCGAGTTTATAAAGTAATGGAAAATAAAGTTTTTGGAAGATAATTAAATGAGAAGAGATCCTATATATATATTAATTAAAAACGTATGAGTTTAATTTCAATAATAATTTTAAATTCACTTCACATTGAATATTAGAGAAAAGTTTTATCGAATAATTATGTTGATAGAAAGAGAAATCTGGATTTCTTTTTCGATAAGAAAACCGAGCAAATTAAATTAAAGATTAATATTCATGATAATAAATGGTTACATGTTTTGTGGCTTATTGTGCAAATAGAATAGTTGTAATAATAGCTCTTTGCAACAATAGGGAGAGTTATAGACACTTTGACCTATAGACAGTTGACTTTGAGGAATTATTTGTAAGGAAGGTTTTGTCTCGTAATGAAAGGAAGTCTGCCGGGCACATAACTGTGACCTTTGTAAAGCTGATTGTAGATTTATCTCGAAGAGAGTTCTCTTAACATACATGTATATGTGTATTATCGTTCGACGTACTACGTTTATTTTAAAAGATTTTGAATATATCCGCTACATTTAAAACAATTTTATCTTATATGCTTTTAATTATTTGAATATGTATTATATAAAAAAGAATTATATTATACACAAAAAAATCTCGATTGTCATTGTATATGTGTCGTTTTAACAAACTCACGCTCTATGATTGATTTTCGAAACGAAACTACGACACTCGATACTCCTTCGTCATCAATAAAATGTCGCAAGGTATTTTATGGTATTTAAATATCGCTATAAATTTTCTGTTAGATATCGTTTTTCAAAGGGTTGAAAGGTCATGTGCAATCGTTCGCAAAACAATAGACATTCCTCTCATTGGTCTTTTACTTCTTCTTCCGATTCTTTCGAGCATGGACAGCGCATCCAGCGATCTTCGTAGCAAAAGCTTTCTCGGAATTCTCTGTAATTTGATAAATTGGATGAAAGCTTTGAAACTTGATGCTGTTTTGGTGACAGTCAGCATAATTTTTCCCCGCGTGTCTGTGATAATTAAATTACAATGCTATATATACAAAGTCAGAGTATATATAAACACAGTATATATAAACACGTATGTATATAAATAATAATACATTTCTCAAAACATAATCTTCAACTAGTAAAGCTATATCGTATAGTGACTTGCTTGTCGATTCTAGAACGACATTGGGTTAAATTGTTCTGACATGACATATCGACGTAACGTCGACGTCCAGGTGCGAAAGTTCGGAACGTAAAGTCAATCACGAGATATCTTTGACTTATCGTTGTATATACATATATATCGCAAAGCAAATTAACTTAGAGAATACGATTCCGTTAAAAATCTCTATAATTCAGTGAAATGCATAATCAATAATCTAGTTAAATTTCAGAGCAAGAACTTACAATTAGAGAGAGAGAGAGAGAGAATGCTACACGATATTTTTTAAATATATATTTCAACGAAAAAGCGTATAGTAAATATAATACTGAGTGAAATTAATTAAAACTGCTTAAGGAGATGAAGACAGTTCGTGTTTTGATATGAAAAGAGATGCAAATTTGTCTGATGTATATAAAAAATATTTTATATTTAATTTCTATTGTATTTTTTAAATCATTTTTCAATAAATCAAGCCGCGAAAATTAGTATTTTATGCAGTTGTTGTTTGTGATTACGAAAATACTCATCTAGCTAATATTCCCCTAAAAATGCTATAAAGATCACGAAACGGTATCCCGCAAACAGTATTCTAAAGTTACAAACCGAGTTTAACGGGAAGCCTTCTTACCATCCTTTTCATCGGCGCAAGTTTCTTTATGGGATTCATTCAGAAATTTTCCCTCAGTCTTGCTTAAGGAAACCCGACTTCTCTCTTTAAAATGAAAAGATGGCCTATAACCGGTAGACATTTCGTAGAATATACTTACTATACTTCATATGTTATAATAAAAAAATACAATACAAAGAACTTAATAATCATTCCTTCACTTTTGATTGATGATGTAAATAACAATTTAATGTAGAGAATGAGAATTTCGTATTTTAAATATAAGTTTCTATATAGAATAAACTTTATATTTTACGAATAAAAGAATACGAATCCTTAATTTTTAGCCTTGATATTAATTTATATGTATTGTGTATGATGTGATATGAACAATTTGGAGCTTCTTTAATTTTTTGTAACTCCGAATATTTTTATCATCATGATTTGAATATGTCGATTACAATCGCAAAGATTAGTTTCTAAACATTACAATCTATTTTTCTCCTTCTGCCATTTACATTTTAATACTTGCTTTTATTTCTTTTTACTCCTATCAATAACAAGATCTTTCCAGTTCGAAAGAAAAAAAGAGATACTGAAAGAGAGAGAGAGAAATTTTTAATGATTTTTTATATAATTTTCTAGTTATAAAATAAGAGGTAGATTTTTCAATGTTTATTTTCTTGTAATCCAAGAATATAATCGCATATAAAAGCAATAAATATAACAAATTCTTATCATATTAAAAAGCGATTTATTAAAGATTTATTTATATATTTATATTGCTTTTAAATGACTGAATCTTGTAATATTCTTATAATTTATGTATATCCGCTTTAACATATATAGCGTTCAAAAAAGTAGACTAATAAAAAAAATCGACAAATTGTCTGAGACTGTTGCTGCTCATTACGAGAAGACGGATTTCCTTCTCTTCGTGACAAACGAGCGCGTCATAACAAGCAATCACCCCCCTCCCCCCCAAAAAAAGAATTTATAGAACGATCAATTTTAAGGGTCAAGGCCATCTAGACTGTCATTTTTTTTTTAGTACATTATAGTCTTACATGTATTTTTTCGAACTTTTCACCTGAAAAAATAAAGATTTTTTTAGAAAATATAAATTTATTTTATCATAAATAAAACATTAATGTTGAACTAAATGTGATTTTGCCTTTTCTTGCGGGAAATCATTTTTAAATACACACGTTACGAATGTCAAATACATTATAAGAAATATATATCTTCAATTTCTTATTGGCAAAATATATTTCCGATCTTTCAAATTTTTATCATATTTTCTCGACATGTTAAAATGCGAAATTTTATAAATATTATATATGTTGTGAAAAGTTTAAATAATGAATGCATTGGCTGAGTGACTGAGTGGTAGATTTCAATTAGAAACGAAAACCCGAGTATCAACTACTTCTCTTTTCCAATTTAAATTTATCAATTAACAAAGATCTAAATGGACCATCCATATTCGTATTGTATGCGATTTTAGCGTATCATGTGAACGACTTTATCGCACAATCATTGAATTAATGTAGTTTAGTTATAAAGCTTTTGCATTTAGCTTAAACAATTAAATATTTTTTATCTGCCGGAAAAAAATCCAAAATATAATAAAATTTTATTTCCAAGCTAAATGAGTTATTTATATTTTTCGATAAACTCACATTTGCTATTAACAGTTAATAAAATTTTTTGACAAGAGTAATAAATTTTGTCGAATTTTTATCTGTCTGCGAAAATGAAGCTTTAGAATAAACATAATATTTTTAATCAGTTATTAATACCGGCAAACCTCATAAATATAACTTGACAAATAGTGTTTCGAGTAACATTATTTAAAATCTTCCAAGAAAGTCGGTTATATTAAAGAATTAAATCGTTTAATTTTTAAAAAATAACTTAACGCTTTTGAAAAATGTAGATTTTACCAAGAAAACATATGCACGTGTCGCAATTTCTGTCTTTGACGTCATTTCACTCTATTCCTGAAAAATTCTCATTTTATACTGCTATTTCTTGTGCGCAATATAGAATATTTCCTCTTTTATAATAATTTTAAAAAAATCAGAAAGAGATATACATATAATCTCTATATAATATTTACGAATTTACGTTACACGCGCGAAAAAGCATGAAAAATCCTAGGGGGTTTAATCATTTTTATTTATTGATACTGACAAAGCTGCGCTTTATAATGTTTTTATAGTGCAAGGCTACAATAAAGAGTATTACAATTAATATGCACAATAACAACTCGCGCACAAACGCTTAACCGTGCAAATTGCTAACTAATTAAAGTTACGCACATCGCCGAAAGCGCGAATATCACAGAGATAGAACAGTTTTCATTTGCCGCGAGCGACAGCACGAGAATCTACGTAAGTGCAATTCAAATATGAAAACGTTTTCGCGCCAGTTATTCGACTCTGAGGTATATTAAAATTCCAGAGCATAGACGATCGCGATCGCGTACGCAGAATTTTTCAAGCTATCGGGAACCAACCGATAAAACCGCTGGAGAATTCTCATAAAAGAGCATAACGTGTAAAACAAATCCCCTTATTCATAATTCATCGATTTGTTTTAGTATCTCACATCTTTCATTGATTTCACAAAACTTTTTGAAGAAGATAATAAAGGGATATTAACGTTCGCGATAAATCTTCATTCTCATTTTGCCATATTTTGTGTTTCATTATTTAAAAAATATTAAAATTTATATAATATACAATTATTGACGTGTATTGTATTTATATATTTGATTCAATAAAAAAAAAGTCTCAGTAAACTTAAAAATAGTAATATTGCACGCTAACATAATGAGTAAAATCATACTTGAATTAAAAAATTTTTATATAACTATAAATAAAAAAAACATAAAATATATATTAAAGTTTGTATTTAAATATTTTCTAAAATTTATTTTATTATATTTCGTTGAAGATAAATAATTTTTGTATGTTACTATATTATATACTACATATTGCTGTTAAAAAAATTAAAAAAAGTTAAAAAAATAACGTGTGCAACTCCTTGCTTTGTTTCAATCCAGGTCATCCTTACAGTTTAAAGAATTCATTGCAATTCATGTTTGCAATCTAAAGTACAATGTTGCTAACCCTTTTTCATATTATTCTGCACGACGAGATGCTGGCTCTTTGTAATTGTTTCGAGATGGATCGAGAGCACGTGCGACGGCTCGAGATGCGAAAATTATTCAACGGTCGCCCTGGACGGCTAAAAGAGGGTGAGAAAAAGCACCAGCTATGAAAAAACGGACTCTCTCGGGAGGGTGGACAAACCATCCCTTTGCAGATAAAAACCTACTATCATCACCGCTTTTACTTAGTTGAGATGTCTGAAAAAGATTTGGAAAGCAAAATCTTGTAATTTTTTTCTTTTATTTTCTTAGTCAATTAAATTTTTTTATTGCTCTCTAATTTTTTTATTATTTTTATATGTAATTATTTAATTATTTTTGAAATTATTTGTTTAATTAGTTATTTAATATCTTTCAAAAAATTGATAAAAAATACACAATGTGTGTATAACGAATAAATTTATTTCTAATACTTGAAGAAATACTTCCAAAAAATATTTCTTAAATATTTTATTATTCTATAATGTATTTTAAAAACTTTATCTTTAATATTTTTCCTGAATTATACACATTTATTTCTTTTGAAAAGAATATTTTTGTATGTGTATATTTCATAATTTTTTTATCATATTTTTTATTTATCAATAATTTGAGATTTTTATAAAAACGTACATTTGGATATACATTTTTTAGATACAGATCTTTTTTATAAATATTCAGAGAATTTTGTACCACACATGTGTGCGTCGCCAATGCGAAACAAATCGATAGAAAAGTTTTTCATCCGCTTCACTAGGTCGAGTGAAAAACCTTATTGATGCAAAAATGTTTCTTCGTAACTAAAACGGCATTCACGCTCAAACGCTTTTAATTAAACACGCGCCGATACATGTATGTTCTGCCGCGTTGCCCATTTTCACTTAATAACGAATTCGCGCGTGAATTGTCCGATATGCATCTTCGTTTGCAGCGTTGTCGAAGAATTCAACGACGAACAATCGAGACATAGATTCATTCTCGATTGACTTTCATTGGATTATTTAATCGTTCGCGATGTTAGAACGAACTCGATGAAAAAGAGTTTTAAAATAAAATTTAATACATCGCATACGTGGAGAGGTTAATTGACGACGAATACACTCATATCTACAATTACACGGTACCTTTTGCACGCGTTCACTTTCAATCGGAACAATGCAATCAAAAATCGAGATGATACTGTTTTGTGCAAATTTATATCATAGCAGCACTCGAGTTGACACAATTAATGTCGCATGTCGATATTAAAACTTTTTGTATCATTTGTTTTTATTTAGAGTGTATATGAAGCATCTTGTATTGTGCATACTAAACTTTTTATATACAATTTGACATTATTATCTACAATTTATTATCTATAGATTCCAGGCTCATTTCTTTCCTTGCAATTTCATTGATATATATATATATATATATATACACTATGCATTTAGAAGATCTAATCTATCATCGCGCAACGGATTTTTATTGTATAGATTTAGCGACGCTAGATTTGAACAATATAATTTTATAACGTCGTAATTTTAGTATACGTTTATTTTAATAACGTTGAGCGATAAAACATTGTTGGGGTTTTATTTCGTCTCTTGACAAAATCATGACGAGCTTGAAGAGCCATGAAAACAAGATGTCAGTTTAATAACTAAGTCTGTAGGCAATCTCGAGAATACCGCTTATATTCGGATAAGAATGCCGGCAGGCAATGCCGGTTTGCACATTTCATAGTTCTCAAAAAAAGTAAAACTTGTCTACAATAGAAATGGTAACAAAGCGCATGTGTTGTCCGATAATGTACCTATAAACTTAGTATTGTACAATGTTCTTTTGTAACCTGGTCGGTTCTTAATTTTAAAAAACAGAATCCGTCCAGAGAAGAAACTCCATATAGAACTAGGAATTCTCGAGAGGAAAACGTATGCATGTGAAAAACTGATTACATAATTCGAAGTTTCCAGGAAAATAGCATCTTTCGTTATTATTTCTTTTTCCTTTAGCGTTATCTTGCGTAAAATGCAATGTAACGAGAAATATCAAAAACGCATCGTAAAATAATATAATCGGTTATAACAATTGACGAATTAATTAATATAATCCTTTTGCTTATTCTAGTTATTTTAAAAGTATATTTTAGGTTTATTTTAAAAGTACAATTTTCCCCATGACTCTCTTTGCTAATAATTATAAGATAATAACACAAACTACATAACTCCAAGAAGATTATTTACATCGTTCATCTTTTTTTTATATTATCTTATTGAAGCAGCAGCTAGTTGCTTTAAATGAACCGTTGCACGCCAAATGCTTGTTAAATCGGTGTTCGCGCAAAAAAAAATCGTAAAGTACAGGTTGATTAATGTTCTACCACCGGCTTCTCCTCGAATCCACTTGATGATTGCCGAGGTTTTTTCTCGATAAAAATGGAAACGTCGATAATGCGGTCGGCAAAAATACCGAAGCCGGCGGCCGAAATGGACAACACTCTGCAACTCCAGCAAACGTTGCATTAAATTAAAATACTATACATCTATCGAATGGATCAATATATTAGATATATTGTCTTTCACTATCATCTTACTATTATTAATTGTAAAGAGCTTTATTTCACAGTTGGCTCTTTTATATAAAAATATAAAATTATGTTAAGTATATTAATTTACAAAAAATAGATATTTCAAAGCTTATTCTATATATGAAGTTCTTTTGATTACTTTATTATAATATATATTTATAATTGAATGAGGGAGGAAGATGGGGAATATAAAATTATCATAAAGTTTTTTTTATAGATTCTTTACATTTTTTACTTTTTTTTTAAATATTGAATAAACGAAGGTGACGCGAAAAAATGAGAAATATATATTGTTTCGCTCCACAAGTTTGAAAAGCAGATTTCATCATAAAAAAGCAGAAGTACCCTTAGTTACAGAAATTATCCTTTAAAAGAGGAATATTGTAGAGGTAGAGCATTTGACTTTGCAGAATGCAACGATCGCTCGTGTCAATCGATTATGGTCAGCCGGACTTGAAAGGAGCAGATTAGAGATAATCCTGCATGGCAAATAATGTTCGCTTGTCACGTCACGACGATCTTACCTTATTGACGAGCACGCGATTAGAGATTACACTATGACTAACACTCTCGCGATAGTTGCAAATTATGCCCGTAAGAAAATAGCGGATTACAAATTGACTTTATTTAAGGAAGTCCTCACAAAGCTGAAGAATCAAATTTTTATCGAAAAGCTTTTCAGAAAGTCTTTTCTTATGTGATGCGACTTTTCTTTCACGCATATTAAGTATTATTTTAAACTTCACATTAATATAGAAAAATTAAACTGTATAAAAATTCGTTTTTTTATATTTTTCAAATATTTATTAAATAAATTTTTTAATAGTCTTTTGGCAGATGTTTAAACATTGATACTTTAGCTCTCAAGCTCTCAAGAATCTTTATTATGTAGATGATATTTTCTTATTCGTTTAACTGTGCTTTCCGCAGAAAATTGCTCACCAAAGTACAATCTCTCTTAGCTTGAAAATTCTGCACTAAGGACAGAGTAACAGATAAGGATAGAAAAGTTCTCTTAGGCATTATTTTCAAACCTTTTTTTCCTGTGCGATGCATTTTTCTAAACATACCGACAATATTTGATTTATATGCAATTTGACGATCTATTACATATTTTACTTTTTTTCATTTAATATTTTTATATTATTATTCAAATTATTTTTTAGATTATTTTATTTTTGAGATTATTATGCCAGTTATTTTCTTACAATTGATGCATGAAATTATCCTCGAGATATCATATTTTCGCGATCACTGTCAGCTTCCTCAGTTACACGAGAAATGCATTGAAAATTGCATCCGTCTGAAAATGACACTCTTTTCTCTTTGTATACAAATTTTCAGGGTCTTTTTATTTCACTTTGAAATTCATTCAACTGCTAGTTTTATCTCATCCATATTACTTTACTTCTTTATTCTGCCCAAGCATATCTAAAAGATGTAATCTGAACATTCGTTGACAGCTTAAGCTGCATGTAACTCACGAGTCTTTTCTAAAAGAAGAAGAAGGCAGGATCATATAAAACAATGTGTAAAAAGATATTATAAAGCAACTATATACTCTAAATTTAAAATATTTGTTGAATTATGACTTGAAAATTGTTCTCAGAGTATAACTCACAAAAAGTACTCTCTTGAGAAAAAGCAACAATTTTCATTTTCTCTATCACATTTTCGTATAATCAGTTTTATTTCATGAGCGCAACTCTGCTGACATTTTAAAGTTATAACAGTATAAATAGAGTTACTTTAACTCATATTGCCAACTCTTCTCGACGTATTTTTGCTGACAAACCGTAACTACATAAGATTATAAGTTTATAGTAACACTTTCTTTACATTTTCGAAGTATAGAATTATTTGAAATTGTATTAGAGCTAATTGTACTATCTCGCAGAAAATGTTTGATCTGTACGTTTCTATTCTCGGAGAGTTAATACGATAGCTCGTATTAAGAAGTATTAATCACTCTTAGACGACAACTCATCTCATTCAATTATCAGTCTAATAAAATTCTCGAAAAGTTATGATCTTAAAAATAAAAAAACACAGACAATTAATATAAGTGCGATGCATATTGCTCGTAAAATACCTCTGTCATTGCATTGCTCGACTGGCCTCAATTAGCACATGATAATATTTTATGACAGTTTGAAACTAATAGAATCGAAAAAAATCATTGTGTTGTCTCTATTGAAAGCAATCAATATGTTAAAGCATAAAGTTACAAAATAAAAGCATGACGTCTCATTGGACATGTATGCACATGTTCCAATAAAAATTATTAAATTTTATATATATACATATACATTATATATACATTATATATATACATTATATTATATATATATCCACATTTCTTAATACTTCTTCTATTTCTTATATCTATGTTTCATTCTTTCAATATATTAAATTTAACATACTTATTATTATTAAATTTTAGAGACCTTTAACTTGATAAACACGGAGATGTTTTATGTTGGATTTTTAAAATATCGATGTAGGATTTGCATTAGTCTACATATACGTAACAGAAAAATATTGCGCTGGATCTGAAAATCCAGATGGTCATATTTAGTGCTTACTGTAGTACGTGAAACCACATAAAGTAGGATGTACTGCTGGAGCTTATCGCGCGATTCCACATGATGCATTCTTTCGCATCAGGGTGTAGCCACTTTAAAGCGTTCGAATGGTACATCGAGGAACGTGAGGAACGAGACAAAGCATTCGACCACCAAATGCGCGAATTGTTTCGCATTTCTGCACACCGACTACTGCGAGGGAAACGATCGCATTTATCTCGGACCGCATACAGAAGTATGAGAGTAATTTTCTCTCTTCATTTTTCCCTCCTTTCAGTCTCAATATATTATAACTTAATAATTAAATTCGAACTTCTTGTAATGAGAAATGGCACTTAATATCTCGCTAATGAATAGAGAAGAATCTCTTTTACTTTGAAATAAGGATAAAACAATTTCACAAATAGTTTACAAACGCAACAAATTGAATTTTCTGTATCATTTCGCGTAACCAACTATTATCCTCAAATATTATATATATGTGTATATATATATATATATATATATATATATATATATTATAGCGATATCAAATTGCAAGGTCACCAGACGATAATTAAAAAATGACAGTAATTTAATCGACCAATTCTGGCAAAATTCAGTTTTATTTTTCACAACGTTTCGACCATGGGTTTCGGTCCTTATCAAGTGTGCTGTGTTCTTAAAACAATGTTAAAAGTAAAAAGATAAAAAGCCAACGAAGACACATTATTATAATCAGAGAAGAAAAACGACTGTTATATATATATATATAATTTGAAATTCAATGTAGTACTGTTTCAATAGATTGCACAAATTATTCTACTAATGATAATTTAAATGATTTAGTACTCTTGTGATAAATCGTTTGTACTATTGTGTGATACATTAATAACATATACTGATCATAATATATACTGATCAGAGATATTTCAAAAGTAATCCTTTTATGTGAAACTGACAAAACATTAAAATAGTGAATGCAGAGAAAGGAGAGATTTTGTTTTATTTTCTTTTATATATGTAAATATTCTGGAGGGTCCCTGAAATGTAATGGCGCAAAGTAACATAAAACGTTACATAAGCAAACAATATCATTGCGCAAGAGTACGCACGAGCGAGATTATCGGAATTTATTTGAAATGCGATTTGTATAATATACTTTCGCTGTTTGAAATATCGCATGGCTTATGCGATAAATAAAACTCTTGATATCGTATGACGCTGTTAATGCACCAATCAAAAGATTAGTACACGAAAGAAATAAATAGATGATACATGAATGCAAAATGAATGATAACGGGGATAAATTGCATCGATCTATTATTTCATATATAATCAATAAAATTTGAGCGTTATTTCAAATAGCATTTTCTTTGAGCACCCAATGTACAAATATATTGAGCATTGAATTTTAAAATTATATACATACTACGAGTACATCAGACGTTAATAGACTTCTCATGCTATCGCTCAACAAATTTAATTATATAATGCTATTTACGATAATGTCAGCTATAATTTCGATATGTTTAACAGTGGCACGCTGAACGATAAAAGATTGTCCCCGATTATGTCTTATTTCGCCTCTTGACAAAATCACGGTCTGAGTAGTCGAATTTAATAACTAATCCGTAGACAACCTTAATCGAAATTTTAGAACTAATGACAAAGAGAAATATATTATATATATATATATATATATATATATATATATCCTCTAATAATTCCATATTCTCTAACTTTGCACTGTGTAATGTTTTTCTTATGTGAATCGCTTGAAATATTAAAAGACAACCCGCTCATAAAGAAAAACTCAGCAAAACTAAAGCATTCTCCAGAGAAAAATTCGTACAAATATAGGGAGCTGATTACGTGATTCCAAGTTTCAAGAAAAATAGTATTATTCATTATTTTTACGACGATCCTCACGTTGTTTCGTACAAAAAAATGAAAAATCTCTGAGAGAGAGCAAAAAAAAGTAAGAAATCGGACTTGATCCTTCACAGCTCTCTTATACATCTTTTTCTTTGAATACAAAAAATATATATCTCTTACATGAGATAACACAAAAATAGATATAATATATATAAAATACAATATTGAATAACATATACAAAATGATAATAATATAAAATATACAACAGATCTTAATCTATAAAACATAGAGATTTATAAAAGTTTGCATAATGAAGCCTTTGCATTTTAATGATATTATTTTATTAGTAAATAATAATTTAATTATCTTTTAAGAGATAGAAACTTATAAAATAGCTTATTTTTTTTTATCGAGTTAAAATGAGCGAAAATACCGTCAAGGCAAAGGGAATGAATGTATACTGCCTTATTTCTCTAATATAACGGAAGGGAAGGTTCTTTCTTTGAGAATTTCTTTGCGAAGAAGGAAAAGAAAGAAGGAAAGTTTTGTCCTAAATTGCGCAACGTAATATCTAACTTTCAAAAAAGGAATATACAATCTACTGGAACGGCTAAGCCTCGATAACTTTCGGATTGTGGTCGGTCGGTTGAAAGAAGCAGATTAGAAGGAATCTCACGTGGCAAATGAGGTTTGCTTGCCGCGTTGAGACAATCTCACTTTATTAGCGAGAGCAAGTGCGGTTAGAGATTGTGCTATTAACATTTTCGCGATTGCCCAGTTTCGTAGGAAGAGAGAGAGAGAGAGAAATAGCATATTGCACGCACTAATAGATTTTATTTAAAGAATCGGATAAGTCAATTGAGAAGTTCGAGTTTTGCTCGAAAAAGTTTTTTCTATAAATATTTTGTTCATGATGCAAATACTTAAACAATGAGCATTAATTGCACAATATGCAATAATTTAAGATTCATATTTAAGATGCACATTGACGTAAAAAAAACTATACATTTTTTTATACAAAGTGAAGTATTTAAAACCTAAGCTATTTAAATGATTCTCTTATATTTAGTGATAGAAAAAATGTTTAGAAAAAAAGAAGTTGTTTGGTCATAAAATAAGTTAGCTGTCGTTAACGGTTGTAATGTAACAGAGTTTACTATCAAATTACTCTAATAAAATACTTGTGTTCCAAATAACGTTTTTTTTCCTACAAAAGTTTTTTTTAAGAAACATTCAAGTGATTACATAAACAGACATAATTAAAACGTCTTAACTGTCGTATCTCATTATGTTATCAATAAATATGTGCACTGCTACATTCTCAGCTTATAACTTATTAAGATAACAAAAATCCTCTTATATGAACTGCTTGCTTATAACCTAATTAATTACCAGACATGAATCGTTATTAATCGACCAAACTGGCACTGATTTATTTCACTTAATCAATCATCAACACAACGTTTCGACCATGGGTTTTGGTCCTTCTCAAGTTTATTGCATTAACATATCATTTACATATTTTATTTTGCACTTTCTTCTCTTTATATAATAACTTTTAATTTTTTAAGGTGTTGAACCTAAAAGTGAATGTGGACACGATTTTAAATAGTCGAATCCGCAAGTTTTATATAATGAGAAAAATGTAAAGAAAAGAGAAATCGCCGAAATGTTTTTTATTAAAAAATTTGACAACACGCTCAACTTACAAAAGGATACGGATAATCTAAATAATATTTTTGACAAAATAATAAAGGTCGCTTAGTATGCTCTGTGCGCACAATGATGTTGTGTTAATAACAGTAAATCTTTCTTTTAATACATTACATGGTTTTTTGACAATTTGTGAAATTAGGTAAATATATACATCTTAATATTTGTTAAAATTCGGTGATCTTTGCGAATGCGCTAATTGTTGTATTTGATATGTTAATGCAGTACACTTGAGAACCAAAACCCATGGTCGAAACGTTGTGTTGATGATTGATTAAGTGAAATAAATCAGTGCCAGTTTGGTCGATTCATGTATTTTGATTTTTAACTGCTGGTGACTTTCATTAAATTATTCGAATTACTAATTAATTACGATAGTTTATATATTATATAAAATATAAGAAGAATAAAGAGAACATGAGATAATCTGTGAAAGAAGTGAAAAGATTCTGGTCTGCAATGGATGTTTGAACACTGAAAAATTAGGAACTCTAAATTCTTTTACACGACTGCTTAATGCCAAATTTATGGATGTGAAACATTTACATTTTCACGTCAGGAAACATGTTTGGAGACTTTTAGCATTCTACATTACATTATTCACTATAAGAAGCTTAGACTTGACTCGAATATTTAGACCTTGAAGATATTCACCTTTCTATCTCAATTTCGGAGCAGTATTTAGAATTGACGCAAGAAGTAAAACTATATTTACAATTGTTAGACAGCATTTCGCAATTTTCTCTCTCTCTCTAAATCCTATAAAAAATCATATATCAAGAAATTACATTGTAGATAAAAGTTTCAACTGTTTCAACCTTTCTCATTTGTTAGTTCAATTTTCACATGTCTAGAAATAATTATAGTATGCTGTTGAAACTCATCTCTACGGATACATTCATTTAATTATTAACTCTTATCTCTTGACGATATTGCAAAAGTTTTCTCATGTTGTTAGCGGATATAGGATATGTCGATAGGAGATATATATATATTATAAAACTCTTAACTCGTTAATTCGGATCGTATAGAAACACTTTATTATTCTTCGAAATTCTCAGAGAGAGAGACGCGTTCGACCGAGAGGTCGCCGTTTATATATATATACACAGTCATAAAACGCTTATTCTTTTAAAAGAAGCCAATCACGGCAGAGCACGTTTCGTCAAAACTACAAAATAACGATCGAGGCAACGGACAGATATAAGTATAAAATTAATACAATATATGTTAATCGCCAGTAGAGTTTTAAAAACTAAATAGAATTATTCTTTCGACCATGACTGGCATAAGTTCAAAAATGTTTATTTATTAAAGATAACACTCTGCAGCGTATGAGAAAGGTTAGTTGTTGTTTAGATGTGCAGATTTTCTTATTGATATTAATCCAAGCTTTTAGTAGATCGGAGTTCATCTTTCCAAATTCTTTTATGATGCTTTGAAAAAATCCGTTCTTTAATGTGAGCACCATAATTAGGTCCGGTGCAAATTCAAAATTAATACAATATATGTTAATATAATACAATTATATATACAATATAAATTAATACAATATATGTTAAGAATTTGGAAAGATGAACTCCGATCTACTAAAAGCTTGGATTAATATCAATAAGAAAATCTGCACATCTAAACAACAACTAACCTTTCTCATACGCTGCAGGGTGTTATTTTTAATAAATAAACATTTTTGAACTTATGCCAGTCATGGTCGAAAGAATAATTCTATTTAGATATAAGTATATGTGAAAACACGACATGACCCGACACGATAATAATAACACAATACATGCAAAGATGATTTCCCGGACATCCCGCTACCAATGATCGGAGATCGCTAACAATGTATATTTCTGTAGCATATATCATCAGTCGTGAGTGTAGAGTTGAAGAGAGCGGATCTCGAAAGTTTATATAAGTGTTACATATATCTTCCATACGGTTTTTTTCTTTACGATTATTCATCAGTCGAAATAAACCAATTCTGCGATATGACTTGGAGCACATCTGCGTATATCTACCTTCTACTTTGCATCTTTTGCTTTGCAACATCAGTGGAAAGTAATAGTAGGAAGATTGATGATATACGTGATATACGTCGTAATCTTCTCCATCTATGTTAAACGTATTTTTGCTACACAGCGTGTCGTCGTATATCTTCCAGTTGAACGCAATCTTTATCGGCATCATGCGAACAATATTTTCTTTTTGTTTAATGTTTTTCAAATTGCGAAAAAAAATTGCACACGTGTGAAGATATTACGTTATTTGCATTATTGACTAAAAAATTTGTAAATAATTATATGTTATCATAAAAAACGAAAATTGAAAATTTAATTATAAATGTAATAATGTGGAAGATACAATATCAGATGTGTATATAATCAGATATAATAGAATAGTGAACATATTATACGGTAAATTTTATAATTTTACAGATGCAGATGAAATTGACGCAAGTAAAATTCTTCTGTCTTTTTATACATGGTACTTATTACTTGTGATTAGTGTTATCACACACATATTAGTAAATAATATTATATTTGTTTATTTCCATTTATTAAAGACACAAATAACATATATATATATATATATATGCTTTATTTTAAAGAATTTATATATATTATTAATAGATTAGAGAGATGATAGAGAATAGAGATTTTATATATATTAGTTCAAACATTTCAATAAATATTTGAAATGCCAGGAATTTTTCTGAAAAATAATATATCCTGTACATCTTAGAAATTTTATTATTTATTTTCTACTCTGCAACAATGATGTAATTAATTATGTCATTCGACTCATATGGTAATTTATATTTCAGCAATGCTACGAATGAGACATCAATCGACTGTCTCATACAAGATTTAAATTGTATAGAAAATGCATATAAGCTGATAAAAAAAGATAAACGTGAAAGCACTGTTTTCATTCACGGATATTCACGGAACAAAAAGCCTATTCAAAACATTATATCAGGTATCGATTAATAATAAATTTTTTTCTATATACACATATAGCATCGTTCAATATTGACTTATAAATGAATTTTTTCATGGAGACCCTTTAATTACTGAAATCATAAATTATTGATAAAAATATTTTACAAAAAAAAATAAATATGTAAATTCCGTTATTTTAAGTATGTATACACAACCAACAGTCTCTCTCTCTCTCCGAATTATTTTTAACAAATTATTATAGATAACACTCGACATTTAAAAATAAAAAAAAATAAATTTTTAAATTATATATTATTAATCTGTAATAACTATAATATACGATTCAGTCACGCCATCGAGTATCAAATAACGAATCGTAATTTTTTACATGTTTTTATAAAACATTAGTAAATGAGTCACGCAGCTAGTGCGATAGCGACAACTTGATATTTCAATTACCATGATCGTTGCACTATTAAAACCGCATTCAGATCAAGCTAAGTGCGAATAATCATAAATTAATATTGAGAAACGAACATAGAAAAGCGTTAATTATTTTTTAATTTTTATAAAATAATTTTTTATAAAATCTTTTTATAAAATTATTAATTAGTTAACGCTTCTTCGCCGCTATTTCTTTGACTCTTTAAACTCGGCTTTACATGCGCGAGACTTAATACAGGAGTTTTCTGACGCAGAATCGACTATGTAATAAAAATTGAGTATTAGATAATCTATTTTATTATATAAATTATTTTAATATAATATAATTTGTTATATAGTATAATTTATATAAACTATTTTATTATATAAATTACAAAATAATTATTTTTAATTTTCAAGACTGCGTAAAAATTAAAAGAAGGAAAAAATATTCACGCGCAATACATTATAAGTGTGTAAATTTTAATATATCGATCAACCAAATTATTGGCATACTGACATACTTCATGTTTCAATTCTTTAGCGTATTGCTCGCGAAATATCTCGACCATTGCATTGCTCGATTGGACCCAACTGCAACCTGAACAAGTTAGTCTTACGGTTACTAATTGGACATCTACAATCGGAAGAATTGTCGCGTCTACTTTCGATACGTTAAAGAATAAGAGTTACAATGTAGAAGCATGGCACCTCATCGGACATTCCATGGGTGCTCACATTGCAGGTTGTATCGCAACATATACCAATTTTTCTTGGCTACATATCACAGGTATGTTGTACAGAAGAAGACTTATATTATCTCCGTCTAAATAGATATATTTTGCATATATGTATATTTGTTTATTTTCGAAACTATCTATAACTGAAAGAATCAAAAATATGCTCATACGGTGGTTGTTGTTGCAAGTTAGAGTATACTATACAGTCCATTACATGTATATCGATGAATACAGGTTTAGATCCCGCGGGTGTGGTTTTTTATACTGACATGTACAAGGGTTGTCAAATCAATCCCGATGTCGCAAACTTGACTGATATATTTTATACGGATGGCAATGGGTACGGCACCATCAGGGAAGTAGGCACGCTCAATATTTATGCCAACACCGGAACGGCACCGCAACCTGGCTGCTGCTCGTCATCAAATATACAATGTAATCCAACTTGCTATATTTTTAACGTTTTGTTCAGAATTTTTCTCCGCGTTAATACTAAATATGGCCATTAAAAATCTCTGTCCTAACAATACCGAGATGCTTTTATATTTAAAAAAAAAATAAAAAAAAAAAAAGAAAAATATGATGTGGGATTTGCGTTTGTTTATTGTAAAGATTACATACAAATATTGCAACGGATCTAAAAAATACAAACGTCATATTTAGTGCTTATTGTAATACACGATACTATACATCATATGATATATAAAGTAGAATGTATTGCTGAAACTTATCAGATTTCACATGGTATGTTTTTGTGCATCAGACTGTGGCCATTTTAAAGCAATCGAATGGTATGCCGATGCCGTGAGGAATGAAACAAGATATTCGGCCACCAAATGCACAAATTGTTTCGTATTTTTACATTTTTACGATTATTGCGAGAAGAATGATCGCGTTTATCTCGGACCGCATATAAATGAGAAAACGTAAGAATAATTTTTTTTCGATCTCCTTCTTTTATTCCCACACGATTTAATAATTAAATTCAATCTTTTTGCAGAAGTGGCAATTACTGTCTCGCAATCAATTAGAATTAGAGAACTCTTCTCGAGATAAAGATAATATGGTTTCATATAATTATAATGGTTCAAATAATTAACAGATAATCAACTGAAGCTTCTGATATCACTTCTTGCCTTAACCAATTGTTATTATAAAACAATTTTTAAATGCAATGTGCAGTGCTCTTCGAGCAATATGCTGTATAAAAATTGCTTTTCTAATAAGAATTTAATTCGTCGTTCAGTGTCTTTGATTTATATGTTATATTTATGTAATTAATAGATTAAGAATTAAATTTTATCTTTCACGATATATTTTTATCGAATTTTTGCTTCAAACATATAATATATGTATATATGTATATAATTATATGTATATTACGTAATAAACATTAATTAAATGTACAGAAACTCCTTTACGTAATTTCGATAAATTTTGCAAGACGCCAGTCATGATAAATCTCGATGAATTATGATTCATTAGGCTTGAAAGAAGAAAATATTTAAGCAGATTAGAGAGAATTTCGCGTGGCAAATAAAGTTTTCTTGTGGAGGCGCGATGATTTTACCTTATTAGCGAGCAAATACGATTTATAATTGCACTACCGTCTATCGTCAATACTCTCCAATTGCCGAGTTTCTTCCGAGCAAATAGTGGACAGTGAAATTAATTATATAAACGAATCGCTTTAATTAAAAAAAAATAAATAGTTGTTAAAGTTAAAAAATATATTTATTATACATTTGCTTTACATTTTTCAGAAATTTATTCGAACGATTTTTGTAATTTTAAAATAGATTTTTAATAACTGAAATTTTATAATTGCTTTGGCATTATTAAATTTTAATATTATTTTATATAATTATTGAGGTATTAAAATTGAATATTAGAATTACATAGGGGAGATTACAAGAATGTTTAGCAAGATGTATCGTCGCATTAAAGATATTATCTTCTTGAGTCCTTAAATATTTAATAGTCTAAATATCTAGACCTCGAATAAATTTCTCTGATAGTCCTCATAAATGTTTGAACTCTGAGACTTTTTATGGATGAGCTTTTTTAAAGGCTCATATAACGTAGACGATATTTTTTTACTCATTCCACTGTACTTTACGTAGGAGATTAGTAACTAAGGCACACAGTCCTTTACAAGAGATATAGAAGAGCTTTAAAATTCTGAATCAAAAGTAGAAAAGCAATGAAAAGGGATATAAAAGAACTCCCTTGGGCATTCTTAGTAATTCTGGCAAACACGTCGATCATATTTGATGTGGATCATGTAAGATTTGGTGGTCTGTCATTCCTCTCTTCTTTTTCTAATGATCTTGATCTATGCCATTATTGACCGAGTTATTTTCTCGCAATCTCAATATATAAAGCTGCCTTCAAAGTAATTTATTTTACAACCATCGCACTACTGGCCTCTTAGGCTATATATGTTAGAAATTGTTTTGTCTCATGATTCTTACTTTTTCCCTATATAGATCAACTTTCAAACTCTTTTTCATGACATTTTAAAATTCGTTTGACGACTGCTAAGTTTTTCCTTATTTATTTCTTCTCTTTTCATTGATCAAATATATATAGAAACTTTAATTCGAAGATTTATATTTTATAAGACAACAATTAAATCACAACCTAATTTCTTCAAATATATGTTTGTAATAACATGTATTACGCGCTAATTAAAGATATTTAAAAATAAACTCCTTTTATGCGCGATTTCGATAAATAAAATAGTACATATTCTAAAAAGCTTAAATTGTAACGTGATATAAAAATCTACTTATGTAAAAGAATATGTTTTTTATATAAGTAAAGAATATTATCGTGCACAAAAATTGCCTCAGTTTAAAATATCATGTGGCTTACATCAAATAAGTGGATTTCGCGATTATGCATATATTTGCTGTAAATATACATATATATGCAGGAAATGTCGTTAATCGAGTTATTAACGGAACTAATATAATGCAAAATTGACGATAACAGAGATGAGAGAGAATGCAAAAACAAGCGATCGACAAAAGCATATAATACACACACACATTTATACTTTCCATACATACATACATATACGTATAATTAATAAGTTAAAGTTGATCAAGCGAAAAAAGAGGTAATGTTGCCAACAGAAATCAAAGTCAAGTGTCATTAATAGAGATGTATAATAAAACAAGATACTTTTATCCATTAAAATATGCCATATTTGTGCAATGTCAGATATTCAAAACATTATTGCGCGTTGCGATTCGCGCAATATTGTCCATCTGTTCAATATGGAAACGTAATAATAACCAAAAGCGTCCATTGAATGTAACGAGGCTGAATAGAAAAATCCAATATTGGCATCCCTAGTATTCGCGATAGCAGAATACACATAAAATGCGAAATAGAAAAAATTTATACAGAGAATAGAACGAGACATTTAATGGCTAAACTTTCCAAAGTCATTTTTGATATGTTAAATTTATAGCTCTGATTATAGCAGAAAATTATTCTTGCAGTAATATTTAAAAATTATATAAATCGATTTATATTGCCTCTAGACTTCATAAAAGAACGTATAAATATTTGTAGATATAGAGATATATGTATATAAATTTTTATAAAAAAAAAGAATTCTCAACACAATTTATTTACTACAAAATTTTTTTGCTTATTTAAAACAAATACAGTCTTATATATAGATTTTTTAATTTATTTATTATAAATATTTAAAAATTTGTGAATTATGATAAATATCTTATATACATATAAGATACATCCTGCACCATATAATATTCTAAATGTATTCTGTAGATTAATATAAAAAAAATGAAGAAAATATAAAAATATAACACAATGATTTCTGATTTATAAGATATTTCTAAATTATTAGAGAGAAAAGTTTTGATCCTATATAATACATGCACTTTTCTTTTGTTGAATAGACAATGTAGCATATGTTTTTATTTTTATATGAATGCATCACTGCATCTAAGTCATATATCATTATGCGCTTTCAAATTTGTAGGCAAATTACATTTAAGTCGGTGAAAAATTCAACACGCGATGCAAAATACACTGGAATTTAAAGTAAGGAAATAATTATCATCGATATATGTATCATAAAACAATAATTTATAATTTCTATTGCCTCAAATCTCGTGTTATTTCGATTTCTATTTCAAATGAGTAAATCACGTGAAATATCTGCTTTGATAAATAGCATCGCAGCAATACGCTTACGAATCATTAATCATGAAAGTTGATTTACCGCGTGTGCCAATAATCGTTCACATTAATTGTTCACAAGGAATGATCGCATTTCGGAAAATAATAATGTGACGATACCGTAATGCGGCTAATGAAATTGTTTGCGCGCTCGAATATTATCATGCAACAAGAGATGATGACAAGAACAATACTATATATAATATATATAGCGTAAAAATCATCATGTGCCAGCCATACGTCACAAATTTAAATTATTTAACGCATTATAGAGAATAACTTCTTTTTTTGTATTTCAAATTAATTTCGATAAATTAGCTATTATTATACATTTTTCGCTTTATTTAAATTTGTTGCGTCACATAATTTAATGATTAATTCCACTGAACAAAAAACAAACTTGCAAGTTTAATATATACTTATTTCTTTTTGAAAATAGTTATTCAATTACGGAAATGCATATGTAATGCTAAATAAGTATGAGTATTTTTATGAAGGACGAATCTGACTATAATAAAAAGATATGTATACTTATGTTGGAAAAGTAAAAAATAAACATGGTATTACACATACACGTATACAGACGATGTCTCAAAACATCCAAATTTTCTTTTAAGGGCGGATTTTCTGGCCAATTTAGAGACGATTTTTCCTTAGCGATGTCGAGATATTTCTTTTGAATTATAAGCGATTGAAAAAAAAGGGCTTTTCACAAATTAAATTTTATGAAAGAGAGATTAACACAACTACATTTTTCAGTTAATTTTTAAGTGGAATTTATTTTTATAAAATTTTAATTTAAGGGTTAATTACAAAAATATATAGATAATAGCAAAAATTGAAAGCTTACAAGAAATGATGATCTCCCTTGACATTTTCGCTGGAGGAAAAATCGTCTTCAAATTGGCCAGAATAATTGGCCAATAAATCTTTTATGAAAAGGACAACTCGTAGCATTTTAAGCGGCAGACATCGAGAAGAATGATATTGCTGCTTGACATTTAACGACGATCTAATGTGAAAAAAGTCAAAGTTTAATTACCGCGAAATTTATTTTATTTATCAATTTTCATAGACGTGTTTTCATATTTTTATTCAATTACGTTTAATTCCTTAGTATTAAATTACCTATGGCAAAATTAAAAGAATAATTAGATAAAATATCATTATTAATATTACTAAACAAATATTTTTATATTTTATATAGGAAAAAAATTTTAATTTGTTTCGATTATAAATTAAAAACACAAGCATACATATATGTGCACATACACACATACACTTACATATGTTACAAAATAACAAGATGATAAAAATAAATTAAAAGCTAGAAAAAAAGCTGTGGAGTTTTTGCATTTAATTCTTTTGATAATTTGCGATGCAATTTATACGAAACGGTCCATTCAGATAGATTCAAATTGAGTATCAGAATATAGATGGAAATACTAACAACACAGCCAACGCAGATAATCAATTAAAGATTAATTAAACAAAGATTTTTGTACATAAAATCATCCGGGCACTGCTATGTGTTCTCCCAACTCCTGGAAAGCCTTCCAATTTGCTTTCATACAGAAACCTGTGACGCCCGAACTGTAATTGCGAAGTTTCAATAGTCGAGTAAATGGACGAATATTGAAATTTCTAATAGGTTTCGACGTTGCGCTTGTAATATTTTATGATGATACATTCGTGTGTATAAAAAGGAATTTATTTTTCGTAAAGATGGAAAAAAACATTTGTTGAGATTGATTATCGACTCTTTCTTCCTTCGTGAAAGCAAACTCGATGAGACTTCCTGCTTCGCATTTTATTTGCCGAAGTTTATAGAAACTCGATCATTCGGAGTTTACAATGAACGTTTATTCGAAGATCGCTAGTCAAATAAAACTGATTTCTAGGTATTATTTTCTTTCTTTTTATAGTAAAGTTACGTTGTTTACAGGATGCGCAAAAAATTCTGTTTTTTATCATTCACGATTTTTCAATTATAAAACAATCTTTTTAAAATAAAAATCTGGGTCATGTTTGTATTCATCAGCTTTTTAGTACTCTATTTTCATTTAAATATTTGTTTAATTCTAATTTATAAAAATTAAAATTTTGTTAAAATATCCCTGGTAGAAATTGCCTTGTCAACGCCACGACACTTGTCAGCACCATGTTTGCCACGCCACAGCCTTATCCAAAAGAATTGGAAAGGTATAATACATATCAGGACCATGCTTGCGCCTGATACTGTTTAATCTAACCTGTTTTATAAATGCGTGACATTCATTATAAAATTGAATGGAAGCAAGTCTTACTGTTAGCGCCATGCCAGGACCATGCCAAATTTTTCAAAGTTGTGGCGCCAGCGGGCAAAACGTGACGATTCGAGGATGGTGCTTACCAGCGTGCCATGCTAGCTCCTGAAATGAAGTATGGCACGCTGGTTAGTGCCATGCAAGCGCCACATCAAAATTTCTACCAGGGATGTTTAAAATTAGATGAAACAATAATAATTTATTATTTTGCCTAGTTAATTAATGAAAATTGTTATTCTAATAAAAGTAAAAGAAAAATATAAAAAAAAAACGCTTAAAAAATTAGAGACTCTATTCTTAATATTCATATTCTGTTTTCTCCATATTGACAATGAGATCTTTGGATACTTAAATACAAAGTACGATCGATTTTTAGAATCATTCTGCAATAAGATTCTCAATTGCAATTTTCGCACGGTTGACATTTTCTTAATGCAAATTTAAATCGGAGATCGCGGAATCCAATCAACCGGACGTCGGCAGTAGAAGGTTCATCAGCGCAATCAGCGGGATTGGTCTGTCTCGAATTACAGACCAAGCAAGGGGGACAGAGTAAGCAAGCAAACGCTTCGATGATTCAAGCGGGATCTCTGCGGATCGAAGCGAGTAAGGCCGAAACCGATCGAAGGGAGGGTGAAACCGGAAACGCACCCCGCAGCGAAACCACAGCTGTAAGCTCGACGACGCGTCGGGATGCAATCCCTGATCCATTAAATTTTCGTATTACCACACCGCGCGCTATATATATCGACTCGCGTCGTCGAAAACATAATTACATAACCGCGAGCTGAGAAATACATGGAATGCCACAGCTACCCTCCGTTAAGCGATCTTTCCTCGTCATATTAGCGCGATTCCCGTCTCTTCTTCAACGGTCACGAGAACGTTCGTGCTTTTTCCATTCTTCTCCTCCTCCTCTGCTGTCAAGCTTTCGAGAGACGATGCACGTCTCTCTCTCTGTCGTGCAATACACAATGATGGAAAACTCGTTGCGATTGCGATGCCAACTTATACGAGCTTCGCAACAGCGACTACGAGAGAAAATCAATAGGTCCTTTTAACCCTCTCCTCTATGTGAGAGGCTTTCATGGGAAAAACGCTGCGAACGAGTGCCCGAACCCCGAGTTTTGTCGTGTATTGTTTATTGGTTAATTGTTGGAATTTCTTTTAATCAAAGGGATGCGTTGCCGCTCGTGTACGACAGAGAATGGGGAAAACTGGTGATCGCGTGTATAAAACGAAGCTTATTGATTTATATATTCACTGTTTCAATATAACGCGTCGAACGTGATAGCATAATAGAATCCGACTATAACGAGTATCGACACATAATGAAGTTTTCACTATTGGTTAATTGAAATGCTATCCTCCGCGTGACAAGGTTTATCTGGACAATGCCGATATATCGAAATGGTTATAAATAAATTTTGATATAATGTTCAAAAACAGCACGATTTCAAAGTGAAAAAATTTATGATTTAATTTAATTTTAAAATGGATTTCAAAATCCGATCTAAAATTTCTTGTGATAATTGTTTCAATAGATTCATAATTGGAGTATTGAAAATATGAGATTTATATTTCCCCATATAATAATATTCAGAATTATTACAATAAAACAATCTTATCCCCTATCTAAATAAATTGTTTAAACTTATGTAATAACATCTAATGACGTTATTTGGAAAAGACGTGATATTGACACGCATGTACTAATTTAAGATAAGATCATCTCCGCACATCGCACCATTGAATACTAGATTATATTAATTCAAATACAAGGAGCTACTCAGAGAGAAGCGTTCGTTCGTTGATAATGACGATCAAGTGTGTCACATGTTTCCGCCTTGAGAACGAGAACGTGTCAATAAAACCGTAATTTAAGCGCAGCAGCAACTAACTTGATATACAAGGCTGCTGTACTAATCGATGTCAGAAAATCAACCAACAAGGAAGCGAGGGTGTGGCGTTAATTGAACGTTATCGCTGATTAATCGACGGTATTCAGGAATATATAAAGTAGAATTATACACATATTTTCATTATTATACGCGCGCTTATTACAAGTATAACACAATTTCACCAATTAATTAAAAAATATAATAATTAAAAAAATATTCATCCTGATGTATTTTTATATATTGACATGGAATTATTCTATAATAAAAGTTATTTTTATATATATGTATGTATAAAATTACATTTTCATAAAAATATAACTTAAACAAACACTAACATGTATTTCTTTACACAGTTGTGAAGAGTAATAAAGATTCAGTCAATATACATTGTGCTGTATCTCAAAAAACAGCGATCATTAAAGAGATAAACTACTCGTATATCCGAATATTGTGATTAAAAATATTTATATTTTCAATTCAAAGAATATTTATCCAATTTACACGAAAAAAATATAGCAAATGTATTTAAAACATTTTGTCATCTTTGAAGAATTTATCTTGTCAAGCATATATATATATATATATGTTCTATATATACAATATCATGGCAATTACATTAAATTGTGAGCTGTTTTTTTATCAGTGGCAAAGTTTTTGCCTTGTTTTTTTGCGGTAAAGTGCAAACAGTAACCATCCTGAAAATGTTTATGACATCTGCTAATTTAGATTGAATTGTCGCAATTACAAGATCTCTCCTGGCGAGCAATTCAGGATAAGTTTCTCCTTCGCTAAGACTGTCGTGAAATGTCAGATTATTTGTGCAAGACATTTTCATTAACGCTATGATTATTCGTATAATTACGGATTATGTCATACTCTTGATAATTTTTTTTTCATGTAACTTATTGATTTATTGAACTATTTATAAATTATATATATATATATATTAAACTATACTGCGCATCTCATACTTGAATTTTTATAAACAATACGTAGTAAAACAAAATATCTCTGATGAATCTTTTAACACAGCCTTTTCGAAAAACATAAATCACGAATAAAAAGGGACTTTTAACATAAATTTTTAGAGACCTCGCTAAAAATTAAATTAAAAATAAATTTCAAGTATTTAATTTCAAGTAGATTTTAATGTTTTAAATGTTTAATTAAAATTTTAATTTAATGTTCAATTATTAATAAATGTAATACTATATCATTTACCGATATTAAAAAATTATGAAAAGGATAACGTTCAATTAAATATTCGTTGGAAAAGCTCAAAATCGTAAAATTCGATAATATGCGAAGTAAACTTTCATAGGTATAGAAGATCAGAATAAAAAAAAATATAAACCTCGTAGAAGATTCGTTTCACGATGATTGTACCTGACGACGACAACGCATTCGACCTTTTTCTCGTGTAGTTTGTCTGAAAAAGCAACGTTTCACGCTCGATTTGTCCAAGATCCCCTCTCAAAGAACCCACTCACAAAAATCAACCTGCACGATTGCTCCTCGAAGCGTTCTCGGAGGTATAAAACAGAACATTGTTTTACCAACAAATCGCGGGACAGCTTTTCTTTCCGCTTGATCCACGAGATCATTCGAAGGAAGAGCACATGGCCTCTTTCCGGTAACAGTTTTTACGTCGTCCGAGATCCGACAAAATATCTGGACATAATTCTATTATGTAATATAGATCTTATACAACATCTTCTCTCTTTCCTCACTGTTATTTTTAATATTACAACGTCTCTTTATACATGTTCTTGTTGTAGTGATTTGTAGAGAATAAAAGAATTACAAAAATTTATCTTTTTTGTGTCTTTCTTAGTAAATTATAAATCGCGTGTAAAAGATAAAAAGTAGTAAAAAAAAAAAAAAGAAAAATTTAGATAGTTACCAGAGAAAAATGTTAGTTCTGTTTCAACGATATGATGAATTAAGCTGAATAAAATAAAGTATAATTTTATGTCTCAAACAGATGTAGTAAAAACTTTAAATAATTTTTCTAACATCTTTTAATTTATCTTTTTTTTTTTTGTTACAGAATCAGTTTCCTTGACGGAACATTCTGCATTTAAAGGTAAGTTTCAAGTACTAAATGCATTATTTGAATCTTTCTTAAAATCTAAAAGTTCCGAATTATAGCGTGTAAATATTTATGAACTCAAAGTTTTATTTTATTAGTTCAGTTTTATATATATATATATATATATATATATATTGAGAAAATTAGAAATCAATAATTTTATATTCAAGAGAATATAATGTAATGTAGATATAATGTAGATAAATTACAAAGTTTATAAATTGAGCTAATAATGCCGGATGTTTCTTTAAAGTTAAAGAAATGTATAAATTGCAAAAAAATCTTCCAAGAAAACTCTTACTTTTTCAAGCAAATAAATATTTCTTATAAAAATCTCCCGTAATATTTACAACGCGCCAACAACAATATTCGTATTCTCCTACATATTTGTTCTTTCTACACATCGTAACAAATAATATAACGTCGACCCCCGAAGTATTTAATTTTCAAGGAGACACATCGCTGCCGAATTCGCAATCGTTCGCAATAGTTCGTTATTTTGTTCATATGCAGACGAGTAATCGAGTGCACGTTGATCGTTTTTGCGATGTTTACTCGGTAAATAGTAAAGAACCGTCCAGGAGATCTTTCATATAGCGAAACACATACGAATCATAAAGTAGCGTGTTTGCGTTTCCGAGATTGAATTCCACGTGTGCGTCTAACGGAAATTGACATCGGTCGATTCGCTCGAATTTTTGATTTCAATTGGATTACGGAGAAAATACCACGTGCAAAATGCTCACGAGAGCCACGCATCGTTGGTCGGGAACCAAGGTGCGACGGACCGTAACACAGGATGCGCGTATAGGACGTGCATTAGGATATGCGACGGAACCTTTCGAGCGTGCTTCGAAATTTCAATTTAGAAAATTGACTGTACCATTTTCATCAAGCTTAATGGACAGATACCATCTTATTGAATTTTATTCTTTGTAATAATTTTATTGGCTGTTGAGGCAACGTGCGACATTTCCAAACAAGTCTTATTGTAGTCAATTCGAATCAGCATCCCTTCCGAAAGTTCGAGACCATTAGCATTAATATTTCTAATCGCCACAAGATTTAAAGTAAAAGGACCGCAAGTAATTATTATCTTTGAAAAAAAAATGAACTCTAAATTCTTGAAAGAGAGAATCTGTAAAATATTTCTCGTTCGATTTGAACGTAGAATGATAAAATAAAGGAACCAGCAAGACAGTGTGAAAAGATTACAAGGACCACATGTGTCGTTAAAGTATATATAATTATAAAGGATTGCTATATTTTGTTTTTCTTTTCTGATGATTATATGCAACCGCTTTTGCAACAGAATCGTTCGTTCGTATCGCGAGCGTGAATGCTACCCCTACCCGGGGGTAGGTCTGCTCGTTTCATACTTGTCCAACTCTCTCGGCCGATAAGCATTCCGACGTGGCTTTAAAATTAATGGCTTTCAACCACGAAGGTTGACGGCGGTCGCTATTGACATCGCGCGCCCGCAAACGAACAAGGAAGTTGCGCGACTCGCGTGCGCGCGAAAATAATTAAACTGGAGAACGAGTTGCGCGTACGATCGATCGATATACTCCTGTCAAAGACTGCGTTTTTAGAATTATCAGGGTGATTCCCCCCCCCTCCCCCCTGAAGCACACGCTTTTCTCAAAGCTTTAGGGAATTTTCCCTTTGCCGTTTCTTCCTTCTTTTAATCAGCGATATAAGCGAATCGTATATGTTAGCGCGCTTCTATTCTTTTTCATAATATTCTGTCTTCTGCGGCAACACGCACGGTATTTTTCAAAGGAATCTCCTCTAATATATTTCGAGATTACTATACAGGATATACCCGAGAGAATCGGTTTTTTTTTAATCACGCGCAGATGTTGTAAGAAGGAAACTGAAAGGAAAGGTTTTTTCAATGTTGAGAACAAGCAATATTTTTGGATTATTCAACTTTAAGAAAATTAAATAATGCTGGCAAAATGAAACCTGAAAAATGTGTATTATAAATAGAGATAAAGTTTCTTTCTTCAATTAAATTAATTCTAATTAAGCCAGTGTAAAAACCTTTTCTTCAATCACAAGGAAATTTAATGTAAATCTTATCAATCGGATATTTGTTTTTAAAACTTTAAAATTTGTGACAGATGATGACTTTTATTAATTAAATTTTTGAGTGAAAGCTCGAGAGATTTGTGATTAAAGAATATATTGTGTGATTCCAGTAAATCCTATATAAATTGTGACAGTCAATATCTGCAAATTGTTTGCACGATTGCGAGGAACAGTGAAACTATGGAAACTTTCTTTAACGAAGTGTTCACTTCTCTACGGAAAGTGAAATGTGAATTATTGATATCGATATTCGAGAGAGCTTTTGGAGAAACTAATAGCTCGAACCACTTATTGAAAGTGAATTTAGCAGAAATGCTTGTATTTTGACTAAGATCTTTGACTCATATCGATGTTCTTCGAATAAGCGAGTGCGAAATCATCTTTCTTCGTCTCAAGCGTAAAACATTCTATCGAATGTGTATTTTTCGATTGATTAATCTGAAACTATAAGGTACGATTCGCGATATAAAGTTAATGATTCAGCTGTAGATTTTTCAATGAAGAATATTCAATTTTTTATTAAGTAACTTGATGCCTGACAGTTACTTTCTCTCGTAGTTTTACATGATATAAAATTAATCACAAATAATTTCGAATTATTCATCAAACATTAATTACTTGTTAAAAACACTACCGATAATATAGCGACTATGGTTGATTGATTGAAAAATTTGTAATAATATAATTGCGCTAAAATTTTTCCTCCAATTATATAACAATTTTATTCAAAATTTTCATATTTTAAAGATAAGTTTCTGCCAACGAGATAACTAATAGGAATTCCAATTCAAACGTTCATGCGTCTAACCACCGAGAATTCATCCCCATGAAATTTTCGAGAAATGTCCACAATATTCAATACTAAAGTGAGCATCGCTACAATTGATGTTACATTTTCGATATTAAATATTTGTTACGTGTATGTTGTTTGTACATATACATGTACATATCTTTGATATTAGAATGTTGGTCATTAATTTGTGAATATTTATATGAAACGTTAATTTTTTTCATCAGAAGAATATAGTATCTATATATGATTGATACACGCGCTTGTAAAACGTTTAAAATAATTTAAACATAAATAATACAAATTGATATTTTTGATAATAAATTTTTTGATAATAAATATATTTTAAACAAATAAAGATGGCCAGGTCAAATATACATATATGTAATATATTAATCATTTCATCTTCTTTTAGAGTCTTGTCTACTTGAAATTTATTATTCAAAAAAGTATGCGTTTATCGATCGCGATAACGCGGATAAATATTTCCCTTTCAGTGAATAAAGCGTACATTTGGAGGATTGCAACGAAGGATTTATGCGATTGAACATATGAGCAATTGAAATTCGCCAGAGGTGACGAATCGTGAGCTACCGTGACGATTATTTGCGAATTGTGATCGAAAAACGATTCGCTATTATCATTATGGGCAGCAGTTTTATATATGCTTAATATAATTTATATAATTTTCATAACCATTTTTCGCACAACCTTATATGATGCAAATATTCAGAATCGATAAAGGAATATGGAACTGGATTACTGGCCCTATAATAACACTTCTTCCTTTTTCAATTGACTCAAGAACAGAAGCTACAGAAATAAATAGAGAAAAAGAGAAAGAGAGATCTTTTTCAATACTCTATTTGAATATAACAAATTATATTTCCGGAAATTACAAAGCGCGCAAAAGGGGCAATAAAACGACAATATGTTAAGTAATTAAGATCGCAGAAATAAAAAAAAAAGAGCTTTCATCTCAAAGATAACGCAGACATAGCGAAGGATGGGCGAAGGACACCGTGTTTCGTATCTGGAAGTAGAATCTCCCATTCGAGGTGGAACGCACCGCGTTTGTCGCCGCATATACTTACGACCTTTTATGACGCAATAAATAATAAGGTAACTGTCACGCTCGACGGCCACGACGAGAGGAAGCCCCATGCACCGCGGACGGAAATAGATGGATACGCCCCGGCGACAACTTCGCGAGATATTTTATGAAGACTGTTATTATATCCCCCACGCGCGCGCACCTCTTTCGTATCTTCCGTTTATTTCACCGTTGTTCACCGGTGTTCAACGTTGTTTTCAGTTACAAAGAGATATGCCGCTCTCTGTAAATAAAAAAAAGCAACGCTATATTCTCTCGCTGTCATTCGCGCGATTGCGTAACTACGAGAGTGATGCAGTCCTGTATGCATGTATATACGTGTGTTTGTGTGTGTTAGCTCATTGCTTTATTATTTTTTAATTTATTTTTCCTTCTGGTCTCCCTTGTTTTTTCTCGTACTTTTTTTTTAATTCTCTCATTCATTTACCCTCTCGTATGTGATTGGCGCCGAGCGAGAGCTACAAAATCGCTAAATGTACCGAGTTTCGGTTGCATTTCTGCAGAGAATACGTCTCGAGCGCACTTTCAACAATCGCTAGACTGCGGAAAATAGTTATCGAGCGTTTAAGAAGCCTTCAGGTATGGTCGAGAGCCACTCGACCCTTTATATGGGGCTTTGCCTAACACTTTTTTTGAGAACTCGAGCGCCAGCCAGCTGCTAAATCCTCCGAAGAGGCGGTCATAAAATTGAAACATATAACAGCGCTGCAAAGGCCGATCGGTAAATTATTTTTATCCTTTGATCGTTTTTTCGCTTAATTACTCCTGTCTCGTGAGTTATAATTAAGCATTTTAATCGTGATCACCGTCGAGTCGTATAAGCTCTTGAAAGAAACAAGGTGTACAGGAAAAAATTTTAATTACATACGATATATACACTATTCATAAATATTAAACTATGAATCTAAATTTTTTCATATTTTCATATATCAATTTCCAATTATTTAACAAACACAATTATGCGATAAATATATAAGAGTTAGAGGAAAATAAAGAGAAATAAAACTTGAAAACAAAAGCAAAATGCTAATTCAAATCAATATATATTTAATAATTCTCAATCTAATTATTATTTATATATTCTAAGTACTCCGACACACTGTTATACGAACGTTTGAAACTCCCGTCACATGTAATAATACTTCACAGATACATCAAAGTTACTTATATCGCATAATCAATATCTTTCGATGAGGTGCTTCTAAAGTTTTTATTTTGAAGTTTGACCTGGTATTTTTCAAAGCGTCATCATGCGACGCCGCAAGTTCGCCTTCTCGATTAAAGCTTTGACAAGGCGCCAGCCGTACGTTCCTCCGGCTTTCGCAGAAGGTGGGCCGCCGAAGTTCGGGCATCGAGAGAAGAGGCTCATTTATGTCCGTGGGGAGGCCTCGTCGAGGACCCCTGACCTGGTTTCGCCACGTCCGTATCTTTGAATCGGCGCTAGAGGGCTTCGAGGAAAGGGCTCTCTCTCCCTCGGCGGCGCCGAATCTCCCCTCATTTCACCGGGAGAGAGGAACGAAAAGAGACAGAGACGTTTTAGGCTTTGGTCGAACTCGCAAACAAGTCTGCAGTCGCTGTTGGCAAATCCACGCCACTCCGACACGATTTCGTGCTACGAATTCTCACAGCTGAGGAGAGTTTGTCGCGCCGTCGAGAGAGCTGCTGTTTTCCGTCTCTCGAGACCAAAAACAAACATCTCGGCAACGTAATAAGACCATGACGAGGCATCTCACGAGCGGGGTTCTCGCCCTTCTCAATAATCGGAAACGCTGTCAAGAGCAGCCCCTTTCCCAAATTCCAGAACTCTATTTATATTCCTCCGTGCTACGCATAATGCGTCGAGTCACGAAGACTCAATTTTCCAACCAATAATGGAAAGTTTAGAACGGTGTAATGAGTATAAAAGTTAAATCAAATTTAACTTTCTCACTGCAACGTCATACGGTATGCAATTACTGCATTCTTTTGTATAATAGTGCTTTGTATAGTAATTCTCTCTTTCTGAAATATTATATCTGCTTTAAAATTTATTAGCTAAAAATTTATTATTTTATTAATATAAAAGAGTTTCTCTTCCGATAGATTTCTTGATGAATTTACAGATTATCCTTTAGTGGTAATTTGGAGGGGAGTGTAACTTCAATGTAATATTCGACATTAAATATTGATAACTAAAGTTGCTTCAAAACTGAAGTTTAAAACGCTGGAAGGAAACAGTGCCCTTGACTTTAAATAAACAATAGGATTTTATTACTTGACTATATTCTCCAGCTGCGTACTTTATGCAAACTCCTACATTTACAATTACTTAAGATAACTCGAAAATTAATGATACTGTTTCAGTTTAAAAGAGTTAGATTAATCAGAAAACCTGCCATTAAAGTTAAAGTCTATGGTACCGGGGGTGATTCTATGGTATCAGCTGATATTTCACTTTAAACGGTCCCGGTTTAATTATACGGCGGCGTAAAATAATATCGTTGTTTAATGCTTGGTTCTGAAAATACCGCTGAAAATTGATTAACAACCCCGTTTGTCATTTTAAGAACGTACTTAGCACGGGCGAAAGTATAGTAAGCGCGTCGGATATGAACGAACCAGAATCTTCTCCGGTCGCGGAACCAGAAAAAATCTCCGAGAGATGTCTAGCAACGTGATAAAGCGAGTTCATTTAAAAAAGTCTCGTCTTTAGACGAAATAATGAAAAAGAATTTTTATCATGTACGTTGAATCGATAGTTTGTCTCATGTATCATATTTTAAGAATATAAAATGGAGAAAAATACAAAGATTCTCTATCAATTCTCTCTTTGCAAAAATGAGAAAATATATTTCCAAAAATCTTATCAAATCTATACCTTTAAAAACTGGAGTTCATGTATTACACAAAGCTGCAAAAAATTCATAATATTCATAAAGCATTCTCATTTAAAAAAAAAATATAAATCTGAGGTAGTTTGAATAGTTTGAATATAAGCTATTTGAATTGAAATCAGACAAAGTTATTTAATATTGAGTATAATAATTGTGAGAAAATTCAGGAAATTAAATTGCGCATTTTGTAAATAAAGATGAAAGATGAAGCCGCATAAAAGCACGTCAAGCTTAGCTCTACATATATGTATATATAGATCCTTTAAACGCAACACGATTCAAATCTGATATTCGTATGCTTATTTGGAGCGCGACTCGAGTCAATTTGCAAGTCAGAATTTGCCATTGAAAAAGATAATTGAAGGGAACGAGGCGCTTTTTCGCGCTATTGTAATTTTTATTTTTCACGCAAAAATCTTGCTAAACTGTAATGACCGCTCGAATAGCCGTAATCTCGCTCGGTGTAGTATTATGGGTAACGCGTAGATCAACACGGTGCGAGACTTGAGACGAGCACCTTCGGGGTCTTTCGTCCCCCATGGAGATCCGTGGAACGTAATAAACTCGCAACGAGGCACCCGCCGTCGACAGAATTGCGGCGTTTCCAGCACAGAAGTGGGGTAAGCGAGAAAGCTGTTAAAGCGGATCTACCTTTTGCGCGGTGTCGTGCGATATAAGAATATTTTTGATATATATATATGAGACAGCCTTTGATTTAATTTAGCAGCATCGTAAAAACTGAGATCTCGAAATATATAATCTATCGCGGCGTTTTTATTACAACAATATAGATGAAATTTTTATTACAACGAAATTGAGCGTTAATTTAGAAAAGAGTGTCAAAAGTGGTTCTACGAGAAAAAATTATGTGACAATTTCCGCACAAAAGAAGTGGACTTTGTGCGAAAATTACATGGAGTAGTATATTGAAATAGCTATATTTAGTTTTATGATTAATATTTTTATCTTATATATAAGAATCATGTTTGTAAAAATTATTATATTATTTCAGCATTATATCCCAATTCAGCAAAATCTAAATTTTCTTCATAAATGTTCAGATATTTTTTAATGTGTTTAAAAAGGCACTCTCTCTCTCTCTCTCCCTCTCTTCTCTCTCTTTACTTTTATAAATACTTTTATCGAGCGAATTTTTTTAAAAATATTTATATATATTTATTGATTTCCACTCTTTCGTGTATAGTATACAATATAAAAAATAAAAACAAACAATAATATAAAAAATAAAACAAAATTAATAATATAAAATAAAATATAAAATAAAAAATAAAAACTATATATAAGTAAGTATAAAAATTATAAGTATCTTAATGATTCGCAAACTAAAATAGATATTTTAGTTTGCGAATCATTAAGATACTTATAATTATAATTATACCATTATAAATGATTATTATTATTCATAGCATATATTGACATGCTTCCAATGTTATCTTATATAAGCGGATAGCGAGCTCCCGTACGATCTCATTTAGCGCCTCACTCGTTAATCATCGCACTCAGCTGACGAGAGGGACGTTTAAAATAAGCTACGTACGCTGGATCTTATATTAGGTATAACCTGAGAGTATGATATTGTGCGAAAGTCAGTTATACTTGGAAATAATGAGAATATTATAGGAACTCGATAGCATTTACGCAGAGTATCGATTAAAAAAAAATGCATTTAAATTAGCTCAGCTTTACAGTTTCCAAAATTACAGCTTGAAGATATAATATAAATTCGACGCTATAAAAAATATTACACAATTCAGCAATTTTTCTTGACAAAATAGCGCTCGTCAGGCAGATTTCTTTTATTCGGTCACAGTCTTTTAACTCAACGTGAAGCGCGCATCAATGGCGCCTCCGGTTGATGCGCGAGCTCCGGAAAGCGCAGTTCGAGAGAAAAAGCGGTGACACAATGGCTGTGTTGCGTTCACGAGTACTTGCTATCAGCCGTAATTTCCGTCGCAGCGACGAAGAAGCGAGGGGAAAATTATCCACCGAAAAGGGAGGAAGAGAAAAAAAGAGAATGTCGATTATTGTATCCTTCTGGAAAAAAAAGACGTGGACCACATTTCGGCGCTTGTACGTGCTCGCGATTTTTCTGTATCGCGCTCTATTCTCTAGCACTTGCAATATTCATTATCGAGGAGAGAAAGAGAGAGAGAAAGAAGCAACTGTATATACCGGGGCTTCTGTTCGCGCACGTGACGAAAAGCCGAAATGGCATGTGCTTGGCGCGCTGCGAGCAGGGCGATAGTGTAATCTCGCTCGATCCGGGTTACCCTTAACGACGCGACAAAGCGTCGCCGTGTGTATACGCGGCGCATTAAACAAAGAAGGGAACGAAATTGCACCCGGAATTGCATCGCGTCAGCCAGTCGTGTTCTCGAACGAGGTGTGCGTGTTTAGTCGGAAATCCCCTAAAAGTACGCGAGATCGTTCTAATTTTACTCTTTCGTCGCGCACCTAGCTTGGGAAAGCTTGGGAACGTAGTCGCAAAATACCGTCATGTCAGGTCAAAATCATATAAATTCGTTTCTGAGAAATCTGAGAAACGAGGTAAAAAATGAAATACAGTTTATCTCAACTTTTGATATTTATCAATTATTTTGTAATGTCATCAATGTCAGACAGGTCGTGATATACCTGTGCAATAAATATGCATGAAATTACGAATTGACTTGATACGATCTGTTAAAACGGCGTTATAGGTGCGCTTGTTATTCCCTTCAGACTTTACAGCACTCGTTATAACAATTTATTTAAATTTAAATTGAGAATTAAGAAGGCTATAGGAGCCGTACGCGGTTTTCGGTGCGTTGATTCCAACGAAATTTTTAATTTTTCGTTGGAATTAAATACTTGTGCACGGGGCACGAATTTTTTTTACTTGGTATACTGCCAAGATTTTTTCGGAATAATCTCGACTCGAGATTTTTAATTCCGACGTTCCCCTCTGACCCCCCCCCCCCCAATGAAATATAAGCGAGAAAAAATATTGGTTCCGAAAAAATCTTGGCAGTATACCAAGTAAAAAAATTCGTGCCTCGTGCACAAGTATTTAATTCCAACGAAAAATTAAAAATTTCGTTGGAATCAACGCACCGAAAACCGCGTACGGCTCCTATAGCCTTCTTAATTCTCAATTTATATTTATTATAGAAGGAGCCTTTATATTCTTAATATTTATTTAAATTTATTTGATTAATAAATGAGCTCGCTTAACGGATACGAGAATCAAATGATTATCAAATCGTAATAATCACAAGCATGAATAAATTTGAAAATACAAATATTCAAATATAAATCATTTCGATCATTATTTATTCGTTTTCTGATGAATAAATTCCATGAATAAATCTTTTAACATTTGTATCAATTTTACTTTTAAATTTTAGCTTCAAGTTCAGTTAAGTGTAAACAAATTTTTATTTTTCGTAACAATAATCAAACTTCGTAATAATAATCAAACTTCATACTTTATGTAAAAGAATGCAAATAGACGTAATAAGTAATATATAAGTAATATAAGAATCTTGATAAGCGCCTCGATAATCTCAATTGCCCGCCGTACTGTAATTGCTATAGCGTGTCTGAAAACTCGTTACATAGACTGTAATTATGTTTTCGAGATTATTCCTTAAATAGACCGTCATTATGAAATATCGCGAAAAAGAAACTATATGGTATTAAAATGCAGCAATTAATTATTTCTCTTATCGCGCGGCTGTCACTGATAGCGTTAAGAGAAGATATCTCGTGACGATCGTCGATCACTCGCTGTCCTGTTTCGGGTAAATCATTAGCGGAGCTGACAGGATTAATGTTAGCCGATGATAACCCTCGAAACTAATATCGCGTCTAACGATCAATATCTCGGTCCCGTATCAACATTTTTTCGTATTATGTCAAGCGGAAGATACGAGACGGTGCAGCTTATTTCATTCTCGCTCGCTGTGTTTTTTGGACGCCACACTTTCGCGAGAGATTGACACGAGCTTCCAAGTGAAACGTATTCTGCGCACACGTGGCTGCCCTTTTCGTTACATCATCAATCAACATCCGTTCCATGATACAATACCCTTAAGAGATTCCCGTTTGATGCGCTTCTAATATCTCATCTCTATCAGACAATGGATGCGTTTCCCAGTGGCAAGGAAGCGTACAATATGAAGAGAAGGATATCTCTTGCGTGATTACAAAAGGAAATGCGATTAATTGCGAATAAAAGAAATATTTTTCTTGCATTTCTAACATGTCTAAAATACGTAGAAAAAAATAATCAAAGTTTGTTCATTAAACCAGAATCAACTCGTTAATATAGCGATTCTTTTGAGTCAAACTAACATTAAAATTTACTCCAAAATTGCATAAAAGTTCGCAAAATCGGATACATCGTAAAACATACTGTACATCAAGCGAAAAAGATCGATAATTGTTGGCTATTAATAGATACCTAACATGCTAAACTGTAGGATGTATTAACGATCGAGAGAGAGAGAGAGAGAGTGTGTGTGTGTGTGTGTGTATGTCCCACATGTCTCTTCCAAATTTCAGACAGAAGATTTAGCGAAGCATGAGCGCTATTCGAAGGGTCTTGATTTTATGCGATTTTTCGAACAAGGGTGACAGTCCCGGCAAAAAGATAGCAGGGCGAGAAAGAAAGAAAAAGACATCGTGAAGAACATTCGAAAAGGGCTCCAGGAGAAATACCTGTTTTTCAAACTCTCTTGGCCGCCCTCGAAAGAACGAACCCGCGAAGTGAGAAGATATAACGTAAGACTCGTAAATTTCTAGGCTGTCAAGTAAGACCCAACCCTTTCCCCCGTGAATTTACCCGCTTCTCCACCCAAGCGAAAAGAAAAATTGGGAACTATCTTCTGGTCTGACGAGGGACAATGTCTCCTTCTGCGACAGAATGTCGCAACGGCAGGATTTAGTGCTTTGCGGATTCCCTAGGGCGTAGTTTCATTGTTTTCGAATGTTATATAACATTAACGTTTGGTATCTAATTTTTCATCTCGTTCAATCGCGTAATATTGCGCGCGACTTTCTGCTCGATCTTTTCTCGATTTATTCAATTGTTTAAGAAATAACACTTTAGTTATATTTAGTAAATTATGCGGTTTTGCAAATTTAAAGTAATCTAAAAAGTTTTCGTTTTTACATTCTGAAAAAATGTCATTAATACGTGATTAATATTTTATTGGTTTTCAATTTTTTCGACACAATTAATAAAAATTAATTGTATGTCCAGTCATTTTTCATCACGCATTATATGATTTATTTCATAATGATGGAAATTATGCTAATTAAATCCTTTAATTAAACATATTGAACATATAATAATGAGAATTCAAGTTATAAATACATTAGTACATTAATTGATTAATGAATTAGTATAATTGAGAAACACACAATTAATGGCTACATTATTAGAAAGTATCTTTGTCAAAAGTATTATTTTTTTACAAATTAAATTTTGGAATTCAATGTTAAGTAAATAATTTAATGTATGCCAAAAAACCACAGTGAAGAAAGAGCGAGGAAGGATGGAAATTTAATAATAGTAGTAAAATTCTTGGTAATATGTAATATAAATTGCTTGATCACGGAATGACATATTATTTAATAATTATGGCGCAATTAATTTGAAGCAATTATTTATGCGTAGCGCGCTTGGAATATTGCCTCGCTTATCACGAACAGTGTTCGCTGCTGCTAATAATTAGCTGCTTCTAATTAAACGATTATTTGGAAAACTCGACAAAATAATAAACCGTTGCGTAACATATTTTTCAAGAAGATTAACAAGCAATCCCAGAAAGACTCCGAAAAATTAAAAATTTTACAAAATTGATATCTCTCTTGCGAATATATTTTAATGATTTATGATATTATTCTTGATATAATTAATCTCCGTATTTATTTGTGCATACAAAACTTTTGATATTTATTATGATGTTATAAGCTATAAACACATGTAATGAATATTTTATGCGCTTTAATTTTTACTGAAGTTCTGTCTAAAACTAATGTATGATGGTTGTTAACAGTAATTTTAGTAATTAAACAGATAATTATTAATTATAACTTATAATTTTATAGACTAAGATTTTAATTTGCTTGCAAAGTAACTTTAATGGATATTCAACTTTATCAATTTGGACAGATAAAAATAATTATAACATCCAATTTTTAAAGAATGTCATAATTATTTATATCCAAACCGATGCATTTTAAAGATAATGTAATTGATTTATTTTAATCTCTCTCTCTCTCTCTCTCTCTCTCTCTCTATAAACTCTGTAGGACTTGCTTTTTTTTCTTGCTGCAACATGTCAAGGTCGATAATTCTCATCAAGACCGAACTTAGATCAAACAAATTTCATCTTTGCAAGACACACACACACATCGACACATCTTTTTCTCAGAATTTTCTATTGACGAATTTTTGGAGAACAGAGTGCAGTTGGTTATAACATCGCGTTTATAGTATCTGACCGGATTCCACGGCAAATCCATCACATATGCATGTTCGCAGGCAGCTAGCACATTCGATACATGTGTCGGTATCAGGGACCGATCTTGCGTGAAACGATCAAAGGCGTGACAACACGTGTCGACCGAACCGAAGCGCCGCGCCGCGTCGATCTATTTCTATGTCGAAAGGTGAGTTCGCCAAGCGTTCGTAAGCGAAGCTCGCCATCGCGCTCGTCATCCTTCTGTCGCGAAGCTCTCTTTTTGCCGGTCATCCTCTGTCCTATGTCGCCGTATTCGAAAGATCCCAAAGCTCATTTATTGGAAAAGTTGCCGTGTGTCTCGGCCCTTTGGCTCGCTCGACGAATTATCAAAGCGACGGCGTGTCATCGCTTTTCTTTGCCACCTCCGTCCAACGCGAGAGCGTACATATGTACGAAAGCTTAACTTCATCCCGTGATTTTTAGGACATTCCTTTGACCGTCTTCGCAGCGATATGAAAATATTCGCAGCGATAAAAGTATGTTATATTGGAGAAAAGACTCAAATTTAACTTCTCCCTATGATGAAATAGTATAATTGAAAGAAAGCGAATGGATGAGGTGTCATGATAGATAAAGCTTACTTTTATAAAATCGCGTGTTTCTGGGAAAAGTGCTTCCGGTATGAGGCGAGAGTTATGGAAGACTTGCCAAAGCCAATATTCCATTGTTTTTACCGAATCCAATATATATGAAGAAATTTTAGATATTTGTTATATATCAAATTTCATTGTTCAATTTATCGGCTATTCAAATTAAATAAATATCTATTTAAAATTTATTGAAATAATTAATCATGAAATTTTATTAAATTACGTTGATAATATATAATAATAAAGACGTTGCAATATTGTATATAATAATTCTATATCTATATATAGACAATTTTGATGATTTAATTCACAGAAGTGACAATTTATTATTACACCGCATCATGTTCATGATAAATCATTAAAGCGCATCTCGTATGAAATAATATACTGCGCGTACTTCGCGCGTATAAATATCTAATTGTAAGTATTATTTATTTTGAAAAATAATAAACCATGTCTGTAATACTGGAAAAAAAAGCGAAATATATTTCTCCAATCATGATGTTGAGTTAAAAGACGTTTAAATTGCATTATGCCGAGCAACATTAAAGATTAATGCGATAAACAGTTTTGCGGACGCGGTATCACGCGCCATCAGCGTATTTTCTACTAGTATTATATGTATAGCCATTAGTCTCATATTATTCATTCAAATTAAAAAGAAAACAATAATAATTACGATAATAATTACGATACAAATTTAAAATACTATTCTGTATTTTTGATATATAGTAATAATTAACATTGTTTTTGTAATTTTTATTTTCAATATTGAATGACCTTATTTTGTAATAAAGTAAATCACATTTTATAAAATTAAATAAATTTTTGAAATATACATAATAATTAATAGTTACATATTCAGTATTTATTAAAATTTATTAAACTACAAAATATATTTCACTTTTCTGCATTTGTAGACTTTCTGATTAGCTTAATTTATCATATTTATATAATTTACAATACAAATTTATACGCTCCACTTTGTCAAATTTGCATCCTATCAAAATTAGCACGTTATTATACTATAGAAGAGAATATGTTTCATAAATACTGATGCAAATAAAATAGAATTATTAAATTGCCTTAAACTGTTTTCACGAGATACGTTGACACAATGGTTAATTACCTTAATGTAACGTCACTTTTGAAATAGGAATGCAAAATGCTTTGACGGAGAAATAAGAACTTCCCGGATAGAGCAGGATACAAATTCACCAGCCATAATGGAATTACATCATCCCGGAGAATCTCATTAAATAAGAAAATAATGGAATTGCTCTTTTTTATATATATTCTACCACGCGCTATATGAATACCTCGTGTGAAACCTTGAAAAGAGATATGAAAAAAGCAGGCAAGCGCGTTGATGTGAAACGAACGAAATGTCTGCAATATTCCACAATAGTGCAATTATCGTTTCTTCCACGTTGCTTGACGAACGCGCGATTGTACACGCGGAACCCTCGCTTATCATGCAGCTAGGATAATTATAAATTTCAATATCATTTTATTAAATGCATATCGGTTTACGTGTTAAATTTCACTTTAAAATGTATGTAATGAAATTTATTATAAGTCTTTAACTTATCTCACTTTCAAGAATATTTATATATAGGTATATAATATAAATTATAGAGAAATAGAAGTGAAATAGTCGGTATATAAATGTAGGTCGTCACAGCATGTCGTTATATATTGATAGAGTAGGCGTGATTGATTTCATTTCGTAATCGATTCCACAGAATTTCTACGGGGCGACAGTGAGTGCGTTTTGTGGAGTTCAAATTGAGCGGATTTTGTGCGCATGTGGATTTTTCGCATATCTACAGCGCTCGAGCGAATTGCTTTTTATCGTGAAAAGAATTCAATAGATTAAAAGAATATGCGCTTTATGAATTAATTTCGGGTGTACTTTACTTTAATAGAGACATAGTTTTTAATTTCATTAAGATGCTTAATGTTAAAAATTATAAGATTGTATGACATTACAATTTTTCAATATGTTAAAAATAAAAATAAAATAAAAATTTCATGTAATCGACAAAAAAATAGGTATACAAATATTGTTACATCATATAATTTTACAATTAGTTTTACATATTGCAATGTTATTTATATATTTTATATTATTGAATGACATATATGTAAATTTAATCTACACTGTAAAAAAATATGTAAAATTACATTTTTATTATTTATGTAATTTTACATATTTTTTATATAATTTTACATATTTTTTTACAGTGTACAAATTAATTATCACATCATCAATCATCAAGATGTTAATACTTTTATCAAAAATACGCAATTTGTGTTTATAATTTTAATCTGGTAAAAGGTAAATGAATCGTTTAGCTTATTTATACGCTTCGTAAAATTCTATGTTCTTCAATTCATCCGAATGACACATTATAGTATATATAGAATTTCGCGAGTACGATTCATCCGTCCAGGCTGAAGAAAGCTTCATTTTTTTTATATTTAATCCTCCCAAGATTGCGAATTTTTGCCCCGAGCAATTTCGCCCTTCATCGAACGTAAATTACTGACAAACCCCAAGATAAATTTAATTAATCTCAAACAGAAGGTGAACAAAAAAGCGGATCAACTAAGAACTCAAGAAAATCAAGATATTGAGGTGTACATTGATTGATCGGAGCGGTCTCAAAACTTTTTACGTCGCCACTTCGACACATTACAAGATTGATTCGTTTGTCTTAAAGATGGGACTTTTACAGAAAGTTTACAGCGGCAAAAAAATGAAGACAAACCGTGAAACAAACTGTGAAAAATATCGAGTAGAAATCAAGACAACTTTTGTTGTATATATAAGAAAATGAAATTTTGTTTCTCACAATTTACTGTTTTTATCTCATTTTTCCAGTAGTAAATCGCAATAATCGAATCTAAAAAAAAAATCTAAAAAAAGCGAATCTAAAAAAAATTCATAAATATGGCATCTTAGCAAAAGAAAATTGTGAGATACATCTTCATGATCCAAGATATTCTCTAAAAATTTTGTAAAGATATTGCAACTACACAATATAACTCTCGCAATATAAGCATGAAGATACAAGAATTTCTATATGGAAAATCGCAATCGGAAAAATCGAATAAATGACGTGTTAATAGTTAATATTAGTGAACTCGTTATCGTCGGTTGCAGTTAATCAAATCAGTTTACGATTGACTATCGCATCCGTCGCAAGCCGCGTTATATCGAATTAGCTTATATCCCCTCTCCGGCCCTCTTTTAGTTAAAGTAATTTAGTGATAGTAAATCGTTTTCGTACAAGAGAAAGACATAAAAAACCGGAGAAAATACGTGTAATAGAGAAAGAGAAAAAAACAATGTGATAGTAAAGGGCACGGTTGAGCGTAAACTATTAAACGTATAAAAACAAGCCCTTGTAAAATAATGACTTTACAGTAATTGAATTGATTATTTTAAGAGAATCAATATTACTGATATGCTGCAATGAAGCGCGTAATGTAAAGCTTTTTTATGCATGTTAAAGAAATTGAGTTTTTTATTGAACTTAGCGGTTTGTAAAAGATTGTAGCAATCTATGTGAAAAACAGTGAGTTCTATATTGATAAAGGATTGAGTCCTAATTTTTATCATCACATTTTTAACATATTATTTAATAATAATATTTTTTGTTATTGTACACGAGTAAGTCGAAGATAATTCCAAGATAAACATTTTTTAGAATTTAGTTATATACAAATATTTGAATATTATTTAACGTAAAATTTTATTCGTTCCTAGTATTATAATATTATTAATATTTAATGATGATTTAATAATAAATAAAGTTTCCTTTTTTCTGTACAACTTTTTCAAAAAATATTCAACTTTTAAATATTGTGTATATGATATTTCATATAAAATAGAATGTTTTTAATAAGACAGTTTTTCCTAAATTAAATTGTAGACATTACGAATCTATATTTGGTAAAGAAATTTTTTATTATTCTCGAACAAGATTCGTGATAGAGGTGCGACACGCGACACGATATATCTCGATGGCATCCCAAATCGTATTTCTACTACTGGCCGTTAGTCACGCTCGCCTAACCGCTACGTCTGCCCAAAGCGAGATTACACTACTGGCGAAACGAGGAGTCGCCTGTCTGACACGAGCAAGATTCGTGAACAAATCTCTTGTTCCGCTATTCGCAGCTTGCCCCTTTAGTGCGGCTTACGTAGTTATACGGCTATTTGCATTTACATGTCGTGTCTGACGCCTTCGAAGTGAAATATAAGCATAGTTAAATAAGCTAATTAAAACCAGATACAAGTAAAAAAGAAACGTTTACTGCACAGTGACATATGTATCGCATAAAATTTAAGTAAAAAGAGATTGTCACTTTATTAATATTTATTTACAAGTGTTTATTATCTGACTATATCTGATCCGTTTTTAATCTGACAATTAGGAAATATATCGGACACTTTTAATGTAGGTAATTAAAATTATTTAAAGATATGCAGAAAAGTTCACAATAATGAAAAAATCAAGAAAAAAAGATGCAGCTAGATAAGATTTGTGGGACGATAAAATTTCGATATTTAAAATTTCTATAAAAATAAAATGTTTAATTCATCTATAGCTAAATGAGAGGTAACTAATTTTTTTGTCTCAAACAGCATTGAAGATTATAATCGAAAATTACATTATGCATAACAATCTCGCATGTCGCTTCCTCTATCCCCACCTTCGTCTACGCGACCGATTTCCTCTATTTCCCATTGCAATGTAATGTCGTCGATGTCGAATATCATCCCTATCTTGACGGCGCATAAACAGTTTTATGTCCGACAAGTAACAGTCGGCTTTCCGTTGATCGAAACTATCTGATCGCGATATAGGTATGTGGTATTCATTTGCGAGTAAAAGAATGAAAGAAATTAGGAAGATTAAAATTGTTGTTTTAAACGAGGTCAATTCCGACATTTAATTAAAAGAAAGGAAAGGACATCTCGTTGTAATAAAATATTTCATCATTCGCGACAATTTCTGTGAAGAAATACACCTCCTTTCGAAATACTTCTCATTTAATTCATTAATTATCGTCTCGATCGTGTGCGAATGAATCCAGACAAATGTTTTTCACGACGTTTCGTTTGTACGGTGCTCCTGCTCTCAACGACGCGGAATAAATAGAATCAGTTGAGGCAGCTTTGAACGTAGACGATACTTCTCGCAAAACAAGAACCCGTTTTCGAGAATCATGGTACACTCAAGAAGAATGCTCGACAAGAGCTACGCGACAAGACAGCGAATGGGCGAATAGCTACACGAGTCCCCGAAGCACTTCTTCTCGGAGATGTTAAAGTGACGACTGTAAATCGTGCAATCTAAAGCTTTGAAGATGACGCTACAAATTTACTTTGAAAAATTTACAGTTTATATACTGACTCTTATTGTTAGTCTTTCTGGAATTCATAAAATATTGAAATATTAATTTCAAATAAGAATTGATATTCGTTTGAAAATTATTATTTCAATTATTATATTTTAAATAAAATCTTTTCTCTCTATACATTTGCATTTATCAGTCTTGTGGAATAAATAAATTTTATTTTAAATATATTATATAATAATATTATATTTAAAATAAAAAAAAGTAGAATAATATTTTGCTTAATCAAAATTTTTTATGATAATTATTTTCAATATATATACATTTGAAATATCCGAGCCATTGCATAAAGTATATGTTCGATTATCATTAGGAGACAAGAAAATGAGAAAAAAAAAATAAAGAAGGAACGGGGACAGGTGTTTTCGTGCCGGCAAACGTTTGCCGCCTCCGTATTTCGCTTTATTAAACTGCCCTTTTCACCAATTAATACGGAAGAAATGATATGAAAGAGCGTTCTTCTTTTATCAAGCTTGATAAAGAGGAGTTCGATAACGCATAATCATGAAAGCGATGACGCCGCGATGAAAGAAGAAGAGCTCGTTTCTACTTACGACACGGGTGTAACAAGCGAGTGCATAGAATAGAAAATTGAAATAAGAAAAATCGCGCGGATTCAGCGGAGTTACTATTCACGAAGAGAGAAAACGCGCGGATATGCGTGCATATTTCTCGATGAGACCAATTTCAGAAACTGATGTGGATAATAAATGCGTCGATATAAAGAAAATGGATCTATACAAATTGTAATGCTGAAGATAAAGGAGGAGGAGAGAATATTACGAATAACTCGCAGTATACATTTATATATTCTAAGGTAATTCGTGGATATATAAGTCTATTGTTTCTAAATTTGTCTCCTCTTTTCGTAATGTATACGATGGTATACTTATCAGAAAATTTGCATAAATTTGCATAAGTTTATTTCCACCTTACCATTGTGTATACATTCACATCAAAACGTTCAATTAAGACTTTGTTTTATCTAGTTTTGCATTTAATATCGCTGTTAAATTTCCTTTGATGCATTAGTTTTGCGAAGTCTCTCGATTAAAACTGGTGCATAATGACTTCATTTATATCACTCGTAATAACTTCCAATAAAGTTAGGAAAGGACTAATTACAGTAGAAATTAATTTGACATAGTTGTTAGAAAAATATATTTTTTTTTAGAGAATTTTAGAGAATTATTTCTACTATTAACTCTATAAATATTAAAAGATAGAACAAGAGCAGACGGAAAATTATAAATTCTGCTACGAACACGCGAAGGAAAACGTGAAAGTTTCGCTGCTTAACTAAACTTATCCTCGTTGCAACTCCACTCCCATCTTTTCGCACGCGCACACTATTTAAAGCAGGTTCTCCGTCGAGAATGATAATGTTGCCTTTGCGCGTTTGCGTGACTGCAGGAAATTTCGCGATTAATGCAGAGGCGATCCTGTTAATGAAAGAACTCCTTCGCGATAAATCGCGTAGCGGGAAGAAAAAACGGGTATTAGCAACGTCCCAATTCTATTCGCGCGGTATCTCCGTGGTTATTTCGCGGCTTTGGCGAAGTCGTTTGAAAACAAAGGAAGAAAAGACCAGACGCTTTGATACCTGGATGTGAATAGGACCCTTAACCCATTAAAACCGAGCGATTTTTCAAGGGACTCTAGATGCTATATAAAATTCTTCCGATGACGATTCGACAAAAAAATGTGAAGAAAAGAAAAGACGGATAAAATAATAGCGACATTTCTCAAATAAAATTATTTTTACAAACCAGAGTCAAAAATCAATGCATGTGTGTTGCATCGTTTGATATAAACGTCTAATTTAATATATATTTTAATAAAGTATATTAAATAATATTAAATTATGCGGTTGCAATTTAATTATATAATTTCATACCACGTTATGCCATATTTTTTAATTTCGTGAATATTTTGACAAACGTGATAACAGTTAACAAAGTGTACTGCTAGTAGAACAAAGATACTGCACAGTCTCATAGAGATCTACAGCAGTTTTCAACAATATACATATGCGCATACTATTATCTGCAATTGCGCAATTAAGAATATCAATATATGTATGTACATTGCTACTCCTTCTAAGTGGACTTTCCTTGAACTCACATTTTTGCGCGCGCGCGCGCGCGTGTATGTGAATATTTATGTGATCTTCTTGTAGAAGTGTGTGAGAGTCAGAATGCGAAACTTTATCGCACCATGTTCTATATCTCAATTTCTCGCTACAACGGTGCCAAAGCGATGCGAATGCAACGGCAAAATTTCATCTTTAGATTCATCCTTAGATCTTGAATAAGGATGTTCCCACGCCCTCGTTAGGTTTCGCTACATTGAAATTATATTATCGAGAGAAATTTCATACGAGACACATCCGATCTCCAAGTCAAATATCAATAACAAAGTTATTGCTTCAAGTACATATATATATATATATGTATATACATATATATATATACATATACACACACATACATGTATATATACATATATCCCACCATAAATCTTACTTTGCTCAAGGAAATATCTGAGATGAAGAGTAATTTACAGGTCATAAAAGTTAACACATTGCAACAAATTGGCGATGAAGATTATAAAAGAATAAAAAACGAGACAAAGAAGTGTATGGCAAGTGTTGTAAAAAATTTTAACAATCTAAAAATATTTTGTACTTCTAAAACTTACAGTGGAAGAAATTATTATAAATAATATAACGAAATTATCCGCTGATTTTGATCAATTTATTAATCCATTTTTAACTCCTAGAGCAGAGAAAAAGAGAAAATCTTCGATTTATAAAGACAAATCGATCTTATCGTTTAAACACTTTTGTTCATGTTTTGCTCTTTCGGTAAATCACGTTTATCTCCCGCATACTTTCATTATATTAAGTATCTAAAATGCATTCTGGCAGGTTTAACCGAAGCGTAAGTGCTTCCGTTATCCTCGGACATTGTCCACTCCTGCTATGAAACACGATAAATAATAATTTTCCGCTCGATAGTTTCAATATTGGATAAGCAATAATAGAGTGCATTTAAGCAACCGCATTGTCGGCATATGTAAAATTGTATTTTTTTTCCGCATCTCTTACTTTCGCCCTACGTGTACTCGCGGAAGCGAGTACTTCAAGCGGCAACTTTCCCTGTTAACCCTCGGGAATACACGCATGTTCGTGCAACGGTATTTTCACGGGCGTGTACGTACGTAGCTTGCGCAGTAACTCGCAGAAGCATTCGTGGGAACAAAGCGCATTTATGAATAAATGGTCGAGGAAAACGGCTGTCAACCGCAGAATTATCAAACCCTCGAGGCGGTTCGCACGAGAGAGTGAAGCTGTATTGCGCAACGAAATACGGAATACGGTGAGATAATCAGATAAGCATAGCTCCTCGTGTACGAATGGGAGTGTGATCGATTATGCAGTAAATCGCTAGAAATTACAAATCTACTCGCCGCATTTCTGTATCATTTTCACTTAAATCTTTTCGTGAATCTCACACTCACTAAATTGTATCGATATTATTTATATCATCATTAATGTCGTATCACTAATACGATTTTTAAAAAAATGTAAGAAATATGATTTATAAAATATATAATTACTTGTACAATACATTGAAGTCGTAAATAATAGATTAATTGTAGAGTATATATATTCATATCCAACAATTTTTTCCTATTTTATTTGATTTTTTAGATTAATGACAATTTTTCGTCTATTCAGTTAAAAATAAAATTATTTATAAGAAAAATTCTCTTATAATATTATACGATTTATACGGTATTAAGTTTAAACATTTTTTATCGTTACTAAAAAAATTGCTACACAAAAATAAATCATTTTTCTTTTGTTGTATTTATCTAAACAGAACTTGGAAAATGTCTAAAAATATAAAAAGAGATTAAAATTTAAATCCTTAAAAAATTTTTTCAGAATATAATTTTTCTTTAATTCTATGCTATGTAGATCTCGTTATTTGGAATAAATATTGCATATTATAGTTTGCATAACATGCAACATGCACTTTACAATATTTTTTTCCAATTAAAATTTTGATGAAGCTATTTGCGCTATTTTATCAGGCAAATTATTTATCGCATGTCGCGTGATATCGCCGTCAGATTTGTATATACATATCTCTCCAAATTCCAACACAAATATCTCTGAACACTTGAAGGCATTTGGAAGAATATTCTGCCCACATTGACCCACTTTGAAATTCGCGTGATCAATATTACTGAATTTGAAATCCTTGCGCCTTTGCATCGATAGAATAATATTTTTCACACTGTTTAATATCTTTCAGAATGTATAAGATATGTTGAAAAACGTATTATGTAAATTGTAAATATTTTTCCAAGAATTTTGACAATATACTCGCTTAATCTTTTTCTACCTTTTAAATTTGAAATATTTAAATATTTGAATATAAATCTCTTGAATAATAATTTTGTTATACTACAGTTTATTTGACTTTAATTAATTAAGAAATGTGCTTCATTATCTATTCGTATCTTGAGAAGCTTAACCCACATCAAATTCTTTTATACTTTTGAGAAGTTATCAAATATCTCAGATTTTATTAAATTTTTTATTAATAAGTAGATCTCATCCTTCAAATTTTCATTAAAAAGAGATCAGCACGGCATTCGCGGATAATCTGTAACTAAGGAAAGATACGCGTTTTCTACATAAATAATACGAACGGTATGAAAATCGTTTTATACTTTGTGTAATATATTTTTGTTACACAAAGTTAGAACGTGTGTATTTTTCAAAGCTTGAAAATCCGCGTGTTAGCTGTGCGAGATCCCGCGTAAGAGAGAAAAAGTCAGTTGACATTTCTGCGCGCGTGGAAGAAATTTGTGCACACATCGTCTAGCTGTACCAACCTACTTACGTCTGCGAGAAATGAAATCACTGACGAAATAGAGAGTGAAATAACGCGAGAATATTGCGCCATCCGCGCGCGCGATTTGCACGGGTCGCTGAAAAATCTCCGAGGAGTTTTATGACGATGCGACACACAATTAGACGACGGACAGGAACTGAAGCTAGAACAAAGATTGTCTCGTATTGTTCTCGAGATTTGCAGAAGGACGCAATCTTTCGAACCGCCGACTCCTTTCCTTCCGATTCCTTCGATTCAATGGCTGAGCGTACGCACTCTTTCACACGCAAAAAGATTTTTATAAACTCATCAGTGTAATAAAAGGATGTCCTTCCGCAGAATGGAAAAATGGATGGAAAGTGTACCAGCATAATAAGATTGTAAAAGAAACTCGCGTTTGACGCTCGCGAGATCTCCTGGAAATCTGATGACGCGCGGAATTCCTTTATCGCTTTGTATCGTCCGGAATCTCCACGTGTCCATTTAATACACGGAAAACGTTCTGAAGCTTGAGACGCGTTACACGATGCACCGAAGAACGTAACTGCTCCTATTGATACATGATGCCTCCAACGCTTCTAATGATATATACACATAATTACAGAAACTACATATGGAAACTGTGTGTATACATACGTTAACTAGGATTCTATTCTCAAAGATGAATTTGCATTCGTGATTAAACCCTATTTTAGTTCTCTTAATTTTTAATATTGAGGGTTTTAACAAAATCAGATTTAATTAAGTTTTTTTTATAATTCTTATTGTAAGTAGTATATAAGCTTTAAATTTAATATATAAAATAATTAAAAGAAACAGTTTTGCTGAATTTGTTTAAAAAACATAAATAAAGAAAAACAAACATTAAAGCGCTATCGACGTCAGAATCCGCTAGTGTATATATATAAATATAAGATACACTGTAAATTATATTCATTACGCATTCAAGGAGTTAAATATGGATTAAATCAGACATAAGACGAAATGATTAGATAATTTCATTGCATGAAAATAATTAGGTGAAATTCTTTATATCAATATAATATATATATAATATATATATATATAATATATATTATATCTATATAATATATATCTATATAATATATATTATATCTATATAATATATATTATACCTATGTAATATATATTATATAGATACAAAGAATTTCGCCTAATTATTTTCGTACAACGAAATTATCTCATCAGTTCGTCCTATGTCTGACTTAATCTATACTTAATTCTTTGAATGCGTAATGAGTATAATTTACAATGTATCTTATACATACATATTGTATATATTATGTAGATATAAAGAATTTCGCCTAATTATTTTCATGCAACGAAATTATCTCATCATTTCGTCCTATGTCTGACTTAATCTAAACTTAACTCCTTGAATGCGTAATGAATATAATTCACAGTGTATCTTATACATACATATTGTATATATTACATAGAAATAAAGAATTTCGCCTAATTATTTACGTGCAACGAAATTATTTCATCATTTCGTCTTATGTCTGACTTAATCTAAACTTAACTCCTTAAATGCGTAATGAGTATAATTTACAATGTATCTTATACATACATATTGTATATATTATATAGATATAAAGAATTTCGCCTAATTATTTTCGTGCAACGAAATTATTTCATCATTTCGTCCTATGTCTGACTTAATCTAAACTTAACTCCTTAAATGCGTAATGAGTATAATTTACAGTGTATCTTATACTTATATATATATATATATATATATTATATATAATATAGATATAAAGAATTTCGCCTAATTATTTTCGTGCATGAAATTATCATCATTTCATCCTATGTCTGACTTAATCTAAACTTAACTCCTTGAATGCGTAATGAATATAATTTACAATGTATCTTATACATACATATTGTATATATTATATAGATATAAAGAATTTCGCCTAATTATTTTCGTGCAACGAAATTATTTCATCATTTCGTCCTATGTCTGACTTAATCTAAACTTAACTCCTTAAATGCGTAATAAGTATAATTTACAGTGTATCTTATACTTTTATGTACCTATATATATATATATATATATATATATATATATATTTTATATATATATTATATAATATATATAAAAGTATAAGATACACTGTAAATTATACTCATTACGCATTCAAGGAATTAAGTGTAGATTAAGTCAGACATACGACGAAATGATGAGATAATTTCGTTGCATGAAAATAATTAGGCGAAATTCTTTATATATATATATATATAATATATACAATATGTATGTATAAGATACACTGGAAATTATACTCATTACGCATTTAAGGAGTTAAGTTTAGATTAAGTCAGACATAGGACGAAATGATGAAATTTCGTTGCACGAAAATAATTAGACGAAATTCTTTATATCTATATAATATATACAATATGTATGTATAAGATACATTGTAAATTATACTCATTACGCATTTAAGGAGTTAAGTTTAGATTAAGTCAGACATAAGACGAAATGATGAAATAATTTCGTTGCATGAAAATAATTAGGCGAAATTCTTTATATATATATATATAATATATACAATATGTATGTATAAGATACACTGGAAATTATACTCATTACGCATTCAAGGAGTTAAGTTTAGATTAAGTCAGACATAGGACGAAATGATGAGATAATTTCGTTGCACGAAAATAATTAGGCAAAATTCTTTATATCTATATAATATATACAATATGTATATATAAGATACATTGTAAATTATACTCATTACGCATTCAAGAAGTTAAGTTTAGATTAAGTCAGACATAGGACGAAATGATGAGATAATTTCGTTACACGAAAATTAGGCGAAATTCTTGATATATATATATAATATATACAATATGTATGTATAAGATACACTGGAAGTTATATTCATTACGCATTCAAGAAGTTAAGTTTAGATTAAGTCAGACATAAGACGAAATGATGAAATAATTTCGTTGCATGAAAATAATTAGGCGAAATTCTTTATATATATATATATATAATATATACAATATGTATGTATAAGATACACTGGAAATTATACTCATTACGCATTCAAGGAGTTAAGTTTAGATTAAGTCAGACATAGGACGAAATGATGAGATAATTTCGTTGCACGAAAATAATTAGGCAAAATTCTTTATATCTATATAATATATACAATATGTATATATAAGATACATTGTAAATTATACTCATTACGCATTCAAGAAGTTAAGTTTAGATTAAGTCAGACATAGGACGAAATGATGAGATAATTTCGTTGCATGAAAATAATTAGGCGAGAAATTCTTTATATCTATATAAAAAAAAATATATATATACATATATATATATACACTGGCGGATCCTGGTTAAACCCCCCCCCCCCGTCTTGCAAATTAAAAGAAACAGTTTTACTGAATTTGTTTAAAAAATATAAATAAAGAAAAACAAACATTAAAGAGCTATCGACGTCGTTGATCCTGGAAAATGAAAACTAATCATGAAACTAAAAATATTAAATAAAATAATTTTGCAAAACCATCCCCATTATCGAGGTCAGGATCCGCTAGTGGAATATGTATATATACGGATATGTATATATACGGATATGTATACATATATACGAATATGTATATATACGAATATGTATATATACGTATATAAAATAATGTATATATACATATTCATATATATGAATATGTATATATATGAATATGTATATATACATTATTTTTATTGTTATTACTTTTTTGCCATTAATTTGCGAAAGAAATGTGATAAGATACTTTATTAATCTCATTTAATATCAAATTTTGCAAAGAAGAAATCGAATGATAAAAAATAGTTTTTTCAATATTACCTAATTTTTTTTAGCATTCAATTAAGTTTAATTATGTATGCGCAATATTAAATTATACAAATATTTTAAAGTATAGAGATTAATTATTTATTAAACGATTAATATTTTATTACGAAGCTCATTCTTATTTTATTTTTTCGATCCTATGGTTCTATCGTTTATTCTTTCTCAATCCAAATTATATTTAGATTTAGATTATCGAAAAGTCGAACGATAAAACATGAGACGAAATTTTTTAACTCCAAATATATTAATAAACTAAATAATTATTTCTTAAACAAAATAATTATTATCCGTAAAGATCGCAATAAAACAATAATTTATAATTTAAATATCTATTACTTTGATTTTTACTTGATTAAATGAATAAATTACGCGAAAAATGCATTTCGAGGCCTATCGTTGCGATAAATAGATATATGTAGTTATATATTAATTGTAAAAGTCAATTACTCATTAATCATATTATCATAACAAATAGTTTTCCGATATTGATCGCGATCGCGTTTAAAAAAAATTTGACGGCGCGTCTCGCACCACTATATTTTTTTGTCGAGTGTCGACGCATGAATAATAACAAAGCCGAAGCACGTCAACAATAGCGCGTTAGACACCAAGGCCTATTACATACCATGTTATTGATAATAATTTATTGCCGAAATATTTTACGCGCTGGTGAGATATAATTGGCGCGCGCTGGGCGGGACATGTATAGTCTGCACGTTACATTCCACAACCTCGTTGTCATTCACACAGTGAGACTCGAGCGAGAAGGTAACGGCATAGTCATGCTCCATATACTAATCGTATTATCATGCATGTATTATTATACGAAATGTGCAATCATTCTGTAAAATTATCATAATTAGCAATTATCAATTCGCAATTGATTATTTTAAAATGGTTATATAATTTAATATTTCGCGTATGTACCACAGTACATAAAATATTTCGGCAATATTTAGAGACAAATACACTTCACGATACCTTGACAATAGATCTTGAAACGCATTTCTCGCGTAATTTATTCATTTAATCAAGTCAGAATCGAAGGAGACAGGAATCCAAATTATCATATTATCTTGTTATCTCTTTACGGATAATAATAATTTTTTTAAAGAAATATATTTAGAGTCAAATATGTATTTCGTCCGATATTTTATCATTCAACTTTTCGATTATTTATAAATCTATAAATATACATAATTCTGATTGAGAACACTCTGCAAAACGATTGAATCGCAGAATCAAGGTAATAAAGATAAGCTCTGGGATACATTAATCACCTGAAAAATAATTAATCTCTATACTTAAAATACTTGTATAATTTAATACTTGGCGTATATAATATACATGTATATAAAATGTATGCATAGAGTGATACGCTTCTCAAATCGCTATTTCATAGAGTATTTGTGGAACGAGACAAATTGGGTGATTCTGGGTGATGTATGTCGTGTTAATACGCTTATCCACAATGAGCTTTATCGAGTAAGTAACTAAGCGAGTCGTTTCATGCATTTCTCGCGACAAGGAATAATTTCACACTTGGCAATGACCGAGTATTTGCCGGAAGGCAACGCGATTATCTGACGCTAAAACGACGAGCTTGAAACTCGTGTAACTATCTGCAACTAAGTGCGTTACCATCATTCAACTATCCTTCGTCTGACGTCCGTCGGAATATCGTGTGTTTCGTAGTTTGCTGTAGATTGGTAGATTATTTATTAACTCGTCTATGCAGCAACGTCAAAGTTGGACGTGACGATTTTCGAGAAAGATATGTAAACCATTGTTATTATTAATTAAACTTAGGTTTAACTAAATCAAGCAAAAATAAAATAGAAAAAAGCTGCCGTAAAAAAATACTGTCAATCAAGTCTCAAAGAACATTTTCCCTTTAATTAGCGCGACATTTTGCAATTCTGTGTTTCAAACATCGTCTTATTCTACGTTATATACGTCGCATTATTTCTTGATATTTTTTTAAAGCTTAATTAAATTCGAATACTTTTAATTAAATCGAGGAAAGTGCCGAGAAGAAAAGAACTCCCGGTTAAGCACTCTCAAAGGAATATTTTTGTCTTCTTAATTAGCAAAATATTTTATAATTGTGTATCAAATATCTCTGTAATAGTATACGCGTTTTATTACTTATTTATCTTTCATCGTTATATGTTTACTGTAAACAGTTATCATTCGCGATTGAAGTAGCTGGTTGTTCGTATGGAATAAATTAATTATGGTCGAGCGAACAGTTTGTTCGGGTGAGGACATTTCCAATATTTTTGCGCCTGACCAAATCGCTACTTCCTCGGTCATTTGTTTATTGCTTTTTTTTCTATCGTCAGAATTTATTCGTGAGTAAACGCCGCTTCGTTTAACGCGCGCGTCGGCTCAATGGATCGCCGACATTTTCCATGCGAAACGAGAAAATTGAGTAGGGTCGCTTGGCATACGTGTACATAGGGTGTCTCCATATATATATATATATGTATATATATCAGGTGTCCATTCGACCGATAGTTGCTTTGACGAATTTGCTATCGATTTTCCGAAACTTTATGCGATGCCATCATTCGTGGTGTCTGCGGACTTTCCACATCAGTGAATGCCAATTCCAGCTTACTAACATATATCTTTATTACAATAATATCAAATTAATCAATATAATCTAGAAAATAATATTTCTTTCCTCTCTTTATTATTTAAAACTTTGAAACTTAACGTATCAAAACTTTATATTGTGTTAAAACTAAAAAAACACTTATTGACATTTCGTATATCGAAACGTCTATCATTTTGATTCAGCTTCTTATTTGAGAGAAAATTGTCTCGCATTCCGACAATCTGATAAATTTAAAACACTCTGTATAATAAAAAATTCCATGTACGATTTTATCGAAGAATAATGATCCCAACAAAACAGTATAATAATTTTGCTAACATAATTTATTGAAATATTAAGCTCTTCTCCCTCCCCCCCCCTCTCTCACTCTTTCTTTTTCTCTCTTTTTTCCCTCTCGCTTTTTTCCTTTCTCAACGGAACATAAATCTCTATAGGAGCGCTTTATAGAATCTCTCTATACAAAACTCCGGCTGCCATACTTAAAACATACTTGTTCTCTCGCTATTACCGTAGTTAATTCTTCAATCCTCTCAAAAGATGCTTGATGATGTAGAATGAAAGGATCGTTCGAAAAGCAAGCTATAGTAAGCATAATAACGGCAAACCAATTCTATGTAAGAATATTGTTAACATAACAGGAAGAAGCTTGTATCAAATTTTCCAAAATATCAAAGTTTAATTTTTCGTAAATTTACAAAATTTTTAAGAAATAGATTTTTTAAGTGATATTATAATTCAACTTTTCTTCTAGACTATTGGCATCTATGAAACATATATATGTATATTCGTTCTGAAAAATTATATAATATTTCTAAGAAATAAGTTTCAGCTTTCGCGAAATATTTGTTGTTTATTAAATTTCAATAAGTTTATAAAATTGAAAAAATTATATAACACATCGATCTTAAAGTCAGATATGACACTAGAAACATTATATAATACAAGTAAAAAGAGTTATATTGAGATAAAAAAATAAATATTAATATATAAAATTCAATATCCGGGATATGTGCAGTCATCATTTTTTTTTATTTTTAGCTTTTTTCTTTAATCTCCAAACACAGATTTTGCGCGGAGAGAGTGACCTTCGTTACTTTTGTTAGGTATCCAGGACGAATCAGAACTCGCGCTAACAGGCTGCTATTGACACATATCCTGCTCTACAATTGCATCCAAAACTAATTAGTACCTCGTCTGCTAAAGCCACGAGACCGTAACCTATCCCCTTTCTCCTCGTCCTTCTCGTCGTTTGCATTGATATATGCATGTCTCCAATTCTGTATCAGAGAGGAAGAGAGAGAGAGAGAGAGCACTAGACATATGTAGATCTCTCTTTGTCAAGCCGATACAATTAAATACTGCGTCGAAAGCTGACGATTCTCATAACGCCTTTCTTCGTAACGTGTCGCTTCTAATTAACGCTCATCAGTTGAAATTCCGGTTAGCGGAAATTCGCGACACATGCGCGAGATTTTTCAGTATTTCGCGTATTGAATTTTCGAGCAATGCGTTTCGTTCGCAGAAAGAATCAAATTGCACTGCGCAATTTATACGAGTGAACGCAGAAAAAGATCGTAACTTCGTTATCATTTAATTACCACATCTCTATTCCAATAAATTTTCTTTATCCAAAGATTAAAATTCATTCTACCACTCGGAGAGAAAGAAAGAAATATTTTTCTTCATATAAAATTTCATATATTTAGATCATTACAAATAATCTAAATAATTAGAGCGTTTAATTAAAAACTCATGCAAAAAAAGTCTTGAAAAGCACAATAGGAGAAATTTTCAATAAAATACTCGATGTGATGTTATTTATTGTGATCGTGTAATTATGTCACAGAAATGTAATAAAATGCGGGTTGATACGCCGAATACGTAGAATAAAACGATTCGAAAAATTCCCTTTTTGCTGCAAATGGTCATATTTTGTTCCACGCTTGTCCCCACGATTGATAGAGTAAATTAAATATTGACAGTCGTCAAAATGCAACGGCAGAAATCCTGACATAGTCGATCACTTCTAATTAAGACCTGCCTAGTGATCGTTTTGTTGACAAAAATCGATTAATGACAGTTCTCAATTTAAATCGTCACGCGTGCTTCATTTGCAAAGTAATTATTTGTACGGCCAATTTGTTGACCTTTACTCAAAAAAAGTAATTATCCATTTATTGAATGTAATTACGATTGTACTGAAAAATATATACAACTTACTACTCAGAAATAATTCGTGTCTCAATGAATTTATTAAGAAGAAATAATTTATTTCTTCTCATAAAAAAATATGAAAGCTGTTCACATGTCTATGCATTTTATACATATACGATAATATAATTCAGAAGTATTTTATGCAAGAAAAAGCTTTTTTTCTTTTTTCGTTATACTACGGATCATGCACATATCCAAAGAATAGCGGTTCTCTTTTCCTTGTTTCAATTTATGTAAAAACAGTATTGTAAACTCGAACCAGTCAGCATTTCCTCCCTCGGTCTCTCTATCCTTCTTCTTTCCTTTCCCATAAAAATTCATGCATTGGTAAGTCAAGCGTACGTTTTGCGCCGATAAAATTCCGAATCGTTCGTGACTCGCGCAACGTCGAGCTGAATCTACGATAATCGCGATCCCCTTTCTAGAGACTGATCGAATTTCCGAAACGTTTCTATCACTACTCTTGCTTACGGCTCCATTAAGTCACCGGTACAACGATGGCAGGAAATCGTACGCGGCGTCGTAGGAATCGAATTTCGGAAAGCCATCGAAACTCTCGCGTACACAATTGTCTCTCACGATAATCGATAACACGAACGGCGAATGGCACACGTGTCGAGTTCGAGATTTTTCTGAAAAGCACAATGGTAACTCCCTTATTTCGCGATTTGCATCATTCATGACGCCTCTATATAATCTTGCCCTTGCGCGAAAAAAACTCGTCGCGATTTGTATTATCCTAAAAAATCACAGTAAAACTGACTGAATTTTTTTGGCTCCCAAGAATTTTACAAGAGAGAGAGAGAGAGATTGAGAGTAAAATCTTTCTTTTAACCATACAAACAATATTTATAAATTGTAAATATATTTATATTTATATATTTCTAAATTGTAAATATTCCAAAAAAAGAAAAACGAGCGTATTTTGATTAATATGCACAATATTGTATATAAAGAGAGATATGTATATATTGTTAAGAAATAATTGCAATTACTAGTTTTTATATTTATTTTAGTTATATCGAGCACTCCATTTCTCCCTAATTCGATTTCGCACTGTTCTGTCCGTCACACATCCAAGTTAATTGCAACACAATTTAGCTGGAATTAATATTGATCTCTCTCGTACACCCTAACTACAACGTACAAATATGACACAATTTGATAAAATATATTAATTTCCTTCGTCAAATTGATGATGATAATATAGTATCTAATAAGTAGTAATGCATTGTCAAAAGTAGTAACCTATATGTGCGCATACATGTTTCATCGTCAAATTCATCGAGAAAATTGAAGAGTCGCACAATGAAACAAGTAGAACGTGAAAAATCCGGGGAACAAAGTAACAATGGAGTCACGTACCTTTTAAACGATCCACCCATTACTTTTACGGAAACTCCGAAGCCTCAGTTTGAAGTTTCGATCGAGTTCATTCAAGTGCAAAAAATCTGTCTCATACAGGATGTTTCTAAAGCGTTTGGCCAAACTTTACTAACGTACACTGATCGTATAATGATAAAAAAATACGAAAAAATATAATCTATTCGAAATATACATTTCTTATCGCGTTATTATAATATATAAATAATATATTTTTATTACAAATATATATATATATATATTTTTTAAGCCTTTGTTTTCATATAAATATAGCTCTCCTTCCGTGTTAATCAGACAATCATAACACTTGAGTACAAGCGAAGTGGATGCATCCACGTATGAACAGACCCTAACAAAACGGAATAATAGCTCTGAACATTAAGTGACTGCCGATAGCGTATGCTAAAGTGTACCGGCCTATAACTGCGATATAATGTAGGGGAACGTCGATATGAGAGATGCGAGAGTTCATGAAGGGCGCGAAAGAATGACAGGGTCACGAGTCTCTATAAAATATTCATAGGATTCCGCGTTGGAAAATTGGCGTGTGAGGGACACACAAGTGACAGAGGGCCGTGTTTGTATTCTATGTTGTTCTAATCATGGCGCTAATATCCTGCAGCGAGAACAATGCATAATGCATATCGGACACATGTAAGCGAGCGAGAAGCGAGTACTTTGAGATAAATAGATCACCATGTGGCTTAGTGTAAACGTAAATTGCATTTTCTCTAGGTTTGAAAAAACGACCAATCTCACGGTACGTGGCTTCAATTACGGCCTTTGAATAAACAAAAGAGTTTTGCATCAATCGAGCGAAATATTAAAAGAAAAGAATATTTCTACAAGATTACTTAAGTGTACATACAATATTTCAATTCTTTTAAATGATTTCAAAAAATTTTCAAAAAATATATTTAATTTTTTTAATAAAAACTAACAAAAAATATCAAAGATAAACGTTAATGAAAAAATTTTGAATAACTAATAAAATGTTATTGTAAGAAACGATATGTGTAAATTACGTTTTTAGAATTTAAATAAAAAGATAGAATTTTCAATCTCACGATGAGAAAAATGAGCAAAAAAGCTACGGGTATACAAATAAAATTCATAAAAAGAAATATAGTTCGGTACTTTAGTTGATCGAAAGTTGATCGACCAATAAATTCATTTTATTGGTCGCACGCGCGAGAAGCATACTCGCGAAAGGCAAAATCTATCTGCACACGCGTTTGATCGGATTTACAGGCACGACATTTGGATTTGCCATGAATGGTTACACGACCACCAGTTGATAAATCATCGACTAAACGTTGGAAAATGGAAATCTAACAAAATTGCCTGTGATAAGTAACGACGGGATTAAAGAGGCTGAGAATAAAAGTGTTACAAGCAAAAAATTTGACCTTTGAAGGGGAGAACGGAGTTCATCATTTTAATCAATAAGAAAACGCTATAGCAGAGACATATGACAAAAAAATAGCTTTTATTAATAATTGATATTACTTATTATTTGTAATTAAAAAAAAATATTTTATCGAATAAAATTATACGGAAACTTTAATTGCACTTTTACTCGATATTGTAAGCATGAATGATTGTGAGAACGAAAACTCGTTGCTCTCTCAAATAAATTAATCTAAAGTCTGGGGGATAAAGTCATGAGGTAAATAAATAAGGATATTTCTGCCTCGAGCTAATCTAAGGCTACATAATAGCCGATATAATCTATATATATTTCGCGATTTACCACTTACATATTTATAACTACTCTTTTCCAACATCGATTTAATGAAATTCCTACGTTGTACAATCGCGATGCACTGCCGCGATCGATAGCCCCGCTTTAAAAGCGTACCGTGAAATATAACCATTTAACGTTACTGCGAACGTTGCCTTCTTCTCTCTTGCAATATGCAAAAATCTTGCGACCAAAATCTATTTGACTTGGAAATATCGTATGTTAATTTTAAAATCGCCGCTTCACGACTCGAATAGTTAGTTTGCGCTTTCAGACATCGTAAAGCTCGGAAGTCTAGTCTAGACAACAGATATTCTTAGATTACGATCCTTTCTCTCATAGAGAGATTAAATTATTTTCCAGTCGAAGAAAGATAATTTGTGAAGTCTATGCTAGCATTACATATGCCAAAGTATAATGCATTATTTTGCATACACATAACTGCATTTACCATATCATACGTATAAAGTAGATATCACCCGAGAATTTATACGAACTGAGCTATACGATTTTAATGAACGTTCGTTCTCTATTTCTCGAGCTGACTGTATAATTGAGTCTAACTAATTATTAAGTCAAAATACACACATATATGGAAGAAAGTCTTTCTACAGACCTTTTTCCTTTCTCTTTCTCTTTTTCTTTATTTTTTATTTCAATTTTATATACGAATATACGTCGAAAACGAAAGGTTGATGAGGGCCAACTCAAAGGAAGAAGAGACTGCTTTGCGAGCTCGTTCGTGCGCTTTATGCGTACGCGGCCCTGTCGGCAATGCGTTTATAACGTATTCGTATACCCCGAAGACCGCCGTAATTGCAACGCGCCACGTCGGAGGAGAGCGATCGGTGAGCGGAGCTGCATACCGCACCTGCATACATACGTAATTCTGGGACACGAGAGCGCCGAATGGCATAAGCCGCAGAGAGAAGCCGCAGACCGCGAAAATATGTCAGTGCCGATAATGAGCTTACGTCCTCTGCCTACGTCCCGCGGCTCAACATAATTTCCCAAACTCGATGGATAACAGGAGGATACCGAGCCGATGTTATCTAATAGACTGATGATTGATATTCATCAACGCACTCAAAGGGATCACAGTCTAATTAATGCCATCGTCGCCTAACTACCTCGATGTGCATCTGCCCATTTGGCGTAATAATTTACACCGCGCTTGCGGTGTGAAACCAAGTTAATTGATCAATTGCAATTATACGTATATATACTGAGAATGTGTGTGTGTGTGTGTGTGAGTACATATATATTATATATGTATATATATTGATTTTATTAATTATGAAATAAATTGTTTATCCAAAAGGGAAGACAAGATAATGATAATAAATGTTTATTCAACATTTAAATTCTTCTAAGATTGATAATCTTATTGAGATAATATTAAAAATTAATTTACAATATTTATTTCAAAAACTGAAATATTTATTTATTATTTTTTTTTTTTTATTATAACGTCGCATATAACTACATCGTTTTTGAAATCATGTGTATTTTATTCTGTATTAAAAGATTAAAAAAGCGCACGTGCATACATATATAGGAAAAAATCCTTATTTAAATTTAAATTTTTATTTCACTGCGTCAGATAATTAGAGCAATATCAAAATAAAATGACTTTCAATAATTTCAAGCTTTCTATCTTAAAATCACAGTTACTTTATTTACTCGAACATATTCCAGAGAGTGCTGTTAGTCATGACGTTTGTCCAGGATAAATACAAGGGAAGAAATATTAAAAAAGTCACGACCATTTATAACGCGGGCGATTTAAGTATTTCTCGTCTTTCTTCTCATTCCGTCGCCTTTGTAATTATACGATAGTCTTTTTCCTGAGCTTTTTATAAAGTTTTACATTTCAAGAACAACGTTGATAGCTGCGTACACGGATAAAGTTTCTAAAAGAATACTGGTGTAGAGATTACATGTCGAGTAACCTGTTCTGTTCCCGCAACAAAACTCTTGAAAGACTTAGTGAAATTCGTGATGTGTATAGATACTTGCAGTCCGATGCAAATATAATGACTATACCGTGCAAAATGAGAACTCGAAGCGCTCGCTCGAACGAACAGAATAAGCTAATGGCACCTATAACTCGGATAATTCGAGTAAAATAATAGCTATCAACTTAAAGTATCATGGTTGCATTAACCGCCAAGTTAAAAAAAAAACAAATAATTCTAATAGTCATAAATACTTAAGAGGGAATAATACGATCATAGGATATACCGAGTGTGTGGTATATAAAAACTTTCGTAATATTAATTCTCTGATTTAGTTGATTCAAATTCCTGTTTTTGATAAATCGATATTTTTTAAATAAAATTTAAAAGAGAATAAAAAATATAATATTTATAACATATATATTTTTATCTCAATAAAAAAGTATCATTATACAATATTTCTCTTAAAAAATATTACTGTTTTAAAAAATATAAATAAATAATGGAGAATATACAAGTATTTGTGTGATACGCATTGCAATTTAACTTTAGCAATCGTGCTGCAATAAATTTGTTTAAAAAATATTTACTTACGCAAAATTTCATATAGGTTTTAACAGAAGTCCTACTTTTGAAAGAATTGGTTCGTATCACAGATTTTACAAAATAACATTTGCTTTTCTATAAAAAATAACGGAATATTAATACTAGTAGAAAATATATTAAAACGAAATAAGATCGTGTTGCTTTCGTATATGAATTTCGTGATTTTTTTAAATGTAATTTTCTCGTTCTTAATACCACAAAGTGCGTTCAAGGTTTCCGCTACTATTTCTTTTTTCGCATCAATCTCTTGTTCTTTCTCGCAACAAAGTCAACGAAAGAAAGGATCGAAAAATGGAATAAACTTTATTACATTTTGCTCGCATCAATCGATCGTGCACGGTACATTTGATAGCCGCAATAAGTCCACTTTGATGCTCGCGATCGTTATTGCGTAAAAGACGCATTGAACACTCGTAAAATTGAGCACTGACAGTATTTTATTGCTATTACGTGTCATTTTATTATGTCGAAACAAATGTATCCTATAATCGATTTTATATTACGAGATGAATCAAATTTAATAATGTCGCTGTAATTTGACTTCTCGAGAGAGAAAGGCGAGAACTTGTTAAGGTTAATTAATTTCATTTTAAAGTGTATGTGTAACATTCGCTACATCATTTATCAATGCGTTTCAGCACGAAATTCATCAAAATACATAGCGGATCATCATAAATATCAATTCTATAAAATTGAAATATTATTGAAATGCCAAATGAAAATGAAGCGATATATGTCGAATTAATTAAAACAGAAGACCTAATAAATCTATGAAATTGAAGTAAAATTTTCACTAAAACTTGATTTTTACAAATAAATAATTTTATAGAGAAACATATATTCAATATAAATATAATGCACACATATACTTTTAATAATCTCGTCTGTTCCTTCTGATTTATTAAAGTTTTGTTTGAAAATAAAGCGACTTTAAAAACATTGATCTTGTTGTTAGATAAGAATATTAATCTTTTATATTCTAGTCTGTAAAAATATCAAAGCTAAATCAAATATTCGAATTATATTAGATATGCTTGAATCTAAAATCCAAATATGTCTTACTGGGATTGGATTGTATAATTATCCGCGCTCATTATCTCGGTTACTGTTATAGATGGTCCATAACGAGACTAATATCTTCGAGAAACACAAGACGACAAGATTTATTTGCTCCGAAACATCTGGAGCAGTGACTAGTCGCTAGAATTTCTATATCAAATCTGTTGATAAATTTCTTCTTCTATTCTTTATGTTTCAAATATATCAATTTTTCAATTATATATATATAATTATAATTATAGATAATTAATTGCATTAATTAATAATAATAATAATTATATACATAATATCATTAGTATATATACATTAATATATATGTATATATACGATATATATATATATATATATATATATATATATATATATATATACACGTACACACACCATATACATATGTACATGTCACAGATATAATTTTTAGATAAAATCCAATAGTTTTATAACGCAGATTGATTTTTTTATGATTGGTAATCAATTAAGTTAATATTGAAGATTTTTAGATATAAAAAAGTATTTTACCTCATATTTCTATTTTTTCTTTTTATATCGGAAAAAAATAAGCAAAGCATAGGGAACGTATTCCCCCATCTTGTTTATCCATGATAACTGCGTCCCTATACGATTCTACGGACAAACTTTTTTCATATTTTCGGATATCGCATAACACATTACACTCCAGCATTACTACAGAGATATCATTTGTTATGGGGAGAGGAAAAAAGGCATTAGTAGTATCGAGAGACGTGATGCGATTAAGCAATTAATCGTACGTTGTCTGTTTGTACGCGAGCGGCAAATTAACGACTTCAATTTTGTCGGTCGTGTTTGGGAAAGCTGCGTAGGAATTTTCGGGCATTATTATGTAAATCGTTATGCTGATGCTAGCAGAAATCGGTTAACGGCCGAAAAGGTAGGGTCTAATAACGAGATTTTCAACACACGTAGGATGTCGCGCGACATTACAACCCCATTAGCGAAATTTATTATTTCGTGTGCTCCTGAATAAATACACGGTCGTATCCATAAACAAAAATGACTAATACATTTTATGAGATATATAATTTTATCTATCTAGGGGGAAATCACGGAAGTAAAGCTTTCCTACAACATCTCAGAAATGTGTTAAATTAAAGTGAATTCTTCTCTGTGTACGAAATTTTGCATATCAAAGAAATACATAATAAAATACTTTCCAAATACCGATAAGAAATAATGAGAAATAATAGAATATTTTATTATTTATCTTAAAAGACAGATAATAAATGATGATTTTCTATATTGTTTTTAGGGAAAAATTGTTTCTACAATTCACAAATATCAATATGCAATATATATTCATTTTCTACCGATTCTGGAACATTCGGAAGCAATCTGATAACAAAACTTTTACGTCATAAGCGGTGATGGATTTCTTCGTATAAAGTAGGTATATGCGCAAAATTTTTTTAGAAACAAATTCCTATCGGATTTTGTAATCATCTATATAAAATGTTCCAAGTTTGAAACGGAATCGATTTTTAAAAAAAATTGCGGAAACGAATTCTGTAAGGATTTGCTTTCGTTTCTTTTGTGTGTTCAATTCAATATTTGAACAAATCCGCGTTACGGGTGATCGAGAAAACCTCTAATCGAGTTTCCTTGCACATTTCTATCTCTAGTATTCTCGAATATCACATAAAAGATGTCACTATTTCCACAGCAATCACCCAACGATAAATTTTTTTTATATCATATAAAGATTAATTTACATTAGTGTGTGATAGCTAGATGTGACAAAATAAATTTTTACTATTGTAAAAATTTTAAACTTTTAATCATAAATATTTATTATAAATCTATATGATTCCAAGGAATAAAAATTATATTTGTAATTATTCAATGTTATAACTTTATAAACTTTTTTAAAAGAAGTTATAATATTTTAAATTCGATTAATACTTTTGACAATTATCAGTTGATTTTTGTCAAAAACTATTAATCACGGATTAAGATATTATAACATATTATTTAAAAGATATTACGATTTTAATATTTTCAACATATTATATACCCCCATTACCGCTATATAGAAATGTTATAAAATAATATAAAATAGACAATTTCTCACTCACCGAGACGTACAATAGCAGAGTTGTAGTACACAGCACATTGATCTGAAAACAAAATATTCAAATTATGTATATACATATGTGTGTGTCGAATATCTCATAAATTGACATAAATAATGCAATTTAGAAAAAATATTTTTATTTTGCGTACCTCACAGTTGCCCCGTTGTCGCCCGATGCCTCCCCAGGCCTCCTCCTCCTCTCTTGGTCGACCGTCATTGTTCCTTCGTAGCACTCACGACACTCGCGAAAATACGAATAATTATCCGACAATTATCCGATACTTTACACGGCATTCCCGACATGCGAAACTTTACACGGCACTCCCGACGCGCGACACTTTACACGGCACTCCCGACACGACGCGTGAATCGCACTGTGTATCGCAATGCTACCTGTAACAAATAAAATACATGCATATATTAGAATATTAAAATAATCTTATTATTTCGCATTATAGCATACACAATATAAATATAAATATGTAAGCTAGAATGTTTAATTAGCAAATTTTCGCTTTATTAATATTTTTTGACAGAAATCAGCTGATTAAAGCGTTAATTTGCAAATTAATTTTTAAAATAATATGTTATAAAAATTAAAATAACAATGTGTTTTAAATAATATGTTATAATACTTTAAACTCGATTAATATTTTTGAGTTATCAGGTGATTTCTGTCAAAAAATATTAATCGAGAATAAGATATTATAACATATTATTTACAACATATTACTATTTTAATTTTTTAACATATTATTATTTTAAAATTTATTAGCAAATTAACGCTTTAATCAGCTAATTTCTGTGAAAAAATATTAATCGAGTTTAAATAAACTTTTTATCATTTTTTTAACATAAAATCGAAGAATCGCGCGCGCGCGTAACCTTGTTCTAATTTAAAAATATATATAAATATATGTCTAAATTAAAAATATATGTCGACGTCATTAATGTACGCGGAATACGCGCTACGTAAGCGAAATTTAACAGATAATGCATATAGAAATGCAGGAGAATCCCGAGAAACGCTAATGATGTGAATAATTATCCTAATAGCTTGAAGAGAGCTGTAGATTCTCGTTTCAGCGATTAAGATAGGTAGATCGCGCAATTAATTCATCTCACTGGGTTTACTTGAGTTTAATCAATTTGAAAAAGAAGAAACAAAGCATGTAATTCGCGAAAAATTCGTAATACGTATAAACACAATTAATTACGCCAAAATTTCAATTATTTTAATCTCAGTCTTGCTTTTTTATTTCTCTGTTACAGGATCAAAATTCAAACGATCAACTGAAACAGAAGATATAAATGAGAAGAAGACGTAAAAGTTGCTGATTACGCAAAGCGCATATTACCACATAATGGTATCGTTTACTTGAGTCTTTCTTTAATTTTGAACTTGCACTATTCTTTGTTGTTTCAGTTATGTCATAAGCTTGATACACCCTATCATTAATTATATATATCTAAAAGATCCAAGCAATTTATTATACATCAATCAATTATTTATTTATAACGATAATGATATATTAAATCGAATACTTGAAAACGAAATTGAGTGCGTTATGTTGATTTCCGCTTTTATTCTCAATAGCTCAGAGAGAATCTCAACTTGTTGAAAGCATAAGTACACGATGCTAACAGAACGTAACAACCGAAAACCGTGTCGACGAGAGGGAGAAACGCGAGGAGGGTTTAGCGTAATGAATATATTTCTCGGCGCGTAAAGCCACGTGCAGCAGCCGTCAAATTCATTAAACGGGACGAGAAGAGTCACAGACGTGCGTCATTCGCGCGTTTACAGGTCTGATGCGCGCTCTTTACGAACTTTTCCGCATATAAAAAGCTTCCAGGCCGCAATTGCGCGTGGTTGACGGGCTGAATTTCCGCGGCGGTTAACGAGCTTCACGATTAAGGCCTTATTTCATAAAACAGAGCCGGGGAGCTGTCGTCGGCACCGACGTGTTTAGCGACGTTTTAATCCCGAGGGAGATTTCCGCGGGGGAGATCGAATAAGAGAGGAGAAAAAGAAGGTCACCTGCGACTTTTGGAAGGACTCGGAAATTGTACAAGGGAGAAAGGGAGAAACAGAAAAAAAAAATGAGAGAGAAGAAAAGGATAGTCGACCACCATACCGGGATAAATCGCGTAGAAAAAAAGAGCGAGATACGTGCGTTCCCTTCTTTTCTCTTCGTAATCTCTTCACGACGCAGGATGCAGGATGAATTTACGGTCGCATCGCGCACACGTTGCACTTTCTTTTCTCATCGCGCGATTGTAAATACCGTCGCATCGACCGGTGAAATTTCATTATATTACGCGTCATTAATATCAGCTCTGGATCGCGCACGATAAGATTAAACCCGTGTCCACATAAATTATCATTGAAAGAAAATGTATGTTTGTGTAAGTCGAATCAATTGGAAGGATTCGCTCGATAACAATTTGATCGCTGAAACATTATCGCTACGTCATTTAATTACTTATAAAAATTATGTATTTTCGAATATAATTAATTTGTATTCGCGTAAATTTTTTTTTATGAGAATTAAATGCACACGATTTACATTAATCGCGGAAATTTTTAATTGCTAATGATAATCATTGAGGCAATTCGACTTTATTCATCAATGAATTAAAATATTAAATTATATATTTGTATTGTTTAATTAATTAGCTCTCTAAAATAAGTACAAACAATTAATTACAGAAATTTTGCTGATAATGATGAGTGCTGAGGCAACATTGTTATAAAATAAAATATATATATACATATATACAAAAAATATATACATTATATATAGTCATTAAAAAAAACAATATCTACAATAATATTTATTAAAATTGACGTGTATTTTTACATAACTGAAATCAACTGAATTGTTTATCAATAATTTCTCATCCAAAGTTTAATAGTTTAAATAAATCAATCGTACAATGGTTTCATCAACAGAAAGGATTTTATCAATAATCGTGAATGCTATAGAGCAATATCTTTCTGTATATTATTATGCCACTGCAATTAATTATAATTAAAATCGTTAATTAACAGTTACGTTCTTCTATATTAAAAAGTAAAGAGAATTAAAAAACGGAGAAGTAAAATAAATTGAGATAATGCGATAACAGAAGGTTAAAGTTAAACAGCAAACATTGGTCGACAACTACATAGAAAAATATTCTTGAGATTGAAATTTAATATATACGACACACGCCGGCGGCGAGTCTCGTTTCATTATCACAATGTATTTCATAGAACGTCATGTATTCATTTTCCATGTTCGTTTGCCATAAAAAAGAAATGTAAAAAATATCTGCGTAGGATATATCACGGCCATATACGTTTATACATTTCCGCCTAAATGAATAGAATTTCGTAATATTTCTGAATGTTAATTTTCGTGGGCAGCTTTATTTTGCACAAAAATATATGAAATATGATTTTATTCATACTTATTTTTATTAGAGAGTTTGATTACAATTTTACATTAACAATTGAATTTTATATATATATTTAATTCACTGTAATATAATTTTTATGCTTACTGTGCATGTGTGTATGACTTTAAAGAAATTATTGAGATTTTCTATTTCTATTCTATATACCTATATGTATAACTAATATATCGGATGTCTTATAAAATATGAAAGCTATAGCTTCAATAAAACTTATTATTGCGAACGGAATATTTCAATTAGCCCGAGGCATCCCGATAGTAACAATGTTTACTCCAATTTCCGATCCGTTTGGTAGTCCCAAATGGCGTTACACCGAGTTTTCCTTCCTCGCGATTCGATTTTGCCGATGAAATCTTGGCGCGTATAAATAAAAAATAACAGAACGACGATTTTTCTTTTTCAACAGGAGTTTTAATTCGAGTCGCGGTTTGGGCGGACAACCGCAATTTTTCCTGAGGAAGATGCAAGATCCCCCGAGATCGCAGCGTAAACGGGGTAAGTGAATGGAGAAGTCGACGACGGGCGACGTCGTCGGGCGAAAAAACGTGATCGTCTCGGAGCGACGTCAATCGCGGTTGATCGATCCCGATCAAGAGCCGCTATCATCACCGACTCGTTCCTGACCGCGGGGTCTAGGTCAGGAACCGCGCCGCGAGGAATTAAATTAGTATCCTCCGGACGAAGGAGAAGAGCGCCGGGTGAGGTAACTATATTGAATTGCAAGAAGGAGAAGACTTGAATCGATCTTCTCCCGGGTGTGATGCCTTCCTGAAGCAGCATCGTTCTCGCGCTCGTGCTCGAGATCAACACCGGTGCGACCAAACGATTCGGAGAACATGGCCGATCTCGAGAGGATCAGGCTGGTGGTGCTCGGCGGCGCCGGGGTCGGCAAAAGTGCCATTATACGCCGATTGCTCGGCCAAGGTTTCACCGAACGATACCGGCCCACCGTGGAGGATCTGTACTCCCGGGAGTGCGTCCTCGGCACCCTGACTCTCAAGGTCGATCTCTTGGATACCGCGGGTAAGACAAGCCTTCTCTCTCGCTATCCGTTTTTCTTTACTCCAATCATTGCATATGAAATGTCGACTTTCAGATCATTTTCGAGAGAGAAAAATATGTGTAATTATTTTTAAAAAGTATTAATATATTTAACGTTTTTCTTAAATAAAAACCATTTTCATAATTTTCAGTCACAAATAGAAAATTAAGTTAATCGTTAACATTTTGCAGAAGTTTAAACATATATTTCTTTCTTTAACGTGATGTTTCGAACTTTAACGTGATATGTGATATCGTATATAGTTGATTATCAAAAGATATTTACTTATATGAAAGTAAACTAAAACTGAGATTTTTCAAAATGTATGTATTATTTTACATACTTTACATATGTAATATACGCAAATATTTAAATAATATTTCAATATATTTTAAATATATATTATTTCAAATATTTATATATTGAAATTATACTTGAAATATAATTTTAATATATATACATATATTAAAATTTATATTATTATTATTATCGTTTAAATAATTATATGATTCTTTACGTGGTTATTCTATTAATTTTATTACTTTTTGAAAAAACGATTTTTGGAGTTATAAAAACTTTAACAGTAAAATATAATAAGTCTACAATATAAATTATTTCTATATTTTGCTAAAAGCCATAATTTCTTGTGTGAAATACTTGGTCTTATCATCAATCTATAATACAATATGATGAAAAAGATTGCGTGCTATGTGTACATATTCTCAAAGATGAACACTCAATACTACTTTGACTTAAAAAACGAAGGAAACTTCAATCTCGTAAGAATCGCACATAAAATAAGAATAACTCAATAGCGCGTAACATACATATGTATATATACACGGAAAATATCCTTGATCCAATCGGAATTGCATTTCCTCGGTGACTTTTTAGCTAGAGAGCAACGAGTATCGGAAAAAGCTGAGAGATAAACGCGTCATGTATACGCATCATATCTAGAGTGAGTATCAATATACAGCGAAAATTCAACAAGAGTAACAATATGACGACAGATTTCCAATGATGTGGAAAAATATTATGGTATAAATAATAGTCAATTTCAATACGTTCATCGAATAGAAAGAATCAGAAATCAAGTTATGAATGAGGGATTATTTTGTAGAGGAATTTTTCTAGAGACCTATCCTGTATGTAACACGAGAACAATCTTTCGACCTTGTATAGATCGGCTGATCTTTCATTTTTATAACAGGTGACCTGCAGTTTCCCGCGATGAGACGGTTGAGCATAGCCACCGCCCACGCATTTTTACTCGTGTACGCGACAACGTCATTACCGAGCTTCGAGTGCGTGAAACGTTGTTTCGAAGAAGTGAGAGAACAACGACCCGATTTTCAGGTGTGGCATTATTAAGCGAATTCATTCGCACGCGATCCATAATCTTGTATCACATATTCATGTAACATACTTGCGATCTAGACAAGATTTTCTGCATTCTAAATTTCAAGTAGCATAAATTGCGTTTTGCTTCGCTCTTTTAAAAATTTATATCTGCATAATAATATATTTAAAATTAATGGGAAAAAATAAGCTTTTTTTCATTTAAAAAAAAAGATTGCCTTTCGTAAATAAGATAAGAACTATAGGACGTAATTGTTTTTTGACAGGAAGTACCGATAGTCGTCGCCGGAAATAAGCTTGACCTAGCACCGGCACGAAGGGAAGTACCCATTGAAGATGTAAGCGAGTGGCTGTTTTGCGAATTGCCCAAGTTACGCGCTAAAGTGATGGAATGCTCGGCAAAGGACGATTACAATATTAAGGATATATTCAGGTGTTTCGTCACACTTTCCAGAATTGTGCCGAAAAATCCTACCGGTGAGGCCGACGAATCGGGACTCAGGAGGAGATGTTCCGCATATGGATCTCGCAGGTATTGTAACACTAATATTATTATTTTCTCTTAATGAGATTAATCTTTTTGTATTTTTATATAATAAATATATATTGAATATGTGAGCTTCGCTTCAAGGACAGACTTTTTGAAAAATTAGAAATTAATTTTTTTTTACAGAAAAAAACAGTTATCGAATTATAAGGCATAACTGTACGAAAATAGAAATAATGACTTGCAAATTTGATTTTAAGAATAGATAATATAATCTCTTAGTTTTCGTTTAATCTCAAGTAGACTTCATTCCGACAAATTTAAGGCTTAACTCTTACCGAGATACTTAATATTAAAGATTAAGAAAATTTCTTCGTGTTACGATATTCTGTATATTTAAAAAAACGACTAGTAAAATTAAATGCAGCGGTTCGTCCTAATGTTTTACTTGTTCAAGAATCGATTACACATTATACATTACTTGGCATTATTGTGATGATTCAGTAAATTTTCCGTATCGTACCCATCACAGATAGGACCGTAATCTCGAAAGACAGCGATCCCTAAGTCGAGCTTACTTAACCCAGATTGTTGATGCAAACAGGCTTAAGATGAAGATTGCATCCTACGTGAAACTCAATGAAAACTGAGAATTGCAAGAGACACGTTTTGGGTTAAATGTACGATAAGAATATAAAATCAGAAGCCTGTCAACTTCACTTAATAATAAACGTGGATTATGAAATTCTTTTTCTTCTCTTTATACAGTTGAAGATGATAATAGGAAAAGAAAGAGATAAAGAACAGAAAAAATACGGATAATAATGATAACTATTATCAGGATTAATTTATGAAATTTACCTATTAACTTTAATTATAATAAACTATTTTCATGATTTATAATAATAATTATTAGATTTATGAAATAATTTTTAAAAATATGTACAATTAAACGTTTAGTTTAATTGTTAAGATTTAATTGTTAAATTAAATTGGTAAAATAAATGTTACATCTGGATCACATACGTTCCATTGACATATAAAACATGTTTCGCGAATAGCTTCGAGAAGTCGTACATTCAGTGCCCGGCATCGTCAAAAATAAAAAAAATAAAAAAAACCCGCTAAACTTCTACATATATACGTGCTAGTAAGATTGCGTCGCGGTTTTTTAAACAATAACATATAAGGAGACTGAAAATTTCAGTCAATGCGTGATCTCTCAAACGTCTCTCATTCGCAAATCCACCATTTAATCGCGATTCGTTACTGACATTAACATAACTGATATTAATAAAAGATTTACTATGCATTTCCACGTCACCAATTGCTATTGTCGAAGCATATCGAATGTAAACATAATTATATTCGTTCAATATCGCTTACAATTTATTTCGGATTGTCAACAGATTACGTTACGTTTTACGGTTGGAAAATATTCGCGATCTCTCGTATCTCTCGTATATTATTATATTGATATTCGATAACTTGCATCACTTATATCATTCGATTCTTTTTATTCATCGCTGTACATTGTGTTACTTTCTTATACAGCTCTACTACGAATTATATGCACATGTGTGGCATATTTTTGTGGCAGATTCTCTTCTCTTGTGAAAGACACTGCGTATCTTTTTGAAAAAAATGTCTTTTTAATTAAACAAACTAATTTTACTAAATACTGAATATCTCTTCTTTAGTCTATATCCCGAAAAGTGCTTCAATTTTAATAAAGAACTATAAAATTTTTATTCTGTTCTACGTTTTTCAATATATCGTAATTTTTAATTTATAGAATTTATATATAAATTAATTATAATAAAATGTAATATAAAGAGTGTGCTAAAAACTTATCTAATTTTTTAAAAGTCTTAAATAATATTTATTACTTTTCTTTATTTTGCTCTAAATATAAAAATTCTTAAAATCTTTTTTTGGGAAAGTTTACTTGTCGAGTTGACTTGACAGCAATCTTCCTCCGGGACGATATAAATTCTTATTATCAAAGAATTACCGATCCTTTATTTATAAATTAAATTACGAATGTAACCGCGGCGAAGTAATAACTGGAAATTAGGATAGTGTCGAGGGAGTTGTTTTAATCAAAGGAACAACAGTAATTTCAGCCGTATCTAATTTACACCTATTATTATTTTATCGCGATGGAAGGTCCGGCAGTCCTGGCGGCAGGACCAACAGCGCGGGTCCCGGCGCAAATCCTCAACAAGTAGTCGCAGCTCAGGGCTCCAGCGTCGTCGCTGTCACCGAGGAAGTGAAGAGTAAGCCGCGTAGTCGCAGCCTGATCAGGCGCGCCTCGAGAAAGACGAAACAACAAATCAGGGACGCCCATTCCGACGATTGCAACATCTCCTAAAGCCCGATCATCCTTAATAAGGATCGATGAGGAAATGAATCTCGTCGCGGACTAGAAAACCGGAACCAGATCCCGATTATTGCGATGGGAAACGCGACGTTTTCGAGTCATTTGATCAAGTAAACGTAAGTGCATTAAACGTAAGACTCGAGATTATGCTGGCAATATTTGCAAGAAAGCGACTTGCAGCGAGTAAAATCTTTTCACGGCTGTTAAACGACGCGGATCAGCATTTACTTACATTTGCTTATTCCGCGTTGATTCATGGGATTTTGAAAGCACAAGAGAAGTAAACGCGATAAGCCGATGAAGTGACTATAGTTCTAGAACAAGTCTAGCTCGAGAAGATCGGAAAGGTATACATATACCGTCGACTTCGTACATATACCGTAGAATATGTATCAGAAAATGTGTGTCGATGACAGGAATAGTATTATTATTAAATTCTGAGTTTCAGATTCCAGGCTTTTTTTAACAAATATTAAATTTGCCCAAATATTAAATATTCAATGTAATTTTTTTACTTAAATAATAATAAGCTTTAATATTTAAATCGTATTGTAATTAAGTAAAATATTAAATTTTCGTTGAAGAAAAAAGATAAATGCAATTATATATAAAAAAAATCTGTAATCGATATACACTTTTTTAGAATATCCTATATATATACATTAATGATGTGAACGTGAAATTGATGTTTAATGACGGATATATAATTTTTTCAACGAATAAATAAACTCTTATATTTCTTGATGTAAATATTTTTGATTATTCTAATTAAAAAAGACTATCATATATTAAAATATCATATTTTTATGTGGCACAAAAGGAGGAATTTTTAACAATTAAATAACACTATATATCTTGCAATTATTTTTACAGTGTTCTCAGAGCATCCCAAAATATATGATACAAAGAAGGCAATATAAAATTATTGCATATAGAAAAGTTTGTTTAATATAAGACACACGCTGAATGTTTATATTCACACACACAACATGTATAAAATAGACATATCATTTTCTTTCTTTAATCTAAGTACTTCCTAGAAATTTTAAAAAATTCTACTGAATATGCTAATTGGTCGCATAAGAATTTAAAAGCGTTGTCTTAACTTCGGAAAATGCAAACGCTCGTAAAGTGCGAGATTCATTCGGAAAAGTAAGATTATAAGAGAAAAAAAAAAACAAAATAAGAACATATGAAATAACAAAAGCATTATAGTATTGAAGAAATATTATGAAAGTAGAAACACTTTATACGAAAAGATCAAAAGAAGTTCTTACGAATTTTGAGTATCTATGATGAGGCTTTTTAAAAAAATATAGCCTTTCTTATAGTTACTTAAGATAAGAAAACGAGATATTTTTAACATGTTCTCGATATTCTGTTTGAAGTTGCAATAAACAATTGGCAAAACATTGACGATCATTATCTAAAATAATTATCAACAAAAATGTTTAATAATATCTGGCAAAATTTAAATCAATTTAAATGTCAATTAGGCATAGTTTTGCAACACGCGTTATGTTTAAACATGTACGTACACTTTACGACTATTTAAAATATTCAGAGACTTTTAAAACTTTTTATCTCACACGATACACGTAATTGTTATGTAAATATCAATTTTATTTATGTCATAAGAAATTTCAGATACGCGTCATACGCGAGTAAAACTAACGTGTAAAGAGAAAATCGTTTGCAAGATCATTACAAGATCATTGCATAATCGCGTCGAAGCACAAAAAAAGTATCTCTTTCTGCTACCTCTTTAATTAAACTTTGTTATCAGATATGTGAATTTCTCTTTAAATACTTATAATAACGACCAACTACTGCAAACTTTTATATTATATATTGTCATTATAAGAACACGTTTTTTGAAGCTTATCTGATTCCCTAATTCTTCTATATATGCAACAACATTACAGTCAAGTCCTGTTTAACAAAAATTTCACTGGAATTTTTTTAACCATTTTTCGATATTTAAATTTCTAAATATTTAAACGTTACATATCTAATATTCAATTTAAGATTTTGTTAAAATAATATTCATGTGTGATAGAATATTAAAAAATAATTAATCTTTTAAAATCGCTTTATCCAAATCAACTTTTACATTTAGATAAAAAATAGACATAAAAAGTGAAAGTGATGATAGTTCTGAGATATTCTGTATAACACATTTAATTTTGAGTAAATCTTCTTATTGAGTTTCTATTTGACTTAAAATTTTTTTCTAACAATTTGAAAGGTTACGATATGTATTAATTTTATTCTGTATACCGAGTGCATAATAATCAATGTGAATGGTTCGCAATCGTTGGAATATCATGTTAATATCATGTTAATATCCGGAAAGTATACTGTACACGCGCCCGCGCGCGATATATTGTATATATTTAGGAATTATATATTCGTAAACATTTAAAAGAACCATTAGAATTTTCCAATGACACGTACCTACGGGAAATATATCGAAGCACATTATTTTAGATATCCGGATCTAGATAGGGTGCTGACTATAATGTAGTTAGGGACGAATCGATAGAAACGATTCTCCTCCTTGTTCTATATATATGTATGTACATTTCTCTCTTAATGAATCTTTATATAGCTGTTATTACAATTATTATTACTGCTGTTATTACAACATTATTATTATGCTCTAAATTATTAAATTATTTTATTTATTATTAGACGTGTTTTATATACGTTTTATTTTTTCTCAAACTTTTTCTTTATTTAGAATTAAAATAGTATTATATTATATAGGAAATATATATATATATATATATATATAATTTATATTTATCATTAATATCATTATTTTTATTAAAAATAATTTTAAAATATTTATCCGAAAAGACAATAACTAAGAAAAATATTAAATCAATAAAATATTAATTATCAAAAGTTATGCCTGCGTAAAAAAATATAATTATTATAATATTCCCAAATTAATATAACTGAATTGAGTCCAAAAAATGTTGACATAGAATTATTTGCAATATGCGAGAATTTATTTTTTGTAAAATCAAAAATACATTTTACCTCAAAATAAATCAAAATAGATAGTGCAAATAAATATTAAAGAAAATATTTTATATATATAATTATGAAATAAGAAAGAATCTATTTAAATTATATAAGATAGAACAAGGAAGAGACTCATATGCCATCGTAACTGAACCGATGCACAAAAGGGATTGAAAGAAATATTACAATCTGAAACAGTTACATAGTACTCAAGTACGCGAAATATCTTGACATTTAAAAAAATGTATAATATAACTTTATATAATTAAGTAAATAGTCATAAAATTAGGCTAGTAAGATATGGGAATATCTTACGCGACACTTGAAATTTCGCATGAAATATTCGCATATATATTTGAGAATTATGTCGTGTAGTTGTTACAATTTCGTTAATTTGCGGTTGTACATGAGGAATGTATTCCTCAAAATAATTTAAAAACTTATAAAATTGTTTCAATACATGTGATTTTTTGCATCATGAAAATGGAGATATGCTTGAATATTTTGCGGATTAAGTTTATGCGATAATATATTGTATATAAAATGCTTATAGATAAAAATTAAAATATTGCAGTAAGAAGCTCAGATGTAATATTTAAACAAAACTCGTATTTTATGGATGAAAATATCAAGCTTTTTGCTGACGACAAAATATGAATTGACTTAATTTGATATATGTATATTGCAAAATAAATTAGAGAGAGGCTAATATTTGCAAAGAAAATTTATGTACGCCAATATCATACTATAGTGTTTTTATAATAATAATTGCAGAGATTAAACTTTCAAGTATGAAATACTTAAAGCAATAGCTCACGTGTGTATATCCTTATATATATATATATATATATATATATATATATATCGGGAATAAAGAAACTCTTTACAAAATTGTGTGACTAAAATAATTAAAATAATAAACAACTTTGCAATATTGCCAATTGTTAGTATAAATGTAAAAATAGTGAATATTGCCATTATAATAAGATCTTTGCAAAATAATGATCATAATACCAAATTACATATTACTATTCATTTTTAGATCTATATATCAATTATTAAGCTGTTTATTATTTTAATTTTGTCGACAATATTTATAATTATATTATTAATTATATTATTAATTATATTATTGGAGTAATTCATGCTTGAAAGTTTAAACTATCTAAAAGATATGAGCAAAAAGCAAATTGTTTGGATTTAAATGAAGATTATTAATTAAGACGATGATTGATAAAGACGCAAGTTAAAAAAAGGATCAATCGCCGCTCTGTTAAGTAACGCGACTAGATTACGAATATTAATAACCGTCCTATTAAGATATTTTTCGCGCGACCAAGAGGAAATTATAAAGGTGAAAGGTATGTTCAGCGAAGTGAACTGAAATCGCGAGATGTTCTGCGGTGAGTTCACTAATGAAAAAAGGTTATAAAAATATGCTTAACAAATATTCCGCGAACGTTTCGCGCGAATGTATGCGTGAAATTTTGTATTTTGACATTTTAATGCGAGAAAGCAATGTACTACTTCTATTAGTTTTATTCTCTTTGTGCATGTAATGTTTATCGTCGATAAACGTGCAACATCTAAGAAAAAAAAAATACAACTAATTTCTCAAATCAGCCAAAATATTGTTAGAGATTTCACACATATATATACATACATATATGTATACACATATACATGAGAGTTAATTAGTTTAGACATTTGTATTATAGTTGTAACAGACATTCTGAAAGAAAATATTCTGAAATTCTAAATAAAATATCAGTTATATTTTTTAAACATAACTGATATATTATACCTCGTATAATATATCAGAATTTAAATATAACTTATACTATGAGTAATGCAAAATTTAATTAAAATTATAATTAAGAGGCAGATTCGTGTTACCCAATACTATGTTCGCCCAATATAATTACACATACAATTAAATTTTGTGTACAACTAAATTTTCTAGTTTCTTTGTTTTAATTATATATATATATATTATACATATTTATTAATATTTAAACGTTGAAGAATATATATATATATATATATATATATATATATGTATATGTATATATGTATATGTATATTATTGCGTTCAGAAAATAAAAAAAACACTATTTATTCCTTCAGAAAATTTCTTAAAAATAATTAAATAAACTAAAAGAAAAAAATATAGTATGAAAAATATGATTTCGTGGAAAAATAATAAAATTAAAAAAGCATTGAGATATTAGATATAAAATCTAAATAGATTTCTAGAATTTAAATAATTCGAGACAGTTTTGGCTGCAAAGTTTATCTAGGAGATTTTGCACGATGACTGACGATATACAAACACATTTTGTTATGACCATTGCAGCAAATAATATTCTCTTCTGTGTCTATAAAACTTTGCGCGATGGATTTCTTAAAGTAGACCTATTTAACTTTTTACTCGTATATCTTACTAAGCCCCTTCCGCACCCATAATTTATATGCAAAACACATATTCTATACGTGATGATCGAATTAATTCAGTCTGTATCTAAATATATACAATGGACCAAAAAAAATCGATCTTTAGAATTCCGATCTGCATAAGAGATTGATTAACAAAAACTGTTAATCTGCTTTTAAAAAGATTGTAACAAAATAGTCTTTTGCAAGAAAATGGGACAATGGCGTTTAACAGTTAATACACTGAAAAAAATTGTTAACTTGACTAAACCGTTCAACTAAATTACTATTTTGTTAATTGAACATATATTAGTATTTAAGTCAAATACACGTTTTGTTAGATTTAATATGTTATATTTAATTTAAATATTTTTATATGTTCAATTAACAAAATATTTAGTTGAACGATTTAGTCAAGTTAACAAATTACTTTTTTCAGTGTACGAATAATAATCGATTATTTTTTCCGGTGTCTGTTCCGAATATCTTCTAATTAGAACAGATAAATGTACATATCAAAAGAAAGACATATAAATGTGTAATTATTATTTTCAATTTGTTAATAATCGAGATTTTTGCAACGATACGATATATCTCTTATGTATATGAGTACTTACTTTTAATCTGCGTATCTCGTCGCATAGAAGTCAAGGACACGATTCACTCTTCTTCTCGAACCCTCCGAGAGATGTATGTATATAAGCGTCCTCTTCCTAATTTCCTTAAGCTTAATCTCGCAAACAAGTGGAATGGCCGGGTAATGATGTCCCTGTAAATAATTAATGACGTATCCCTCAATGTAGTTAAATATGTATTTCCAGATAATGCTGTATACGCGCGTTATCAGTTATCGACGCGAAATGTATCTACTATATATTAGATTGTGTCAGAAATTCTCTACATACTATACCTCTAAAACTTCTCTGTGAAAACTGTACGCACAGTTTAAAAGTTTACCTTAATCTTTTTATCCAAGAACAATCTTGTATATTATATTACTATATTAATATTTTACATGCGTTATATTTTATAGTATATTAATATTAATGCTCTGCGCAATATGTAACGACCAACAGAAACACATTAATATGAATTTAGAATGGTGATGTTAAGAATATAACACAGAAATGAATCAGAATGAAGCAAGTAAATAAGAATTTTAGAAATTGAGTTAGATATGAGAAAATGGTTTTTACGTTGCTGCAAAAAAGGCGTAAAAAATTAATTTATTAAAATTATATCAATGTTAATGCTTAGAATATTTTTTTCGGAATATATATTGAGCTAGCGGATCACAACTTTAGATCGCAACTTTCATTTCGAACTTTGTTTTAATCTGTTTCTGTTCGTATATCAAATATATTTTAAATATTCAAAAAAAATGCGTACATTTTTGGACAGACTGTACATATAGCATGTAAGATAAAAAAAGAGGCTAAGCTAATGAATCAAAATCGAAAAAATTCAAAAATCTCTCTCTCTCTCTCTCTCTCTCTCTTTCTAATATCTATATTTAAGTAATTTAAAACTTAAGAAGCTCATATATATATATATATCTTAACGCCTTGCTTACCGACTGCTTATCAGTTAATTTATATCCAAGTCACTAAATTTCACTTATAAAGTTTCACAGATATACATCATGTGTTGGCATAATTCGCGATGAAATTACACACTTGTAAATTAAGGATAAATTAATGGAAATAAAAATACAATAAAAAAATTAAGTAAAACAAATATTTCAGATTAATATTATAAATTAACTGTTTTTTAACGTGCAAGATAATCTCGTGATAAAAGAGATAATCAAAGATATTTACCACATTACACAAATAATATATATTTATATATAATAAAATGACGGTAACAAAATAAACTACATCGCTCGGTCGTTGTACTAAGATTTGGAAAAATTTTTGTTGCGATCGATTATCTGTGAGCTAGACGGTAATGAAGACGTTAAGAAGAGAATCAAAATGAATTGCCGAATTCAAACTATCAATATGCTTGTGTATCTATATATACTCTCTCTTCTCTCTTTCTCTCTCTCGTTAATGAAAAAAAATAGTATCTTGTAAAATCAATTTAATTTACTTCTTACCAATACTATTGACGAGCTTATTATTATACGGACCACGATGACGCTGAGAGTTATAATTCGCAAACTTTGCCGTACGAAACGAAATCCAACACATTTATGCTCTTTTTGAACGCACAGAACAAATTCATAACCTTCTCCGAATCGATCTTATATCTTACAAACGAATTTACATACTTGTGTACATGCTTGCACTAATCTTTTACTAATTTTACTTGTTATCCTTTTCACTTACAAAACTATGTCAGCTTATTGTTATAATGCATAATTAAATAATTATAAACTAATTTCTCAGATTACGCGACACGGGACGCGGGACTCGGGACTCTCGAGACCGTTGAAATACGCGAACTTGGCAAAGGATCGAGTTACGATGCGAAGTATCGATAGGATATCGATATAATATCGACATAATGAGGGCCAATCAAAATTCGACTCGGAATCTCAATTTCACGCACTAAAATATAAATGTTTTTCTAAAATTGCCATTTAAATCAAATAAGATTTTATAGGTCATTTTTGTTCTCATTAAAAAATATTTTTCCATCTCGAGATATTATATATAATAAATTCTTTTTAACGCTTTAACGCTGATTTTTTTTTTCTTTTAATATAGAATATTCTTGTATTAAATTCACTTTGTGTAATTAAAATGTTTTTAATGAAATGACTATTGCAAAGGAATTTGCATTTATTGACTATTAATAATAAGTATTTCGCGTTCAAAGATATTAATTAAAATATAATATTTTGTTCACGTGTGCAACATAAAATGGATTATAATGCAATTAATGCAATTGCTGCGTAATTTCTGCAATGCATTCCATATTATTAAAACTGTCATTTTCAAAGATAGACTTTTTATACTTTCTGTAATTAAAATAAAACAAGTACACGCTCATTTTTCGAAGAGAAAAAGAAAAAAATATAATAAAAAGTATATAACTAAAAGTATTACATATATGTATATAAATTTATTTCTTACTTATAATAATAATTCTATTCGTCGACATATCCTCATTATTTTCATGAGCGCTAATGAGAGATATTTAATATGCTCTGCTTTTAGTCATATACTTTACCATATTAATGTTTGAACTTTTCGTTGAATTTTTGTCGTGTAAGTTAGACTAAACGTTTACATATTTTTATCGTATTTAGTATTTATGAAGAATCGCATCTCAAGTGGACCGGAATCGATAAAAACAATTGACGTTCATTAACAGGGTCAAATATGCATAGCTTAAAATTCAAAGCAGGATTAGAATATTTCTATTCCTAAAATTTTTTGATAAAAAAAGATTTTCTTAAAAAAATATTGTAATATATATTATTGCAAGAAAGATGTTACATCTCATATTTGTGATCATTGATGACACACTCAATATGTAATTCTACAGATTAAAATTTTTTGATGTAAAAAGATAGGTAAAGAATTGTAAAATTGAAAAATATAGCCCAAAACATTTCTTTTCCGCACTAGAATATCTTTTAAATATTACAAATAAAACAAATTTACTCTTTTAAAGTGAAATTAATACTTTTAAAGAAGGCCACAAACGACTTTTGTTGAGTCGTAATTTATTTTCTGAATTAAATAATTGTAAACAATTTTGGAGTTACTTGATTTATCGCAATTAATGGATATATCGTAAATAAGACATTTTGATAAAGCATTGCAATGTCTCTGTGACCAATTTGTAGTATCTCACAGTTTTATATGGAAGCATTATATTCGTAATTATATTTATATGCCACTTTGAGGACTTGAATATTTTTGTAATTGTGCAAATCTAATTAATTAATGAAGCTGTGCGTTCAATATTATTCAATTGCAGCTATGGCTTCATCGTAATAAAAAAAGTACTTGCATTTGTGATTTAATCGAAGCAGCTATCTTCCACTTTCACTCATCCATTCCATTATCACTTTCTAGATTTATTATTAATTAAAAATGCAGCGTCTGTTACCATATAATCTTTGAACTCTTATCGCAATAAATCATATTTAATATACATAAATTTTACTGTATTTCTCACTTGATATATACACAATTTAACATTCTCCTATTGTTATAACTCTACTGAATATTGTACTTTAATATTGATTGGTAACCAACTCGTTTATCATTTATCGTATATATATAATGTCGTAAAAGACATTATTATTTTTTATTAACTAAAGGAAACCTGTATTGTGTGTATGTATGGAATATTGTCCCAAAATATAAAACAAAAAAAACAAATATGATTACGAAGTTGATTACTTTGTAAGCAAGAAATTAATTTTGAATGTATTTTATTTACATTAAAAGAAAGTCTTACTATATTAAAAATTATTAAAGAAACTTTATATACTTTGTAAACTTTGAATAAAATTCCCGTAATAAAGAAAATCCTGCAACATTGAAAATTTTAAAAGAATAAAAATAAAACAAAATTTTGACAGATAAATATTACACATATCGTTTACAAACATTAATTTTCTCTTTCTTTCTCCTTCATTCTTTTCTCTTAAATAATAAATAATCCATATGTGTGTGTGTGTGTGTGTGTGTTATGTGTGTGTGTATGTACATATATATAATTGTACACTACATAGAAATTTACAAATAATGAAGCAGCTACAACATGTAGCTCCTTCATTCACTTTGTTAAATAAAAATAAAAAGATAAATTACTACCTATCGCTTTTGTCTGTGTTATACAAAGACTTGCAATCCTATGAAGAAATAGTGGTGACATTCGAGTTCGTGTCCGAATTGCACTCATTGTCCGTTCCTTGGAATAGATTTTTGAAATACTGAACGTATGGTTGACAATGTTCTCCTCTTGTGAAGGCCGTGGTGTTGTGCAGCCTCAAATTGCGCTGTTCAAAGAACTTGAAGACCGAATGAAAAAGTGTCGCGTCGTCAGTGGCTTTCGCGGCCTCTAAGAATTTTCTTGCAGATACTTGATCCGCCATTCCAACTGATCGAACATATCTGAAAGACGTAGAAACATGTAAGTACATAGTGTCTAAATGTCATCGTAAATTCAAGATACAGCCTTTCAAATTACCGCAAGGCAAGCAAAATATGTCCCTTAGATAAGAGTATTTCAGTTATCTCTTCATGCGCATTGCCCAATCGTTTCAGCATGTCCAATGCTAACTGATGTGCTGCTGGATACAAGTTTTCTAAAGAAAGTAGCAAGCAGGCTAAAGGCTTTGAATCAGCGACCACATGATATTGTAACAATTGATGAAGCTGATAATAAGCTTTTTGATGTACCAGTGTTGTGATGATTAATTCATGTAAATAATGTTGCACAGGTATTCCATGTTCAGCTAATGATCTATATGAAATTCGATAGTTGTATAAAATAAACTAAATTTATTCTAAATTATCAAGGCTATTATTTTTTATACTACTTAATTTTTATGTACCTAATATATTCAAGCAGAACCCATATTATCATCTTTGGTTCTATTTTGTCGTCAGGAAATTTGGATAATATATGACTGTACATGTCGCTTTGATCGAGTAATAATTTATACTTAAAATTTTCAGCCACTGTTATATTTTTTACATTATTTTGTAAAGGTGTTCCCATCTACAATTGATAAATAAATAATATAGATATTATGTTCTAATCATCATATATAAAGAAGAATTTAATTTAACATTACCTGGTTTTGTATTTCGCTTTCTAGATAATTTCTGTATACAAAATTAAGTTTATCAAATATAGTTGGCATCTCCATTAAGCTTACAGGTAACTGCATCATACAGCTTTGCAAGACTTGTATTAATATCTGTTTAGCATTTGACCGTTGCATTAAAAATTCTACAAGGAGTACTTTATCTGTAATTAATTTCACCAAAGTCTCCAGTCTGAGCTCGATATACCTGCATATTAACAAATAAAGAAACTCGTAAAGTAATATACAAATATATAAAAATAAAAGATATTTTAATTAAACACAAACATACCATAAACAACCCAGCTTTACATCAATTATTATATTCGGTTGAAAAACAACCCAATTAGGGGAATCTATGTAATGTTAAGACTCGATAGCTTTAGATCTCAATAAAATAATTTTGTTATAAATACTTAAACATTATTAAAGCAATAAGATTTATTTTTAAGTGAAAGGATACATAACTGACATGGTTGATACATCTGATCGGATAAGGTTGTACCTGGTACTTTAAGATTGAACGGTTTGATTGGTTTTGCCATAGCTACACTAGTATGATGCATTACTGTACCATCACTCACCCCAGATAACATAATATCAAATATCATTGATGTCTATATAAAAATACACAGTTTAATTCTATTTTAAATAAACTTATTTATATTTAATGATAATATAATGGTGATACCTTTGACGCTTGATGATGAACAATGATGAGATTATCAACAACATTTATAGCAAATCTGCCACTAACATCCAGTTTTAACATATGACTCTTTTTAATGGTCATCATCCTGCAAGAGGACAATTATAATATAATATATAGATATTGGCTGTTATATTCAAAGTAATAAAAAGCAAATCTTACTTATGTACAGTATAAATATATACAAATGCTGTTCCCATTGAGCGGTTGGCTCCCGGTTGATGCCTCAACAAAATAATACAAGGCGTTTCATATAACACAGCCAATGCTACATCTCTTTCAGAAACAGCCAGTTTTCCTGGTTTTGTTATACTATGTTCAACTGAAATATATCACAGATGCAAAAGTAATTTTTGTCTGGTCTGATATTTAAACATATTTAAAGATATTGTATGCTTACTAACTTTCAAACTTGGTTAATTTGTGAAGAGTCCCAGGTGTAACGTGTAACGCTTGTATTTGATTACCAACCGTACCGGATGATAGTAATACCAGATAACTCTTGGGGCAGAATACAAACCAATTTACCCCTAAACTTAAGCACTTTAATGCTCTAATGGTACGTTTCTCTGGATTAACCTGTAAACAATAGCATTGACTTTGACATTGACTAATGTATATTCTCTAATTAATAGAAGAAAAAGTTCTTACATGAAACAATTCTACACCGTGATCAGTAACTATAAGTATCTCAGTGCCATGCGTCCAAACAAAACCCAATATCGTAGCATTCTTCCCTTTGCATGGCTGAGAGTACTCGACATGATCCAAGCCCGATACAGAGGAATAATTGACGAATTCCACTGACGAATTGGTGCGTTGAATCGCGAGTATGTTCATATCAGGAGAGAACTTGATGGATATTACCGGGCCTTTGTCCTCCATCCGAAAACTCAAGTTCTGGTCCGGGCCCTTAACGAGCACTCCTGTAACACCGCCTGAGCGAACAGCAAATACCTGTATACAGATTAATTTTTATCATTACATCACAGGTAAAGATTAGAAGTTTTTCATCAACTGGGAAAATGACTAACTTGCTGTTTCGAATCATCGAAAAACACATTCGTGAGGCAGCTGACTGATTCGAACCTGATAGGATCAGGAGACAATTCCAGATAATAATCGTCACTCTGCCCTCGATCGTCAGCTTCCATGTCTGGCATATCTAATCATCTGATTCAAATACTTGACATTTCTCAGGATTCAGGACTGTCAAAAAGAAGTCGAAGAGCTATGCCGTCGTGAAACATCAAGGACGATTTTAATAACTAGTACAGTGGCGCTAACTAGAGCCACTTTAGAACCGGAATTACGTAGCCAGGTTCATCTTCCGGTTTCGGTGTCTTTTAAAACTTCGGATAATCTAAATATATATCTCATCGTACAATGTATTCTTATTTCTTATATATCAATAATTGGTTCTGAATAATTAGAAGAATATATTTTGCGAAGAGATATGCATTAGGAAATAATTAAAGCGAATATTCGAGCGTTTTAAGTTTAATACTGCTTGTAAACTACATTATGCAGAAAATTTCACATAGTATATAAATTAAAGCTTAAAATAAATAAATATTTATCAAATTGCATTTAAGTTTTAATAATATCTAAAAATTTGTTGAGCTAATTATTCAGAAAAAATTATTCTCTCTCTGATGTATAGTTTCGTCAATGAAATAACAGCGCAACTTTCAACTTGATGTTATGTTAAAACACATTTTTATACACAAAATAGTAAAATTTGTAGAAATATATAGGACATATCCATAAATGCCTTTAGAAGTGCATTATAATTTTCAAAATTGTTGCAGTGTATGTGTATATTTTAATTGTATTGTGAGATTTATTTTTTCTGAAAAAAGCTAGTAATGCTTTTGGATCCTGCAGCTGCTCTCTGTCTAGCTAATTCCTTTTTACCAGGAGTAATGTTTTTCTGTACCTATAAGAGAAAATTTGCAGATATTTAAATTGTACGATTTTGTTTAGTAACATGATTCAAAAATCCTCTATAGATTTTAGAATGCCATATAATTGTAAATAAAAGCAAATATGCTGTAATTTTGTCAATCAAAAAAATTGTTGAAAAATTTGGAAATTGATATGTATTATTAAAATTACTATAACTGTAAAATAATTAACCTTTTCAGATTTAATTAACAAATTCTTCGTCTTTGTTTTCGATAGTGGGTTATCTTCACAAGAATCTCTTCTAAGTTTTTTCTCATCAGTTACATTTATAGGACTATTTAATTTGCGTTTTTTATTCTCCGTTTCCTCAGATATATTCAAATGTTGTGCCAATTTCTTTGAAAAATCTTCAGGAAGATATTCAGATATAATTCCATATGCATATTTCAAGTATTCTATAAAAAAAAAAGATACGTATTGTCAATAAATTAACTTTGCTTGTAAGTAGATAATAGCTTTAAGAAAATAGCTACAAAAAATCTATTTAAGAAGATATTACATCATATTAGTCATAATATAGCAGATATTGAGAAATCCTTAAATGTATGGTTTAATCTTATTCTATTTTTTATTGTAATTTGTAATTTATAATTGTCTTGCTTTTCTTACCTGCCTCTGTATCAATTTCATATTTAGTACTCTTGACATAAGTAGCACTAATAGCACCTTGGGACACATGAACACCTTTTTGCTTCAATAAATCTGCCACCTTTTCTACCTTTTTCTGCAGCCATTTTAATGATTTCTCCTCATTAAATTTGAAAGCTTGTAATGATCTATCTCTCTTACAATCAGCAATTAACAACAGTTTCAAATTTTCACATTGTGCAAGGCGAGATGTTTCTGGAAAATCCTCATCCCAGAGACATTGTTCTAAAGGTTGCGCTAGGTGTGACTATATCCATTTTTTCAACATTTAAATTTTAGATTTTAATCATGCCAATATGAAGACATTAATTTAAAATTTTAATAATTAAAATGCTACAATTACCTTTCTTAAGTATGGCAAAACTAAAAAGAGTGGATCAATTGGTGTCGACAAGTGCAACTTGCCATCAGATTTGACACTGTCGTTAATGAACCAAGATCTTTTATTTTCGTCAAAGATTAAAACTTCCTGCACCGTGAGATTATCAGGGCTGAATACAAATATAGCTGGCTTATTAGAAGCTGGATGTCTAAGTTTCACAATCTCTGACTGTGCCACATTTGAACTGTCCAGGCTATCTTCTGAAATATAAACATATTTGTATAAATATACAGAGCTCAGAAACTATTTGACAAGTACAATTTATCATGAGAATATTAATTAATCATAAAAATTATCGATTACTAATGAAAAATCGTAAAAATAACACGAATAATATATACGAACAGCAATAAATAAATCGTTCATATAATCTTATGATTTACCTTTCATAAGAAATACCCAGGTGTTTGTCGACAAATGACAATTCGTCGTCCGGACGCACTTTTGCGGCGAACCTTTAGCGCGCGATATTTTCCCGCGCGTTGTACGTTGCATCGTTTTTTACAAGATGCGTCCCACTTGAGGTTTGCAACTTTAAGAATAAATTATAAAACTTAATATGCACGTACAGACATTAAATCAGGAACATTCTTGCAGATAAAATCTGATGATATGTTTCAAGCAAATATATAAAATCATCGTTATAGGTTAGATGATGACAAATTGCAAGCTGCAAGAGTTTTTGCATTCTGTTCCATTATTTATGTAAATCATCCTTATTAGTAAACACTGAAAAATTATCGATACTGCGACCAAACAGGCCGCATGTAGATAGAATTTAAGATGTTATTATCGCTTCGTCAGTTCATGGACGATGATGATTGTGAGACCAGCTGACATGACTAACCCTAACCTAACCTAACCGGTGAATCGATAACACGTGACCACGTGACACGTGACGAACCAAATTTACATTTTATTTTTTATTTTATTTTTTTTTTATAATTTTACATTTTATTATATCTAATTACGTGTCTTATATATGATCATGGTGGAGAAATCATGATGTGAGAAAATATATTATATATATGTAATTATTTATTATTATATATTATATCTTCTTACATCACATGGTGAAAATTATGAATATGAATATCGCATATTATAAATTATATATTTTAGGATTTCTTTTATATATTCTTTATATATTCCGCATCCTCCCTTCTCTCTTATTTCTGTTCTGTTTCTCTCGTAATAGTGTCTATAAATTTCGAATTGAAAAAAATATGCAGGATACACATATAACCATCTGAATACGATGAGCCGAGCATATATATGCAATATACAACAATTGGATTCTTATCTCAGTAAAGATATCCTCTTGCGTACATGTAAAACTACATAATTTTCTTTTATTTTTCATGTATGACTTTATTTTGATTTAAATTTTTTTTAACACAATTTTAAAAATCAATCCTCTTTTCGTTCTAATTTTATGTTTTTCATATAAAAATACGATGATGAAAATATGATAAATATTGAGCAGTAATACTAGAATATTCTCAAGAATCACATTTGCTATTGCTATATATAAGACTTGATAATCTTATATAAATATTTAAATAATTAAGAATTCTAGATCAAAATTAGGAAACCTCTTTACTTGAAAATTCACATTTCATTATACATATGAATATAAAGCAAGAAATACGAATATATATTATCTAATCTATTTATTTATACGCACAATTGTGTATGTATTAAAATCTTTCATATTTAGTCATGATAAATTTACAATTAGCGCACACAAATATGTGAACTAAATATCGTCATAGCAGTACATACAAAAATACTGTATATAGTTATTCTAAAATTGTAAAATCACATGCAACAAAAAGAAAGAAAAAATAGTATAAAAATATTTATAGCTTTTCTTTCGTATTTTTGATGAAAAACAAAATTATATATATACAGAATATTGCATGTCAAACTTCCTCTATTTCCTTTTGTTGCAGATTTTTGAATACAGTTGGAAATATATAGATAAAAACAGAATTATTGTTGAAGGGAAGTAAGACTGACCAGAGACTAGAGATATCAAGCTTATAAAAGTAATCCTTGAGAATCTTTGGAAAGCAATGAAAATCACTATCTTTACACAAAATACATCGGATAGTAATCACTAATTAAAATGCAATTTAATTTTGTCTGTGCTGCGTTGAAATCGTCAGCGGTAACGTTAGTGCTGCAAATAGAAAAACATCGCCATAAATTACTGACTATAATTGATGATCAATCTATACTGCAATCAATTGCTTACCGTTGAATTAAGGCTTTTGCACGACGCGCTGCCAAATGAGCATAGTAAGTTGGCGCTGGATAGCTTACCGCTCTGGCACAGCGCGCATACATATGGCAAAGATAATATGTCAATTTTTCAATCTCATCCACGGTATATTTAGATTCGTTACATATGCATCTATATTTGGTAGGCCTTGCAGTACCCTGTATTTGTGATGTAGCATAAACAGTTTTATAGTTTAAACCTTATTTAATGGTTGAGAATATAAACGTTTCCACTGTATAAAACTGATTACTCTGATATAATACTCTCATATGTTTCTTAAAAGTAGATTATTACAATTGTTATTGTAACTAATTGTCATTAATCATTATTATGAGAAAATTTTGCAATCAGTATATTTAATGTCTTTCTATATAACATTGAAATATATTTAAAGTTATGTAAACGAATGCATTTTTGAAACCAATAACTTTACCTGAAGGCTCTTGTGTGAGACGAGATAAAAATCAATATTATTTGAAGTAGATGGAAGAGTAATTTCAGTATCGACAACTGTGCCCACTAGCACATTACCCTTTTGGTCCTCCTGTTTGTCTGTGGGGAAAAAACGCACGTGATGTCTCTTTTGGACAACTAAGCAGGTAATTGGAATATTTCGGATCGTTTGATTAATATTCGAACATGCTTTTCTAATAGCTGTTATTTCGATGTCCCTAACTTTTGAGAGTTGTCCATCACTAACTCCATCTCTATACATTAAAATATAAATATACAATTGTAAAATGTAATATATAATAGAAAACGTTATAGTTTAAGCTTAACAAGATTACATACATATAACATGAAACAAAATTACACACCGATAATAGATGATGCTACTTGGTAAACAATTTGTCTTTTTCTTATAAAATGACACTTGTGACTTTATTATGTCTTGAAGACCTAAGATCATTTCTTCTCTGGAATTTTGAAGTTTATACATGACATTATACTGGAAACCGAAAGTATCACTACTTGCAGTAACCTAAATTAATAATATTTCTGTCAATATATATATATATTCACATGAAAATCTTGTATAATTATGCTTACTGCTGCTATAGAGGGTGTATCAGCATCAGGAGGTGGATGAGTTACATCGGCACCAACAATCATACAATTTTTCTTCAAATAATTTGATCTGAGGGAGAAAAAAACATCATTTATCGATTATTAAAAAGTATTTTTTCATATATAAAATAGTAAGACACAAATATTACTCACGATTCCTTAAGTATATGGTTAATACCATTTAGTTTTGCGTTTATTTTTAGAAGAATATTTGTTATTATTGATGATGAGTGTTTAGTAACAGTCTGATATTTTATACACTGTGTCAAGACACCATAATCCAACTCGGTCATCTGTTTTATCTCGCCTGAGACATAAATAATTTCAGATTGATTTATTTAGAAATTAAGAAAATACAAAAAAACCTATATGCTTACTGTATATGTCTGTAAAATCTGATAAACAATGTTTTGGTATAATTACTATTATCAATTTCAATTTCTTATTTTCCAAAAAGAAGTTTTCGATTTCTTTCTTCTCATATTTTTTTAAATGTCCGACGAAGTTGGCATGTTCTATTTGCATACCAAGGTTTACTGCTAAGGAAAACAAACAATTTGACAATATCAACATAATCTATATAATGCAATATACATAATTAAAAATAGCGATTTTGCGAACATTTAAATTTACAGTTGTATGAATTAGCGCATTTTTTCCCCCAAATTGTAGCAATCAATTAACAAGTATATATTTTTTTTGTGTAATGTGACGTTTTTTTAAAAACGTCACATAACACAAAACTTTAACATTTTAACTTTATTTTTCATAAACTTTACCATTTTCCACTAATTTTGTCATAAAAAGTTGTACGTCGTACTTTACTCGACGTTCGTTCACTTGATTATATTTTTGCAAATTGAGAACAGTCCACTCATCCTTTTTTAACCTTGTCGCGGCTTTGTTAAATTCTCCTATCATCCATTTTCCGTCTATTACATTCACTACTTTATTGTATTGTAATTCCGGAGCAGCTAAGATCTTAGCATTCACTTCTTTCATTTGTGTGCTGACAGACAAATGAAACTCTTCCGTCATGGTAAGGCTCTTATTTACATCGATAGTTTTAAACTACGAGTAAACATAACAAATTATGATGTAATATATTTGATATAACAATATGAAATTTGTTTTACCGCGTTTTCTATTCTCCTTCTACGGATATGTGGTTCCGTCCCTGCTTCTCGAATCATATTAGTAGTTTGGTCGCTGTTCAACTTTCTAACAGATTGACCCTTCACAATAGTACATAACTGTAAAGATTTGTGATATTTTAATTAATCTTACTAAATTATTTGTGGCAAATATAAAAGCGGCGTACGCACTTCGGCAGGCAAATATGCCTCTGTCGTTTTGTCTCTATTGTCTTCTTTTATTGTATTCTTCACGACAAGACAAGGCAGTTTGGGATGTGTCAATCGGTAATTCTTCTGTTCCATAAAAAAATTAGTTACTGTGATGTCTGTATTCTCATACTTGAACGTCTGATCGTTAGCACGGCGACCTATTTCATTTATGCGACGTATTTGTTTTTTACGCTCTTGGGAACCATTCTTATTCGGTTTTACTTCGTAAATCACTCTTAAATTCTTCAAAAATTTAATGTCTTGTTGAAAATCAATAATTGGGTTTTTTTGTAATTGATTCATTAAATCGATAACCTTCTGAGCTTTAAAAAATCCTTTATGAACAACTAAATAAAAAGAAAGAAAAAATATGACATATAAATTAACAAAGATATTTAATATGGATGTAGTTTACAATTTATAATTAAATTATAGTTAAAATTCTTGTAAAACCTTTAATATCATTTATTTGTCAATTAATGATACTTTACCATCTACATTTAAATATATTTTACAGCCAAGTATAGCGGATAAAAATCCGCCCCGCGATGATCTTAAATAATCTGGCTTATTTCTATTTATTAGTGATTCTCCATTATTTAGATCCCAGAACAATGATTTTCCAACCTATAATAATACACATAGCATATTTTATATTCTGTTGCTATAATATATTTTATATCATATTTATTTATAACGTGTTTACCCACACATGCACGCGCACGCACGCACACACACATACACCTGTCTATCTAACTATTTACCTATCTATCTATGTACCTACCTATTTATAAAATATTTAAAAATATTATATAAATAGGTAGGTAGATAGGTAGATAGGCGGTATAAAATATTTCTGTATAAAATATATTTTTTCTTTATTAATATAATTTTATTATTATTACAGTATAAAGTAAACTTATGAACAATACATTCAAACAATATGCACACATGAGGATTTAAACATATACAATTAATTTTTCATGACTCATTGTCAGTCATTTATTCGTATAAAATTAGTAGATTAATTACTATTACTAAAATTACTATTAATTGCTTACATTAATAAATCGTGACTCGGGCCCATGACGTATGATGATATCTATAACTTGTATACCAATTTGAGTTTGATCAGTTTCATTAGATGGTAAGTTTTTTACCCAGCTAAGATCGATTGTTCTTACTTTCTTTAAAGTAATTTTAAATGTTTTACTTCTTTCATATATATTACATTGTGCGTCACATTTATCACATTGTTTATCACATATTTTATCTTTGATGTGAATCTTAGTTTCCTAAGCAGAATAATAAAAAAGTTTACTATTATTAAGAGAAATAATGAAAAATTTATTTTGCAGCTTGCATTTTATTCTATAATTAATTATTGATCGAGTAAAATCAATTTATTATAGATATAATAAATTGTATTACTATTAAAATAAAATATGTACACATGCTATATATTACTTACACGATCGTCATAAGGAAGCTCTGTTGCACTGTATGCATTACTCTTTCCATCAAATGCTGGATATCTGTTTTTAAGGTATTCACGTCTATATTCTTCAAAAACTTTTCTATATAAAGCTTTTGAAGCATTAGGCTCAATTTTTACGTCATAGTGAACAGCATTGGTTGCAAATTTTTCGAATCTAATTTCATACATATTTGTCGAAACACGTGTTGTCCTATCTGTCTTTGCTATAAAATAGAATTAAAAAATGTATGTATATATGTGTGTGTAAGAAAGAATCTAAAAATACAATATATAAAATACACATATAAAATTTTAATGTTGCTTTTCTTTTCTTAACTATACATATCAGAAAGATATTTTACCTGGAGTTTGTTGTTGCTGATAATGTAACGTCTGTGTTCTTTCTTGTAGTGAGCCTTGTTGTACTTGCTGAGGTTGTCCTGATTGATACCCTGTTCCTCGCTGAGGTCGTGATGAGTTATGTGACATTTCTGGATGTTGCGAGTACTGTCTTTGTTGGTATCCCCTCATTCTTTTTTGTTGGCCCCTTGTCCCTCGTTGTTGGTGAGAGAAAATCCTTTGTTGTTGAGACAAGTTTGATGGTACTGATTGTTCAAGTGAATCTTGTGAGTATTGTTGTGGATTCTCTGCTGTTTGTTGTCGTTCAGATGAACTGTATGAGCTTTGTGGTTGATTCCATGCTGTTCGTCCACGTTGTGTTGGAGGTATATATTCTTGTCTCCTGGGTCTTCTTCTGGATCGATTCTGTCTCACTTCATGGAACTCGAATTGCCCTGCTTCTTCGCCCTGTCGATGTAAACTTGGAGAATTATACACAGATGGATATTGAAGATGTGGATTGTGTTGTTGTGACAGTGGTGTCTCTACTTGTTGTGGCTGTAATGAATTTGATGGTAGTTGCATTTGCTGCCGTTGATTCTGCAACATTGGATATGATGTTGACCAATAATGTGAGTCTTGTTGAGATGAATCTCTATATTGTGGTAAGTTAGGTAATGTTTGCGATGATGGTAAGGCCCGTGCTTCGTCTTGCCACTGTTGTGAAGGTAAACTTAGTAATGCTGGCCATTGCTCCTCTGAAGATGAATCTGATGGTAGCTGCTGTCGTGGATACGAACCTGATGATATTTGAATGCATTTTTATATGTATTCCTTGTATGTACATTTTGAACAGCCTACGCTAACCAAGTCTTCGGATTTACTCTAGTCAGTCATGTATATATTTTTTTAGTTTAACTATACATCACGAAAAGATTAAATGCGCGTGTCTTTCTTTTCAAATAAATACCCCCTTGATTTTATCTCTAGATATACATAACGATAGTGTGTGAATATATGCTACATAAGATAACTTTAAACATAAAATAACCTCTGTATTGGCTTTTGTTTGTTGTTATAACCTTGAAAAATTGTCATTATCGTAACTTGAAAATATGCAACTATTCTTGTGAACTAAATATATTCTAAGAAATATAATTCCGTTATATATTTTACATACTAATGTTTATACACTAACTTTTTTTACTCCTAATAAATAATATAAATGTGTGATAAAAGATTGAATTATTATCATGAAGGAGCTGATCAATTAAATTAAATTGGAGGATGCGAGAAGTCGTCTATAATCTATAAAATCTGTACAATGACTTCGCATATGACTTTACATACCTCTTCTCCTCATTTTGTATTAAAATTATATATTGTCGTTATATATTTCTGAAAAATTGCCTCCCTCAAATTGGTTGCCGGTGACACCAATTTATCAATTAATTCCGTAATTGCAAGCTAGTCGCAAAATTTTACGTTCGTCTCTGCCAGCCTCTAACCGTCTCGTACAAGAGCTCGAGTGCTTATAATCCTTACAATTATAATATATCACGTACAGCACGAACGAAATTCTCTCCTAATTTTCAAACTTTTTAAAATTACAAACAACTTTCGCATGCGCGAAGTATTCCGACAGGTTCCTCCAATAATACTGTTTTAATTCAACATGCAGAGGGCGTTTCAGAAGTTTCCAGTTTCCATTGGATAATAAGAGATAGTAGATAGTAGTCAGCACGTCAGCACAGTGGCAGATCACAAGCAAAAGAGTGAAAAGAGTCAGTTGCTTTTTGATTATTATTCAGTATTTTATAACTTTCTCAAGATTCTTTAGAATTCTTTTACAGATTCTTTCTGAGGATAGAAGTTTACATAAACTATAATTAATCGCAAGTAGGGAATTATACTTATAATTTGTATAATTTCTACTGTAAAAAGAAAAGGAAGAAAAATTGATAATTATTTTCTAATTATTTAGTAAACATGGGTAAGTACTGCAACTTAAATCTACTAAATTATTTGTGAATATCGTATAAAAAAATTTGACAAAGTATAACATTACATATTGAGTGATATTTTTACCATATTCAGCAATTTTTCTTTTAATGTTTCGATACTTTTATTATTAATACTAACACTATTATGTTACAGCTGTTAGCAGTGGAGTATCATTTGTATTATCTTCGATATTGACAGTACTATTGTTCTCCGGAATGCAAATGTACAAAGTTTGGCTCGGTTCATCACAGTTGGGGACTGTATTGGGAGGATGGGTTGGATCATTATTGTTCATGTGCACGTTAACTGCTGTAGGAAACCTTGAAAGCACTTTATTTGGAAAATCCTTTCAACAGAAATTACTTCCAGAAGGTATGTATAGAAGTAGCACTTGCATTATTTGCCAAACATGAAGTAAATTATTTAAATTGGCATATAAAGACAAATTTTTTTTAAGATATATGTAATACTAATGTATCATTATTTTGTTGCAGTGGTCTTTTCACTGACTCTAAGCCTAATTGCTTCTGCGCTGATTCACCGTGTATCTACCACAACATGTTTAATATTCTCTATGATTGCACTTTATTATATGAATCGTATTTCTCAAGAAACATATGGTGTATCTATACAAAATGCAGTAATACATTCTAAGAAACGCAAGTAAATAAATATAAGGATATTTATATTATATTTTTCTTTTTATATATTATAAATCATATATAAATGTATTTTGTATAAAAATTTCCAATTTATAATATAAATTTAATGTCAATCATATATATATTGATCGATATTTGTCAAGGATAAATGTGGTTTTGTGCAATTTTTACTAAAAATAAATTTAATATTTACTTTGCATGTAATTTTTATTAATTTATAATACATAAAAAAAATATTGATCAATGAAATATTCACGTTAATAATATATGATTGTATATCATGATATTTACATCGTGAAACTTAAATAATATGAAAAACGAGAAATATATAATTATGTTTCTATTGCAGATTTTGTTTTTCTGTCGTTTTATGTTTTTCAGCTTCTTCTTTATCACTAAAATATTCATACGATTCACCTGAATCTTCCATTTGAATTGCAGCATTTGATTGATTATCTATTACTTTTGGTTGCTCATTGTTAGTATCGTGTTTGGGCATTACTTGTTTATAAATTGCCATTGCCTATACAATATTTGACACAAAATAATTTAATTATTGAATCTGTAATAGATGACAATTACAAAATAATAAATAATTTATTAAATAACAAACCTGTGCTACAAATGTCGAAACATCTCCTACATTGCTTGGTAATATCAATGTGTTATTAACTTTTGCTAATTTGTTGAATGCATTGACATACTGTTCTGCTATGCTAAGCGCTGCCGCATTTTTTGCATCTGATGCACCAAGAGCACTTGCAACTACTTGTAATCCCTTTGCTCGTGCCTCCGCTACTGCTACTACTGCTGCAGCTTGTCCAGTAGCTTGATTTATTTGCTCTTGCCTTGCTGCTTCTATAATAATAATCAAGTTTCTTTCTATTATTTTTAAAAATTAAATATTCCTCGAAAATATAAATTCACACAAAAATATATCTTTTCAAATTATAAATAATCATAAAAAAGAAACTGTGCCTGTGTGTGTAAAACTTTCTTGAACTCACATTAATAAGAATTATATTGAATGTAAGTAATACAGTACCTGAAGCTAAAATTCGTGCAAGTCTTTTGCCCTCTGCTACATTTACTTCAGCCTCTCTAACACCTTCCGATTCTAATATAGCAGCACGCTTCTTCCGTTCGGCTTCTACTTGCATTTGCATTGCTTCGTGCACCCGTGGTGGTAATCTTATATCACCTAATATATAAATACAATAAATTTTATATTATTATATTATATTAAAAACTGTAAACATAGTAGGTAAAAATTCTTCTAGTATTATGTGAAACATTTTTATTGTCATATTATAAGAATTTTTTTTAACTTACGTATCTCATATCGTAAACATGTTATTCCCCATGCACTACTGGCCTTGTTAATACTTTCAACGATAGAAACATTTAATCCTTCTCTTTCCCTAAATACTTTATCTAAAGATATTTTTCCTAATTCAGATCTCATGGTGGTTTGGGCTACTTGAATTACAGCAAATTCAGCATCCTCAACACCATAAGAGGCTAGGTAAGGATTATTTACTCTTAAATATAATACAGCATCAATACTCAAAGTCACATTATCTAAAAAAAGAAAATATAGGAAAAATGTATTTGCAAAAGTCATAATTAACACAGATGTTGTATGTATAGAGTTTATTTTTAATAATTGTGATAATTATTCTCACCTGATGTAACTGCACTTTGTTGTGGTACATCTATCGCTAATTCCTTTAAAATTTGTACATATTTGACTTTATCAACAACAGGAAAAAGAATATTTAAACCTGGTTCTAAAATTTTATGGAATTTCCCCATTCTTTCTACAACCCATGCCTAAATAAAATGTTCTGTTTCAAATTAAAGGCTACTTCGATCAAACTCCAATTAACTCGATTGGCAATCAATTTAACTGATAGAATTTCCTACATCAAAATTTCTAACTGAATAATATGTTGTTTCCAACTTAATCTTTATTTCCACATTTATATGTCAAACAAGAAAAATTAATAATTTATACTATCAAAACAATATTAATAAAATGCAGATATTATTGAAGTTAATTGGAGTATAGTCAAAGTAGTTATAAATGTTGTTAATTTCACATATAGTTACAATTTCATTTTTGGCTATTCCACACATAGGTACAAATTAAATAAGTTTGGCTAAAAGTAACTTAATTCTAATAATTAAAAATGATACAAAATAGATATAAATAATTCATCTTAATTGATACATGTTACGCAAGCATATTGTGTGTTAAACAATTACATACCTGTTGTTGAGGGACAAACATTATAATAGTATTCATCGGAGTTAACGTTTTATATCGAGAATTTTGAGTTACCGAACCAAACTTTCTGTTTCTTACATTTACAAATGCGTGATCCTACAAAATTTTCGACAATTTAAAGTTTCGATATTCCTATGACAACTGTTGTCAGCTGTGACAAACGTTTTACCTTAATAAATCCGAAATTTCTTGCCAAAATCGCACTACCAGTCACTGCGCGTTTATACATTTTTTTTGACTGTATTTAACCGTATTGTATATACTTGTGAAATGTAAGAATATTTATAGGTTATCACGGTTATGATAAGAACATTTTATAGCGCAATGCTTCTGGAAGATAAATATTTCGTACGTTCGTAGTTACCAAATTTACGTTCCAAAACTATTCTTTCGAGCAGAGTAGTATTTAATTGACCAATCCGAAAAGAGAAATTTTTGTCTCTTTTGTTCTGATTGGTCAATCGAACGTTATTCCACACTTGAAGGAGTAAATTTTCCAACATAACCCATCATAGAGCTTGATCTCTATGCTTATGTGTCTTCGAGAGATAATGCTTGCAAATCTAGATATTCATACATCATGACTCGTGACTCGAAACTGTGCTCAACGATGTAAGTATAATATATAATAAAAATAATAAAAAACAATAAAAATTTGTAAGATATACATATATATACCGATTAGATATCGAATGGGGGATTTCTGTTGTTTGAATGCTATATATACGGAATAAAGAATAAAAATATAATGCATTTTATAATAAATACTAATTAAATAAAAGGCTCATATATATTTTGTCATTTAATTAATGGATAATTAGTTCTAATAATTAAGTTTGGCAAGTTTAGTTTTGTTTCTGATCATTTTATTATTAATAGCAGACTTATCTTTAATATTGCATCTGTATCTTTATTAATTTAAAAACTGCATGTTGACATATCTCTTTCTCTCTCTCTCTCTCTCTCTCTCTCTCTCTCTCTCTCTCTCTCTCTCTCTCTCTCTCTCTCTCTCTCCCTTTCTGCTTGAAATTGTAATCTGTAAATAATTATATATATGAAACAATAATGTACAATACGTAATTCTCACAAAATTATATTTTTATATATTTATAATTCATATGCACATTCTTTTCTATTTCTATTTCTTATATACATATATATGCTTAATATTCAAACTTTTTTTTCGCGTTCATAAAGTCATTGAAAAGGTGTCTTAAAGAAGCAATCTGATTGGCTGAAAGGAAAAGTAGCAGAGTTCAGAGTTATATCGATCCGGGTATACGCGTTTACGACATGTTGTCGGAACCGCATTTTTTTTATCAGTATCGTATCGCTGATCGCCGAGTTCGTGCATAGTTTTGGCATTTACGAAATCGTCGGGACAAACCCGCGCGCTATGCAACGATAAAGGTATCGTCGTTAGGAGGGTAAAGAATATAAGTATAGGTCCGATTGTGTTTGTGTGTTTAGTGTGTCCAAGTATCGAGGGTACGTCGCATCTCATCCATGCCGATGCGCGCCATCTTTGAAGCCGTCCGTGAAGTGACCGCCGCTGTTGTCACCGGATGCCCTATTTAGCCTGATTTAGCCGCCTGTCCTTCAATCCGAGGCGCATTTTCAATAAGAACGCTGTGATTATACGAGAGATGTGGTATTGCGTGAGTGAAGAACGTGTGATTTTTCCGTGGGAGAAGTGAGACCATCGTTTATTGAGAAGACGAACGCAGGCGCGGCAACGGGTCGTCTCGCAGGTGAGTGAGGCAGATATGTGTATATTTACGTCAAAACAATCTCGCAAAATTACCGAGTTCCGCCTATCTCGCGCGCGCGTGTAAAACCACCGCGTCGTATATCAACCTCGCGTTTTATTCACGCATATGTATATGTGTATATCTATGCATGCACGTATCTCTGTCTGTATATATACATTTATATATGTATTATATTGTATATATATGCGTCGATCACACACACGGAGTCATCGTGTCGCGCGAAACGGATAATATGCAAGCGGCTTTAAAGGAAGTCGGGCTTATATAAGACGACTTAGTGTGCTTTGTCGTGTCGCATTTCCTGTCACGATGCGCAACCATATTGCACGAGTAACGGTTTTGTATCTCTGTGTGTGCTGTTCCCCTCTCAAAGCACATTCAACTTTCTAACAATATTGCTCTCAAAAGACACGACGGATTCATTTTTGATTGAAAAATATTTTCCTCCTTCAACTCAATTTAATCTAAACGAGAGAGAAAGAACGATCGAAAGATGATAATTGACAAGTAAAAGATCTCTTAAAAAATCTGCATCACTACCTGTTGTTGCAGTAGACTATTATTATCGAGCGCAGCTTTGCTTGTTTTTTTGTCGGATGTTAAACGCGTAAGAATGTATATATATGTATACATATGATGAAAAGAAGGGGGAGGAAGGAGGGGAGACGATACAGCGATAAATATCGATGAATATGACGAATGAAAATTCCAATGGTAATTTATTTTTTCTATTAAAAAGTCTAGCACCGGATGAAAACTTTGCTCGTGCTTGGACACGAGCCGCGTTCTCCATTGCAGATATATGGTCGTTGTGGGTGCACAAACGAGGAGAAAGTCCCAGAGGCGCGCACTCTTGCATTCTTGATGCATTCCGCGTTGTTATGAACCGAGATTTTTATTTTAACTCGTAGTGCGTCGAATAAATAACGATCTTTAACTTGCCAGACAATAAGGCCGAGAATAAGAATAATAGACACGAAGAGATGCACGTGGAAAAAAATATATACACATGATACGCTATATTTATATATGTATATATATATATTTTTCTAATAATTTATTTTATAGATCAGGTATTACATGAAGGGAAGGCGCGAGACATGTGATCTTTCTTTTCACAATAAACAATCGCGTATTTGATTTGCGAATAAGGGAGGAAAATGCAATCGGATGTTGATGTTTGAACCGGCAAGAGCGCAAGAGCGATAAATATAATAATTTGTAGGTAAGCGAAAATGGATCCTACGCCATTTGCTCCGTTTCTCTTATCAGCGACGAATATAAAAAGTCATTCTCTCGTTTCTAAACTTGAACCGACGAAATTGTAATCGCACAGTCTCGATTTTACTTCTCCATTTTATTCTTCAAATCGATATAGGATGAAACTTTCTTATCCCAGACAAACATTCTCGTGATGATAAAGAAATCGATGTAAAAAATGCATTCATTTATTCTACCGTGGAATTTACAGCGGTGAGAATTAAATTCGCATGTAAAATTCTGCCGCTTTTCGATTAATGCGCAGAGAGCACCCGGGTACATTCGATTACGCGATTCGAGTACCTCTAACGGATCTAGAGAAGAGTGTATGTGAGTGCGCGCGCGAGTTTGTATGCGCTACGTGGCATGGCTAGAAACTGGAGAGAGACAGCGCGCGACAAAGCTAATCGATGTTAACTGGAAAAGAATCGACCATTTTTTTTCCTCGCGTGTGGGATGAAAACTGCGGCGAGATAGGCTCGGAATTCACGGGAGCGTTTGAGCGAGCGAGTATCGTCGACGAGGTATGGTGAAAAAAATATTTGATACAGATGCCTCGGTGTGCGACGCGCGACGAAAGCAGCGCTGCGAAAATATAATCCGGTTTTCGCCCCGCCTCTCTCTCCGCCTCTCTCTCCGCCCTCTTCGTCTCTCTCTTTCTCTCTTCGCCTCGCGGCGAAGTAGAATAGGTTAGGTTGCTCACGCGCCCGAGACAGCTTAGGTGACGCGGCTCCGAGTGCTACAATAAAGGGCGAATCGTTGGTTGTCCAGCGGAAATGCCTAAGAGAAATATTAAATTCATCTTATCTTGATGTTTCGTACACGGATACAGGTATATGCATACAGATACGTATATTTTTCCATGATAATCGATGAGAATATTTCGGAAAAATCGGCAATTTTTTCATTCGTCAAAAAATGCTACTCTTTGTAAACATTAAATTAAAACAACTCAAGGAAGAGGATCAGAAAAGATTTTAAAAATGATTTTTCGTATATTCTATTAATATATTCTTTGTGTAAAAAAGTTTTTTCTTAGTTGGGTTTAATTGAAGTCATAAAATTGAGATTAGGAGAAAAGAAAATGTACAGACGATGAGTAATCGACTGACGGCGCGACTATTTATTTTATTGTAAGACACTAATTATCTTCACTATAATGTTTCATTAATGATCCATTCAAAAAAATAATTTTTCTTAGGATTATGTTTATTTTTCTTTCTGCTTATCTTTCCCTCTTAAAACATAGATGAACCTATTAGAGCTATTGAAACATTTGTTGGAACATTTCGTACATTTGCACAAATTGTATCTCGAATTGTTTATAAACAAAAAAATTGAAAGATATTTGTAAATCTTTTTTTTATGACTTTCTTCTAATGAAGCAATATTTTATCTGTTTGTATGCTAAAATATTCTAATAACTGCATATCTTGAATAAAAAATATTTATTTTATTGAAATATTTGCAATTATTTTAATAGATGAATTGATTTATTTTATGAGTTGCATTTGAGGACGTAAACCTCGAAAATTGCTTAATTTTCTTCTCACTATATATTTATATACTTTGAATATCTTAAATCAATGATAAAGAATGTTCTATGCCAATAAACATATATAGGATAAATTTGTTTATATTTTAGAATAAATTTTATGTCTCAGGATTATTATTTTTAAATACTTGATTTATAGGATACGTCGAAATACATCCTATAATAATAATAATTTCTCAATTTAATTATTGCTATTTGCTTTCTTATTTAAAAATTTTGATAATATTGTTTGTTGTATAATGTTGTTGTATAATATTGTTTATTATGAATCACACACACACAGCTGGTCTTGCACAATTCTCTTTACGCTTTTATATTAAAAAAATGTCTCTACGCGTTTAAATACATAAATAAATAAACAAAGCTTCTATATAAGCGGAAGTATTTAGAAGATATAAAAGGTCACGCCATCGTTTTTATATTTTTAAAAATATTTTTGCATATGTGCAATCACACATGTAGTAGAAGTAGATGGAATAAAGTTCAAAAGCATATTAGAAAGAATAGGGCAGAGAAACGACGGTTCCGTCGCTTTCACTAAAATCACACTTTCGCGAATTATAAAATTTGTGCATACATTCTTCCTCTATGCAAAAGAAAAATATAGCATTTTTTATCTATTCTTACTTTATTGGTGTCCTCTTTACCGTGGCGAGAAAATTATCAAAAGCTATCTGAGGCGAGAGCACCTGACCTGACCTAAGTTATAAGGGCTGTCGTCAGTGTAAACTGCTAATGAAACATCCCTTGCCATGTAGAGCAGATGAGCTTATGGCAATGAGCACATTGGAATTCAAGGTTGCTATTGAGCTTTTAACAGGCCACGTGATTCTGAGGGCTTACAATGTTCAACTTCAGAATCACGGGGCAAAAACAATGCCGTGATAAAGAGGACAACATCCCTTGTGTTTTGCGCTAATGTACACAAGATACAACGTTATATGTTTCCAGAATCTAAAGATTTAGAAAATATGAAGATATATAAAGCCTATTGAGCATATTATTAATTATTTTATGATATATATGTCATATATATTTATTATTTTATTAATTTTTTTTGTATACATATCGTTACGTAAATTTTTACAATTAAAACGATGCGAAATAGTTTTAATAATATACACAGATATCTTCTGTAATTTTTAATTTACCGACGGTTCTATTAATATTAAAACCTGTTATTTTTATACGATGGTAGCTTACCTTAGACTTTTTTATTAATTCTTTTGTGCAACAAGTTGATAATTGTTTTTATTACAATGTGCTATTCTTAGATTCAACGGAAACCAGACGATATTATTAATGTCTGCAAGTGTGAGATATAATAAATAACAAGTAGTGCATATATATATATATATATATATATATATATATATAATAGCTTTAAACAATTAATAGAAATCTTTGTTATTAATAAATAAAGTCGAAAAGACACGAAAATAGAATTACATATCGCCATATAGATATCAAAATAAAAGTATTACTATATGGACGTAATAACTTAAAAGTTAACTTTCTGTTATATATAATTTATTTTTCTGCATTTACTTGTCAATATATTAATAATTCGTGAAGTTAATTAAATTGGTAATGTAATGTGCCCCTTCTCATGCGATCACGTAGCGTTTTCGATTCAAGTGATCGATCAAACCTGGTTTTGATATGTGAATTATTTTGATAAAAACATATTTAAAGAGGGAAAGAATTGTATCGCAATTTCATATTTAAATGAGATACGTATTTTTTGGGCTATATATGAATTCATCGTTAAATGCAACTGTATTGTCATCTCTCGTGAGCACTTTGACTTTCGGAATATATTCTATATTTAATTAAAGAATTTTTATTTTTAGAACATATTGAAATTCGTCGAAAAAAAAGATATTGTGAAATCTTTGCTGACGACTGTCGCGTTTTTTTTTTCTTTCGTACCTAGACAGATTTTTTTCGATTAACATTTAATGCTACAAAAGGGGGTACGACTAGGCGGCGAGTTCTCGCGAATGTCGAAAACGTAATAATTTTCTACGCACGAGCAGGTTCAACACGCGCGCGCGTTCGTATACACATCGTGACAGTACACATATATATACATACATATGTACATGTATATATAGGAGTTTCGTAATAAATATATGCCTGGGATAAAATAGTTGGGAAGGAGGGCCGACCTTGCCCCGCAACCGGCCGCCCGCTTGTTGCCAAGCTAAGGCTGTGTGTACAGCGGACGCAATCGGTGCTGCATGTGTGCGTATGCGTAGTGTGTATGTGTGTGCGCGCGCGCAGATATCAAGGGATGTGACGATAAGTCGGTGCGTATATATTGCACGCATCTAGGGATGCGCTTTTGATACTTATTCCTTCTTTTTTTCTGACTTGATACTTTGATCTTTTCGCATTAAGTCAAGTATTAACATTTGGAAGATAGTATAATTATGAAGATACTTGACATCTCTTGAATAAAGATGACATTATTTGTTTCCGTGATATACATATATATCAGTTATGTATATCATTTTTTCTTTTTTCAATTAATTATTAGGAGAGATTCTATTTTTTTCTTAAATTCAGAAGGGACTTTGATAGGATATATCTTATTAAGAAACTTAATCTTATTGAAAGCATCCTTAAATGCTAGATGCATAAAAGATACTCGATAGTTTTAAATTTAAATAAATTATGGCTCGTGTGTATTCTATAAATTAATAAATAAATAAAGGCCAACTTAAACGAGCTGTGTTAATTCCAGATGTCAAATAAACTTTATTATTATGATTAACTTAACAATTCAATATATTAACTCACGTATACGTTTCGACTGTACGACAGTCATTTTCAATACATCTATATTTCTACAATTAATTTATAATATTTAATGATAACACATTTAAAATGAAAGATTGGATTTCTATGTCTAAAAGCGTATAAACAAATTTAATTTTAATTTTATACACGACACATTTGGAGAAAGAGTGGTAAAATGCCTGAAACATTGGTTTATACGCTTTTAGACATAGAAATCCAATCTTTCGTTTTAAATGTGTTATCATTAAATATTATAAATTAATTGTAGAAATATAGATGTATTGAAAATGACTGTCGTACAGTCGAAACGTGAGTTAATATATTGAATTGTTAAGTTAATCGTAATAATAAAATTTTGTTTTAATTTTTCAATATATATACGTTGATTATCATGCTCTTGAAAATATCGATGACGAATTCAATTTGTTATCTTTTTAAGTATTTTTGACATTTCATTCGAGAGAAATCGCCTCTTAATTCAATTCTTAAAATTCCTGTTGAAGACATTAATTGATTGATAGCTCGATACTTTCATATTTGAAAATGTTAATTTATATTTGACGTTATTAATATAATAATATATTATAATAAAAATCGATAGAAAGTGCATTAATTTTTTTATTAATTAAGCTGCAAAAAGTACGAGCCTGAGCTATAATAGGGGTCATTTATTACATCTGTACATTTTTTCCTCATTCTATGTAACATAATTTTTTCGTTAGACTTTGTGTATTGTTTAATTTCGATGGATCGATACCTAACTTACCTAAATGAATAATTTTTAATTACTGGATATTTTTACGAGCGCTGATATTGCTGCTTCACACATTATTACATTTAATAAAAAATGATTACATTATCAACCATACTTCCTAATGCACTTTGATGCACGAATATACACAATGTACATATATGCATATCAATGTGACGTTTAGGTGTGTCATTTCAGAGCGCTCGAAAATAAAAATAAATCCGTTACGTAACTCGCGTATTCTCGTAGAGACACCCGTTAAACTCATCGTTTATTATGTACTGTCACTGGTAAGAGGATGTATTAAGAACAATATCGTTAAGGATAATGTGTTAAGAATAATCTTTTAACGAATATATGTATTAGTACAAATAGTCGATTGCAATAATGAGACATAAGACTTCATTCTTTTACGCCTCTGTCTTTTAATTTAACACATTTATACCGATATATAATATCAGTATCCAGTACATCACTTACTTTTTTTTATTTAATACATTATCTTTTTTTAAATAAAAATGTATTAAATAGAAAATAATTGATGTATCTTTTTAAATATCAAATAGAAGGTATTAATAGAAGTTTTACTAATAATAAATATTATGTCATATATTAGTCATATTTTTTTATTTTTTCTTCTAATAAATATACAGGATACTTTAAAGCTATTGCATTTTTTCAACAACTGAGAGCAGTGCATTTGTTATTATTTGTTACAACATCTTTATACATTTCTTCTTGCATTTGATACAGTTCTTGTCTTTGAATCAAACTTCTGTTAAATATATTACAAGTAGCAGCAGTATTTTTGGTAGCATACTATTATGTTATATTGTCAGTGATAATAGTTGCATTCCATTGTTAAAAATCTGCAGTATTACGTATACGTTTTTGATGCAGAAAAAATATCGCGACGTCAGTTTTACTTTTCGTTATCGGTTGAGGAACACACGGTTGAGGCTCTTGTCGACACCGAGCGTCTCTTATTGATCGTCCACGGTGCTCACGGAAGTTGGCTCGAAAACTTTGTTTCGCAAACGAAATCCGTTTCAAATGCGACGACAACACGACTGTGAAATTTTTCTATTCGCGATTATTTCGCGATTGAGCTTTGTGTAGATTAGATTAGAGACAGGATTGCTTAGATTATATTAAGATAAGTAGTCTGTGGTCGTCGCACATTGTTAAACATTGTTAAATTAGTATAATAAATAATTGCAATGTAATTTATGGGATAGCGTATTTGATAAACATTCAGGTTTTCCCTCTTTAAATTGAAATTTATTAGTTGCCTCTTTATATAAAATGAACAACACATTAACATCCTTCCTTTGTCATTTCATGTTTGAAACAAGAATAGAAAGCGCAACTAGACGTGAAACTTTTTACAATTGCGATGAATCCTGCGGAAAAAATGTTGAAGATATATCATACCTGCATAAAGGAGCAACTCAAAATTTCTAATATACTCGTGTATTCATGCCCCACATGTAACGCGAAATGTTGTCATTTGATCCTGAACTCGAGATAAAGTTGCACGTGATCTCTACTCAAAACAAATAACATTCAGCAATAAATAATCGCATTTAGCACAAATATCGAATATGGATACAAACTATTTTTTTTTTTTTAAATTATATTTTTATCATTCTTTTAAAAGATAAAAAGAGAAAGAGAGAAAGAGAAAACGCATTATATTGTTTAATAAATCAGTTCGAACAATTTGATTACTGATTGATATGTTTAAAGCTATTAATTGCGTGCTTTCCGCGCAATATTCTAATTGCGTTATAGAAACATCGATGTATTTTTATTTCATTAGCTGGCAATTTTATTCGACAGGTGCGTGATATCTCGTTCGCGATCAGGTGCTATTATTTGCTTGCGATGATTCGATACAGACATCACATTGTTCACTGATCCGATAAAATTGTTGCATCTGCCGCGAACGCACTCACCAATGACCTTCCACGCTAACGTAATCGAATCAGTATGGTTACAATTAGCGTCATGTGAATTAACTGCAATACGCAAATTGTATTTTACGGCGCGAAAATTTATCGCTTTTTTCGTGCAAATCGCGCGTATCGATTTTAACTCTGGACAGATAATAATCCTCTGAAATGTATATTGTAGATTATGTCATACACTTAAACATTAGTTAAAAGCGCGCTGTTCGAATTTGGGCTCAGATTTAAAAATACTTTTGCAAGTGATTTGAGTATAAATGTTTTGTATTTTATAAAAAAAAAATTGTATAAAAGAATAGAGGCTACGAAATAGAGATCAAAGAGCGCTATTACATAAATAAAAAGATACAAATCGCGGATCTAAAGGAGATACCGCCGAGATGTATTTTCTTAAATAATAATGACACACGATTTCACGATGACACAGATATTCTAAGAATATATTATGAAAGAAGTTTTATAACAAAGGTTAATGAGTTCTTCCAAGCCGATAATATTTCTTTGTGTCCCGATAAAAAATACTTTGCTAACCTACTATACTGTTTACCCTACTAGAAGCTTTTTTTTCCACGAGGAAGGACAAGTATCAATTTTCCTCGACCGCGTCTTCCTCTTTTATCGACACGTCCTTCGTTATACGGAGGGTGCGAACTTCTTATTACGGCGACCTTATTTGGCAAATTTATATTATTTTAATCGCTCTTTAATAGCGAGAAGATTTCTCCCGGAGATCGCGCGCGATTTTCTTCGCGAACTTGAGACCTTTCACAGAAATTGCCATTCATGCATTATTGTGCAAAAATGTTTGTCGACTGATATTGTATCTGTTGAAAATGCACCACGTAGATTCTACTTTGCATTACGTTAGCATTAATTCTAGAGCGGCCCTGTAATATTTATATCTCTCGCATTCTCGCGGATCAGTGAAAGACTGTGTTGAAAAACAAATCGAGAATTGTGTAAAATTGTTCAAGTATATAATATAGAATAATAGGGTTCTGTTTTATATTTTCTGATCGCTTATATTTTTATCGCGAGAGGATAGGGATCCCCGCGCGAATCTGTCGCGTCAGCTGATTCGAGTCGGAAGAGCAGCGACGATCATAAAATGCGTTACTCTTTATTATTATTAACACTATCTTTAGGATGTATTCAAAATAGCGGCGAGACTCGTAGTAGAAGGGCAGACGTGCGCCCGAGAGAACAGCGCGTACTCGTCGTCACATGTATTTACATATACGTGCAACTATAGGTGCACTCGCGCATACGTCGGCGGTTCTCAATTGCAGTTTCGCGATTTCCTATCGAGTACGACGCAATACTGCAACAATCGTGATACGAGTTGCTTATCTCGCGAGTGACGCTTTATTATAGTTTCGAAAATCTCAATGCAATATCGCGTAAATTTTCTTCATCTTAAAATTCGTGATCAGAAGAGAGAGAGAGGAAGGGAAAGGGGGAAAATTACCTTTAAAATAAGTTGACATACATAGATATATTTGGAATCAAATTAATTGCAAACTCGGCTAGCTTAATTCTAATGTAGCATTTTAATAAAATCTTTTTTTTTTTTTTTTTTTTTAAACGTGCATGAAAGGCGAATTTTGTTCGGAGAGAAATTACCAAATTTGTGAAATGTAATTATCAAATTTCCTTCAATATCAATGAAATTCAAACTAACCGTGTAATAAAATCTGCCTACCAAACATTCTTTTGTATAAGTACCATATGAAATTCAAGTTGAAATATCGGATATCACCCTCGAGGAGCGACAGTTGACATATCTAATTACGATATTATCTCCTCTTATCGAGAATTATTAGATATATTAGAAAGTTAGAAAGCTTTTGAACAAAACTTAAATACCGATATAATGATTATGAAAATTATAAAGTTGTGCGCGATAAGATTATTTTCCGAAATGCTTGCGATAAAAAAAAAGAAATGAGCTAGGACAGAGAGAGATATCTACCATCTACCGAGATATCTACAGGGACAGATTGAGAATCACTGACTTGCGAGCACACACAATGACCATCGGCGCGCGCGCGCGCGCGTACACGCAGCACACACGCGCAGTGGCATCGAGTGGATCAATAATTTTTGATACTCGCGTACGGGACATTCAAAATACGCGCTCACGGCGCATGCAACGTAGTACGTCGCGATGACAGAAACGCGCGCGGAAAAGCGCGTGGAAAACGCGCGTTTCGCCCTGCGGGCTGCTGCACATGCGAGAGACGAGACGAGATGCTTCGAGTTCTCATACTCGCGCGAGTACACGCGTGCGCGCGCGCGCACGCGCGTGCACCGCAAAGGCAAAGTCGCGTCGAATAGCGGTGTTTCGCGTTCCGATGCGCTAGAGACTAGAGACATGCCGCCTCGAAGCGGACGATCCGCCATTTTTAATCGATATAGTAAGCCAGTCTCGCTATCAAGTGCGGCTTAATAGAGAATCGAGAATATGTTGCTCGGTTTATTATTCATGATACTTTGTACGATAGTTTCGTATGGAGATATGTCTACGTATATAAAGATATGTCTTTGCTTATGAATGCCTTTCTGGTTCCGATAAAAATACGTGACAGCGTGTGTCATTTTTATATGGTAAACGATTAGATTAGATATATAGTAGATGAATAGTGACTGACAAATGTGCATAATGATGCAATGTAGTGCTGAAAATACATTCTCCTTATTTTTTAATATTTTTCATACTTTACGATTCGTTGAATCTTGTTGTGAATGTATTCATATTTAATTTTCCTATGTTATTTCTAGTTGTTTGTAATCGTGAACGTATGGGTATCGCTAAGACATAAAAACGTTAAGCAATTATACAAGCGGCTGCTATTTCTGTTATCGAGTTTCAACAGTTCGTGATATTTCTACACCGACTAATGGATGTCGATTCGGTCTAGTATAAATACAAATATCTGTGATTAAAAAGGCCAGTAATTATTATAAATCAGTTGTTATTAAAGGCCTAAAATATAATTATAAAAATAGTCGAAGATATATTTATTATTTTCAAATATAAAATTTATTTCAGATAATTAAATCTGTTTAAAAAATATTACGTTTCTAAAGATACTGTATGTAACATCGTGAAAATCTTGAAAATAATTTTTCTAGGAAAGGATTTGTTTTGAAAATGCCAGGAAAGTAACATAAATTTAATATTCTCGACAACGCTTTTCTGCTTAAGAGATCGCGTATATACACGAAAAAAAATATTAGCTATCGTAGCTAAAATTAAGGTATGGTAGCTAAATTTCAGGTGTATTATATGGACACCTAAAATTTTAGCTGCGAGGTCTATTTTAATTAGCTGAAAGTTTTTAACTGTAATACACAAAGATTTAGCTGCTGTACACATCACTAATAAGTAACTGTGACAATATATGTTGTAACAATTAGTTATAGCGCGCGCATTGTTTAGCTATTATAGATATAAGTTTTGCTGTCATAGCAAATCCGGAGTTTTTATGCAGCTAAAATAATATCAATGAGAGCTATAATTGATTGCAATCTATTGCAATCTATTAGATTTATTATGGCAACTTTTTAATAAATTTTACCCGACAGATAGCATATCTTCGTCTCTTTTCAGATAAGTTTTAGAAAAAAGACGAACATATGCTATCTATCGGGTAAAATTTACCAAGAAGTTGAAACAATCGGCTCTAAGATTCATAGACATTGATAAAAATACGGGAACAAATAAAAACATATGGACAAATATAATTCTGTTCATATCGGTATATCTTTCGTTGACACGTACGTCTTATTGTGAATCCATATGAATCCATGGCAATAACAAACAAACAAAAACAAATGCTTATTGTATGCGATACTTAAATATATAGCTCACACAGCAATTCTTTTTATTTTCGTATAAATGTCTAAATGGTTTTGCTGAGTGAAATATATTAATTGTATGAAATAGCTAACTGTATGTTGCTAAAAAAAATAATTGTGACAGATATGCACAGTTTGCTATCATATCGAAAAATTAGTAACAACAGCAAATTTGTTAGTTACAGCAGCAAATTTGTTAGTTACAGCAGCAAACACAGTTTCAGCAAATCATGATTAGCTGCGGTAGAGAATTATTTTTTTTCCGTGTACTATTTCGCTTTGCGCGATAGACATTTCCGCTTCCATGATGAGAGCTTATAGCTCGTCTGTTTTATCTCGCGTTTCAGTCCTACGTTCGCGTAAGAATAAAGATCTTCGTCCGGATTAGTTGCACATTGTAGCGGTAACGCGCTCCGGAAATTATTATAAATAATGCAGTTCGCGTGGATGCTGAATTGTAAGTGACAGTAATGTTAAATTTGAATGAAGCGCACGACCTCGCAAGATTCTTGTAGCGTCCATCGTCATAACGGATTATCCGTTGCGCTCGATGAGAATTCTCCTATTGACAGGAAAAAGAAAGAGAGGGAGAGAGAGATGTAAGAGAGAAAGATAGGAAGAAGAGTGGTAGGAGAAGAAAGAGAGAAGATGCGAAATTAGAGGGAGAGAGGATGAGAGAGATTAAGATCGGTATGACGGAAGAGAGAAAAAGAGCGTAGGTAGACACCGCGTGGACTTTAATTTGAAAGATAATTTCGATGAAAGTTGCGAGTGTGCGAAATAGTAATTGACGTAATTTTGATTATCTCGACGTATTCGATATCATTATTTTCGTTGTGGCAATCGATTTGATTTGCTTCGTATCGAACGATGATTGTATCTGATAGTGCGCTATCACGTATCGAAACATTTTGCAAGAAATAATACGAATACCTTCTCAAATTTTATTTTTTATTCTCAATTTTTTAAACATCTTATTCCGCGCATCTTTGCTGATATATTTATACTAAAGAGATCTCTCTTTTTTCCCTCTTTTATACATATAAATAATTTGGAGATAATTATCGCATCATCCGAGACGCTCCAAGATTCACCTCCAAGTCAACAAGTTGAGATTCGTAAACGCGCTCAATTTTTTCCTGTAAAGAAAGAATGCAGTCGAGTTACAATTTTTGCGAAAAAGTTGGTCTCTTCGATTTATCGCACGGAGACTTAGGTTGTCGGCGGGGGAGGAAGGAAGGGGGAGGGCGGCGAGAGACGTAGATGCGGACGGTTGTGAACGCCTCCCCCCCCCCCTCCCGCGCCGCTGATCGCCACCGATCGCGCGCGCCGCGGCCTTCGTGCTGCTGCACACGGCGGAGGGGAGGATGGTCGCTCGCGGGAACGGCCGTTCGCCAGCCGAGCGAGCGGACTACGCTTCGCTATTCCGTGCGTTCTAGCGAAATAGCTTCGTTCAGACTGACACTCCGTTTTCTTCGTTCGCGCCCGGGAGCCCGAGTTGTAAGTCCGACCGCGTTTTCCGACCGAAGACTCCGCGCGCCCCGGGTGACGACGACAGGTCGCCCGCGCGGCACTCCCCGTGGTGTGCGACCCTTTTCTCCCTTTTTTTCCCTGCCTTTCGTCCTGCCTGCTATCGTCGCAGCTGCTTTCGTCGTCGCCGCCACTTCGCCGCCACCATTGCCGTGTGTGATCTCCTCTCGTGAAAATTTACGCGGCTACGCCGATGCTGCCGACGTTTGCTCGCGAATGTGTCTCGCGGAGTGGGGGAGGGCAGGGGGGAGTACGCAGGATCCAACATCGGCTGTCTCTTCTTAATCGTCCCGAGTGACCCGATGTGTAACGCTCGGTTCGAGGTACGTTTTTTTTTTTTTCGGTGGATATATTTCTGTCTTTATTTCTTCCCCCCCCCCTCTCTCTCTTTCTCTCCCTCTCTCTCTCTCTCTCTCTCTCTCTCTCTCTCTCTTTCTCTCTCTCTCTCTCTCTCTCTCTCTCTCTCTCTCTCTTTCTCTCTCTTTCTCTCTCTTTCTCTCTTTCTCTCTCTTTCTCAGTCTTTCTCAGTCTTTCTCTCTCGGCGTTTTCCGCGCTGGCATATTTCTCTCTCTTTCTCGATATATCTTTATCTGCCGCCGCGTACCTTTCGTTCGTTCTCCGAGAAATGCGTCGCGCGCTGCTCGCATAGTGTGACGTTTGGCTGATCCGTGTTGCTCGGCCAGAGAGCTCGGAGCGCCTTGCGTACGTAAATAATAATGTCGTCTTATCAAACGATCGTACGTCGTCGTCGTACAGTGTTCCTTTCCGTCACGCCCGTAGTCATCGGATCGTGTTGAACGGAATATTTATATATCTCGTAAGAACTCTACGGAATGTCGAGCAAGTGCGGTATTTTGGGACGTCGGATGAGCGGAATCCGGTAATAATTACGTCCGTTTAGGTTAGGATCGTACTCCTGGTTCGCGACAACCCAGCGACAATCTTCGATCGCTCCGTAGAGAAGAGTTTTAGTAGATTTAACCTTGAACGGAGATCTCTTTTACGCTCTTCTTTTTCGTTTTGCTTCGTTTAAGGTGCTCCGATCGATAGTAACTGTGAGTCGTAGTCTCGGAAGAGACCGGAGAGTGAAGTGAACCTCTGTAAATTATGATGGTTTTGAAATCGTGGATAAAACGAGATGGAAGAGATAATTCTTTTATTTCTTTTTTGTTTTTTTCCTGAATATTTTTCGGTATTTTAATTTAATAGATGTTGATATGTGTTTTACGCTCTGTTCATTTTATAATAAATTATTCTAATTTTATGTGTATATATACGTAGTGCCTTGCTTAAATATTAAAATATTATTCTCTTGTAATTGTCAGTACAAAGTACTCTATTTAATACAAATTTTAATGATAGACTTTGACAAGAGTTAAAAGTGAATTAATGAATTATTAGCAAATTTTTTTAGGAATATAGAACGTTGTAGTGAATGTAAAATTGTTATTAAATGAACAGATTATATATTTTTGAATAGTTTTAAATATAGATTTTACTTTAACAGAAATTCTATTTGCTTAACTTCAATTGTTAAGATATTTAAACCGAGAATAGATAAAAAAGAAAGAAAAATTTTATTTTTATCAAGAAAATTTTATCTTAAAATTAATTAAGCAATATTCTGCAATTCTTGATATATTTTGTATTTTTTCAGATCTCCACTGGCATGGAGCTAGGAGCGCACTGATAGCGTTAGTTTACGAGGTATTAATTTAATCAGTTTTGCAAATAAGACTTTTATTACTTTATTTTATATATTTAACAGTTTTTATTTCTTAGTTTTGTAGTCGTAAAGTAATTATAGTATTAAATGTATTAATTTTTAGAAAATTGAATGATAAACTGTTGTTCTACTACATTAATACAGACTTTATTTATTTGATCTTTTTTTACATACTATTGTAGAAAAGAAACTTGCTTAACTTTATTGACATATATATATATATATATATATATATATATATATATATATATATAATATATTATATGTAGGATTAATATTTTAATTATCAGCTGTTGTGCAATTATTGCTAATTAGTTTTTTATTCAATGGTACTGAGTTTGATCATTTAAGTTGTTCAAAAAATGATATTGGTAATTATATTTATATATGTGTTTTATGTATTTTGCATACAGATCTTGGTTTCTATGCATTGCCTGCCAAAGAAGAACTGAGCCCAATGTTTCCACACAATTCTAGTTCACATGAGATTTCTACAGAAACAAATGCCTTCGTACAAAATTCCATGGTAAGCATCTACATGTAAATTGTAAGCATTTAGAATAGTCTTTTTTTATGTACCATATCACTTATGTCATACTGAAATACGTCAATTCTAAAAATTTGCATAAATTCGGAATAAATTATTTATGTTATCGAAATTTCAGACTCTTAATATCAACATAAATTATTGTCTTGATATGCAAATGTAACTAGTAACTACAATTCTACTAGAAATACCTAAGGAAAATAGATTTAAATACTGATAATCTCTTAATGAGGTAATTTTATTATCTTGTAAATACATATCAGATAAAATATTTGTAGAAATTTTATACCACAATCTTAGATTGTTTAATTTGTGACAAATATCTAATTATTTATATTTTTACATTTTTATTGTCTTTTTTATACACATTAAAATTTTTTCTTTAGCATATTTGTAGCTCTATTGTATATAAATTATTCTTTCATTCTCTTGAGAAATGTACATAATATATCTGATGTTGCAATTATAAAGATCGAATTTATCTTATCACCACATATAATATTTTAATTTTACATTATTTCATTGTTATTTAGTTAATATTGATTTATTTATATTCTACATATAATAGTTTGTACTAACATTGCTTGAAACAAACATTCAACTTATTGTCCTCTTTTTATGTCGTATAGGGGGATGTAGTAGTATTAGGGGAAAGCAGTCTGGATGGGGTGGGGGAAGGGGAAGGATCAGAGCACACTAGGTACTGTGATATCGAATCGATAGCAAACAGCAGCATGATGGCAGCACCTATTAGCCATCCCGAAGCTACCGCCGCCAATGACTTTTCAACCGTCCTGCTGAACCAAGCTGGTGAGTAAACATATTTTGATATTTATTATGTATATATAATTTTTGCTAAGAATAAATCGATTTTAAATAAACCATAAAATCTATTAAAAGAACATTGTGATATTGTCCTATGTATATATGCATATATATATATATATATATATATATATTTTTTTTTTTCCTTATTTGATTCGTCTTATATCTTATGCTTAATATATATTAATAACAAACAAGTATGGGGCTTGTAAAAAAATATTGTGTTTATTTACTAACTTTATTTTAATATTTCATTTTGTTTTATTTTAATATTTTAATATTTTATTTTTTAATATTTATTTTAATATTTATTATTTGAAAATTGAAAGCTGAATAAAATTATAAGCTCAGCTTTGATAAATATTTATTTAAAAAAGCTGTATTAAAAACGTGTGTATAGATACATAGGCAATCTAACTTTTTTTATATAAATATAAAAAAAAAATTTTAATTATATAAAACACATCAAATAAAATAAAACATTATTGTTACATTTATTCGGATATTTTGTTATAAATTATAATTTTGATATCTTTTAAATTCCACGTATTTTCAACAAAAATAAAGAAAAGTTTAATTACAACGCGAGTACTTAAATGTGATTACTAAATAAGTTGAATACATATACATATTCATTAGAAATTCCAGTGACATACAGCACAAACATTTTAATTATAGGTGAGTTCAACTCAACCGGCATAGGTAAGGCCTGCCAGTCAGTGGCGCCAGCAACCACAAAATACCCAACAAATCACTTTCTAATCTGCGATAATAATAATAAAATAAATAATCACAACAATGCAGAACATAATCATCACAAGTACAGAAAGCAAAACACACCGGGCTTGCTTGGTTTGCAGCTGGGCAGCTCCGCCAATAACTCTAAGTCTATTTGTAAGACATTAAGTGATAATAAGACTAGCTTTAGTAATCTATATATTAGAGTATATATAAGGGTACGTGTAAATTTTGAAAGGGACGAAGCGTGTCGCGCCGTTGGGGTACCTAGCCTAGTTAGGATACCCAAGTCTGATAGTCCCCAACGGTTGTTACGCCTCCCTAACTCTGACGACAATTACTCCTTACTAGGGTCCTGCCTTGACCTAGGCGACAACAATAAATTTAAGGCTAATTTTAGTTATGTAAGTAATAACAACTCCAAGTCTGTGATATTGCTCAGCTCAACCAGTTACAGTAACCATTACCTCCTCTTTAGTGGTGGCTTTGACAAGATAGCTGCTGTTATCCCGGTACTTTGTATTAAGAGGGACGATTCTATCACCACATCGAATAGAATGAAACTACTAGGTGATAAGTACGCCCTAGTTACCAGTTTTGCTCAGACCTCCAGACTGCTTGCAAACAATATAATTCTGGACGATTCTAACATCCGAGTCTCGCTGAGCCGCCGAATAGTACGACACCTCTTGAAATTGCATTTCAACGGCAACACTCTAGTACCGGTGTCTGTTTATTACGCTCAGAATTTTGCGATGTATGCCGCCAGTTCTTCCATTACGCTTATCGTTTCCAGAAACGAAGTAATTGACCACACTTTGCGATCTTTCCTGAAAAATCTCACACAATTATATGTACAATCTTATAATTCTCCATTATGTAATGTCACTGTGACCGAGCTGATGCAACACATATGTGTTCCATTATTAGTAATATGTAAAAGTAATGATTACAACGTTGGTAATAATTATAATGAATATTATAATAACGAGTACAGTACAGTTGGTAGTATTGAAGAGGAAATTAATATTAATAATAATAATAATAATAATAATCCAGATGTTATCGGAAACATTGTTGACATCGCTGTGTGCTACAAGACTAGTGTAATGACTACTAATGTTAGGATCTTAGGGTCTCAAAATGATGGTATTAGTTGTACCGAAGCAACAATATTTACTGTTGGTGCTCTTTTATTTCAGGATAACAATAAGCCTCTAAACACTTGTTTTAAGATTAGTAGATATAATAGGGGATTGGTCGCTACCGATCGTGAATCTAACTCTACCATTAAGTCTGTATGTAGGTCTACGCTAAGCGATAAATGTAGTAGTAACGTTAAGTTTGAAACATCTCATGCCGCTCGACTTGACAAATCTGACAACAGAAGGCAAGTTAAGTTGACTGTCAACATTCCTATAATGACTACCTGCAAGCCTACGATGACGCTTACATGCCAATCAGCCACCGTCGCATCCCAAACAATTGCTGTACCTGTGTCTCGGGCGGAGATTCGCACGAACGACAATGAAATGCGATTGGAATATTTCAATGTACTCCAAAATGACCAAATATGTATCCAATATATGTTGCTAAGTCATACAGATGATCTTAATAAGAATGACTTCTTGCGTCATTATGACGCAACTAAATTTAAACTCGTGAAAATTTATGCTATTGACAAGCTCAAGGCAACAACATCGAAAGATGACGCTCAGTTGATCTGCAAATATGACCGAGATAATCTTAGACGCGACCAAAGTCGTAAGAACGATGATGATAATGATCATGACAATGATACCATCATACGCAACAGCAACGAAGATTTCATTGTACCATCTACGTTGCAATGGTCATCCCTTATAAAGTGTGTGCGTGCGTTAGTTCCTGCTTGTCGAAGAACATACGAGAAGTACGGGAGCGAATATGGAGTTGAACGACGCCAATTAAAATCCATCTTGGATGTCTTGTTTCGCAATCCTGTTTCGCAGTTATATCACAAGTACAACGAGTCTATCACAAGTTACAAACAACGCTGGGGCATACCAATGGTCCTGCGATTAGCAGGAGGCGGAGAGAGTTCCTTGAATAGCGGTGGAGCTACGTGGGGAACGACGCAAGCCACTACGCCGAATAATAACAATACGAATCAGAGTGGATGGGGTGGTACACCCGGAAATCCACCCGGTGGTGCTAATGCACCTAATAATTGGGGCGGAAATACTGTCAACCGATCTGCCACTGGAAATCCAAATCAAAATCAAAATCAAGGACCGCCTGGAAGCCAAAATAATCCGGGTAAGAGCATCAACAGCTGAAAAATCTTTATTATTTTTTATATATATTTTTAACTTGTTTTATTTATTCTAATTTATATTAAAATTTTTTTTAAAAATATACTATATGATAATATTGAAACATAAAATGCATGAATATTTTATTTTTAGAATATTTATAGACAAATCATGAAAACAATATTTAAAAAGCATTAAATATTAATTGTATGATTTTTTTCTCTGTAATTTATAAAGATGAACGTATTTTTCTCTTGATCAATTAGGTAATGTGAGCAAAGTTACTAATCCCAATCAACAATCGAATCAACAATCTGGTCCGCCAACATCTCAATCAAATAATCCTACTCAAGCAAATCAGAATAATAACCAATGGCCTCAGGGAAAGTCTAACAACCCAAGTGGTCTTGGGCAAAATCCACCAGTGCAAAATAACAATAATAGCGGCGTCCAACAGCAACAATCTTCAGGTTCGAATGCAAATAACAATCAGTCGAACAATCCTACCCAAGGGGCTGTGAGTATTAGTAATACTGCGGCGACTAATAATCCGTCTACGAAACAGCAACTCGAGCAACTCAATACGATGAGGGAAGCGCTCTTTAGTCACGACGGCTGGGGCTGCGTAAGTAAAATACAAGTATTTGGTTATACATTTCAAGAGTATAATTTTTATTTTTATTATTAATATTTTATTTTTAGATGTCTTTGCTATTTAAGATATAAAATTTTAATTAATTTTTTATTATAAAGAAAAAGTAGAAGTACATACAAATTAAAAATTGCAATTAATGTAATATTCATGTATGTGATTAACTGTCCAGCAAAACGTGAATCAAGATACAAATTGGGACGTGCCAACGTCTCCCGAACCAAGCACGACCAAAGACGGTGTACCGGTCTGGAAACCACCAGTGAACAACGGCACCGATCTATGGGAGGCGAATCTGCGTAATGGCGGACAGCCACCGCCTCAGCAGCAGGCGAAAACACCGTGGGGTCACACTCCGGCGACCAATATTGGTGGAACCTGGGGCGAAGATGACGAAACAGCTGATTCGTCCAACATGTGGACTGCTGCACCGACGCAGTCACAGCCGAGCGCTGCTCAGTGGACCGGTGCCGCCGGTAATCAAGCTGGTACGTGAAGAGTTAAGTTAGTGAAAGCTGGAGATGCCAGATCTCTATAGGCAAAGTATATATTTTTCTAAATTTCTTAATTTTGACTGAGAGACTACTGTGAAGTTGGCCCCTCATTCTTAAAATTTTCAAAAAATTATTAGAGTTCTGGGTGCCCCCCGAAGAGTTCTAGAGTTCTCTATAAGTTTTAGAAATAGTTCTGTTGTTTAAAGTATCGAAAATAGCACTTGAAGATACGGGGGGCCAACTTCACATTTTTTGTAACTTTGAGGCCGTATAACTTCTTTGTTATTAACTTTAGCGCTATGGTTGATTAAGGACAATTGATAGAACTCTTCGGGGGGCTATCAGAACTCTGAAGTAAATTACTGGTTCCCGACAAAAATTTTCCAAGTCCAATAAGGGTGAATTTTTTTTTTCGGAAATCGGCAGTTCTGTTGATAGTTCTGGTAACCCCCCGAATAGTTCTCAAGAAAACTATTAGCATTCGAAGCGCTACGATGCGATATAAAAGAGTTCTCGTCGATCAAAGTCGCGGATTCGAAAAATTTCAGTCTCCTAGAGGTAAGAATTTTTTTCGTAAATCGGCAGTTCTGTTCGGAGTTCTGGTAGCCCCCCGAATAGTTCTGAAGAAAATTATTAGCATTCGAAGCTGTACGATGCCAAATAAAAAAGTTCTCGTCGATCAAAGTTGCAGATTCGAAAATTTTCAAAGTCCCCTAGAATGCTTTTCTTCAGAACTATTCGGGGGGCTACCAGAACTGTCAACAGAAATGCCGATTTCCGAAAAAAAAATTCACCCTTATTGGACTTGGAAAATTTTTGTCGGGAACCAGTAATTTACTTCAGAGTTCTGATAGCCCCCCGAAGAGTTCTATCAATTGTCCTTAATCAACCATAGCGCTAAAGTTAATACAAAATATTAAAATCAAAAGTATCTCTCAGTCAATAACAAAGAAGTTATACGGCCTTAAAGTTACAAAAAATGTGAAGTTCCCCGTATCTTCACGAAGGCCCCCCGTATCTTCAAGTGCTATTTTCGATACTTTAAACAACAGAACTATTTCTAAAACTGGTAGAGAACTCTAGAACTCTTCGGGGGGCACCCAGAACTCTAATAATTTTTTGAAAATTTAAAGAATGAGGGGCCAACTTCACAGAGGTGACTGAGAGATACTTTTGATTTTAATATTTTGTATTAAATGTTTGTAATAATTAAAATTATTATAAAAGAAAATTTCTTTGAAAAATAATATTTTTAACGCAGTAGAAAAGTATCGTTTATAATATTGTTTGAGAACAAATATGTAATAGAAAAAAGGTAATTTCATTAATTTCGAACTATTCTGAACATATTTATATTCTTATATGAATTCAATATTTAAATAGTTTTCTAATTTCATAATTGGTTGCAATGCAAAATTAGACTAAACCGATTTATAAGTAATTGCCATATATAAAATTGTACGTTCTTTAATCGCGATAATAAATAATCGCAGATTTGATAAAGTATTTGATAAAGATGTCATATACTTAATAGTTTAGATGAAATCTTACCTATAAATCAATATGATCATTCGCGCACAGCGATGAAAATGACTGTGATTACAAAAAACGTTGATTGTTGCGATAGGGTCCAATTGGGGCGATCCCAGAATAGATCATAGAGATCCAAGAGACTTGCGATCTGTGGATCCGAGAGAGACGATGCGTGACCCACGAGATCACCGTATGTCCTTGGATCCTCGAGATCACATGCGTGTGATGGATCCGATGGCTCGTGATCCGCGAATGGCCGATATGCGTGGCGATCCGCGCGGGATATCAGGACGTTTGCATGGCGCAAACGCGGACGCGATGTGGAGTCAACCGCCTGGACCTCCCGGGCATCATCAGATGGGTCATCAACATCCGTCCGGACCACCGGCCAAGATGCTTAATCCATCGAACATGAATCAGTGGGCTGCGCCACCGCCGAAGGATATTATGCCCGGCGGCAAACCGTCTGGTTGGGAGGAACCCTCCCCACCGACACAACGACGCAACGTGCCCAATTATGACGATGGTACTAGTCTCTGGGGAAATCCAGGTCCTAATCAGCGCGCCATACCGGGTAGCAAAGTATCACACTGGAAGGATATGCCTGCACCGAATTTGGCTCGTGGAGGTACATAATCGCGTCCCGAATTCTACTTTTCGTTCTATTAGTAGTTGAAAACAAATTTTATATTAAAAAATTTATTTATTATTTATTTTATTTTATTATTTATTTAAACAATTTATTAATACATATTTGTTTTTTATATCAAAACTTTATAATTAGCAATTACTCAATCTCGTGTTTTTTTATTTTACAGGCATGCAATGTCCACCGGGCATGCCACAAAACAGAATGCCAGGACAGCCTGGAATGAAACCGGACGTTGGTAATCCTATGTGGGGTCACCCCGGCGCTCCGAGCGGACGCAATGGAACTTGGACAGACGGGCCACATGACACTGCATCCTGGGATGATCCTAAGACACCCGCTACATGGAATGAACCTCAGCTGAATCCAGCTTGGGCTGGTCCAACTGCGCACAAACCAAAGCCTATGGGGGGACCTGCTGGTAGTTGGGCCGACTCTGATATGGATCCGACTCCTAGCTGGGCGCATCCTACAAAGCCCACTTTAACAAAGGAAGTTATTTGGAATAGTCGCGAATTCCGATATCTTTGCGAATTAGGCTTTAAGGTATGAAATCTTTAATTTCCACCTATTTTTTTTTATCTATTTAATCTCAATTTCTTTGTCGTTTATTTTTGATTAAATTGTTAAAATAATAGTAAGCATTAAACTTCGAGATTTCTAGTTTTTCACTGCAGCTGTAACGAATTATGACATCAAAAGTAATGTCAACTTTTTTCTTATATTATGTGTCGAAATAAATTAGTTGTTTTATATGTCATTTATTGCAAGAATAATGAAATTATTATTGAATACTATAAGAAAATGTAATACATGAATATTTTATTGTTTTTTTTTAGAAAGAAGATGTTGAAGTGGCATTAAGAAATCGAGAAATGAATCGAGATGAGGCATTGGAACTTCTCAATCAATTACGTCCTGTTGATCAGTGGAGACGCCACGACACGCACTCGGGTTACGATCCGGCGCATCAAGCGACCACCGCGCCTGCATATCCCCGATTCAATCATGTAGGACAGCAGATGTCATTTCCTCCAGTAAGTTTAAGCTTAATAAGCTTAACTACACAATATGCATAATACGCACAATACGCACAAACACATACTTTTATTTTGTGAGAAAATGACAAGTTTTTGCTATCTTGAGCAATATTCTAAGGAGTATATAGAATTGTCGAATAATATGTTTTTAAATCTTTATTAACAATATTGATTTTGAAAGTGTGACAAAGTGAAGATATTTGATAGCAACACAAATACATACTACAGTTTTTAGTGAAATTTGATTAACAAGTGATGAGATTGAGTGAGTGTACACTGATAGTGTTTTATTATAAATTAACAATGTCTAATAACTGAACACTGAAAATGATGAAATAAAGAATAGAAATCGCTATACAATACTGATGCGGTATGAATAGTTACTAACTGTAACTTTTGTATGTATAGCAGATGTTTTTTTACATCGTTAAAAATATAAAATCTATACATATATATATATATATAATTTACATAAATAAAAAGAATTCAAATATTATAGAAATAAACTAATTAAATATGAAAGTTTTGTAAAGAGATAAAAATTCTTTATGATTGATGTTTAGGGAAGAGAGTTTCAACAGTTTATAGCAGAAATATTGTAGCTGTTAAATAAGTGCCCATAGTAAAAATGTACTTACGCAATTAATATAATATATTAATTGTGCACGAGAGGAGGAAGAAAGAAGGTAGGCATAGGGTACAATTTCTATTTAACACAGGGCGGAGGAGTGCCCAGTGGGGCAACCAGTGGGGGCGTAGGTGGCTCTGTCACCAGTGCTAGTCTTCTAAAACTTCAACAACAACAACAGCAGCAAACAGCTGTTCCGCTACAGCAACAGCAGCCAAGTACCAATGCGCCACAACCCCCTTTCAATCAGGTGAACAAATTCACTCTTGAAAACGTTAAACTTTTTCATCAAATCGTATTTAGATTTATTTATTTATTTTTACTTATTTATTTATTTATTTTTTTTTTTTTTTAAGAAATGGTACATACTAATGTCGATTTTGTGTCTACGCGCACTAGTGACAGTGCAATCACAAGGGTTATATGTTTTAACAAATTCGTAGTAATGGCTTAGAAGATTGGATAAGTCCATTTCTCAAGAAAGTGGATTAAATTATTTATTTTTTTACACACACATACAAAAGAATTTTATTATATAGTAAATATATACTTATTAACATTTATATATAATTCAGATTCAGAATTCTGATTTTAAATGCATGAATTTGCATTTGTATAATATTAGCTTTGTGCATGTTGATCGCTACTTATTATTAACGATGTATTACTAACTTGGCAATTAAAAAATTATTGTTTTCAATTAAACACTAAATTTACATTGATACTTTGATTATATATAAACTATTTATTTTGTTTTAATATTATATAATTAAAAAGTAACGACAACATATACATTATTTATTTATTATAAAATATTACATATTAATAAATTACACAGATACACACATTAATGTATAAATATATTTGTAATATTAATAAAATATATAAACCAGCTTACAGCTCTACAATTAAGTTACTTTTAATTTTTTTAAACACAGAAGAATCACATTTACACATGTTAATATTTTATTAAAAAAATATATAATATATTTTTAAAATACAAAAATCATGCAATATAAGTACATATATGTATTTTGTTTATATAATTTAAATCGAATTGCCTTCAATTTGCTTAATACATACAATTTATATAATTTATGTAATATTAATTTCCAGGCATCTCGCACAACGCAGAATCAGCCAAGTACACAACAATTACGTATGCTCGTGCAACAAATTCAGTTAGCTGTCCATGAAGGATATCTGAATCACCAGATTTTAAATCAACCACTGGCGCCTCAAACTCTGATGTTACTAAATCAGCTACTGCAACAAATCAAGGTCTTGCAGCAATTGCACCAACAGCACGCTGTCCAGAATACAATGAAAGGAAACAATCAGTCTGCTCTGCAGATTAGTGTTCAAATTACAAAAACCAAGCAGCAAATCACGAATTTGCAGAATCAAATCGCGGTACAGCAAGCGACGTACATGAAACAACAACAGCAACATCCAGCTCCTCCGTCACAAGCGTCAGAGTACTACAAATCCTCTGTGCATGATCCTATATCAGCTCTGCAGAACAGTTTTAGCGATTTAACGATGAACAAAGAACCTCCAGTGGTACGTGTTTGTTTGATTTATATAAATATGTGAAATTTTGACATGTACAACTGTAATCTACATTAGTTTTTTTTTTATTTTTTTTTTTCGATAGAGTCAGCAACAGTCTAGATTAAATCAGTGGAAGCTGCCATCACTGGACAAGGACGGCGATTTGGTGTCAAACGAATTCTCCCGTGCTCCCGGAACTACCAGTAAACCGCCCACAACACCTGGTGCTTTGACTCAATCGCATAGCAGTCCGAACATGAATCCATTGTTGGGTCAAAGTGACGGCACGTGGTCTTCTCGGCTCGGCGACAGCGGCTGGCCTGATCCAGGTAACAGCGATTCGACCGATGGAAAGGACTGGCAACCAGGTGGTGCTGCATATACAGACCTCGTACCGGAATTCGAACCAGGGAAGCCATGGAAGGTAATCCATTTCCAATACCGTCAATCGTTATTTGTTTTTTATACGTCATTAAATGTTTTCGGAATATTATTCGTGATAAAATTATACTTAGAGAACGCGCATAGACATTGAAGCGTAAAAAATAGCGTGTTAGTACTTAAAGCTTATTCGGGTCCACCTATATTTCATTTCATTTTAGGGTACCCAGATAAAAAGCATCGAGGATGATCCAAGCATCACTCCCGGCTCTGTCGTGCGCTCTCCGTTATCTCTGGCCACTATCAAGGAACCCGATACGATATTTTCGTCGAGCAGCAAGACATCACCGCCACCGCAAACTGCTAATCCTGATACATCGATCCCGAGTCTAAGTAATTCTACGTGGACATTTAATCCACCAGCTACCACACCTAGTGCATTTACTAGGTAATTGCTCTATCTAAATATATGATATATTGCTCTTTTTTTCATGTGTATGTATAGGCTTAAGAATTCAACTTGTTACAGCACTTCTAAGAATACATGGGGAGAGTCTGCTCCTCCGCCAACTGCCGTTACTTCGGAACTTTGGGGTGCACCAATGAGTAAAGCACGCGGTCCACCTCCCGGTTTGAGTAGTAAAGGCGCTACGAACGCGAGTAATGGTTGGGGGGCCGGCTTAGGAAGTGTCAGTAGATCGTCTAGTTCGTGGGGCCTTCAATCATCGTCGGCGGTTAGTAATTCAGGTTGGATGTCAACTTGGCTTCTACTGAAGAATCTTACTCCACAAATCGATGGTTCCACTTTGAAAACTTTGTGTATGCAACATGGACCGGTTCAAGATTTCCGTCTCTATCAGAATCATGGAATTGCTCTGACGAAATATTCTTCTCGCGACGAGGCAATCAAGGTGAGTACTCAAAAAATTCGGAATTGTATTGAAACTTTTTTTTCTTTTTTAAATTTTTGCGACATAGTATTTGCGCTAATAAATTTTGTTTTGTTTTAATGGCTGAAATATAAATTACAGAACGGTCGATTTTCTTTTTTCAGGCACAAGGAGCCCTAAACAATTGCGTCCTGGGTAACACAACGATATTTGCCGAGTCGCCCGCAGAAAGCGAGGTGCACACGATTCTGCAGCAACTCAGCCACGGTGGACAGCAGCAGGCCGGTGGTTCCGGCGGGGCCGGTTGGGGCCTTAGACCAACTAACAAAGCTGGCCCGCCGCCCGACACATGGGGAGGCAGCTCTAGTCAACTCTGGGGCGCCCCGCCCACCAGCAATTCCCTGTGGAGCAACGCCGGGATAGACAACAGTGACCAGCAACGAGCAACTCCCAGTTCTCTCAACTCGTACTTACCCGGAGATCTTCTGGGAGGTGAGTCGATGTAGAGAACGAGAGGCTATCCGCCCGATATTTTGTCAAATAAGTGAACAAATCCACTTGCTTATAACGCAAGTCCAAAGATGCAGCTCGGCTGACGCAAATTTCGTGATTTCGAATGCGTATTACTTCCCCTTCCGATCCCCTGCCTCTTATTCCTCTTAGATCACATTTTGTATATCCAAGTATTATCATATTATCGATTGATGTTTTTGGTTAGAGCCGATACAAAATGTATCTACTTAAATATACTCTGTCGATGATAAGAAAGGGCGAATGTATGAGAGGAAGAGGGAAAGGAAGGGAGAGTTGAGAGAGTGATAGATAGAAAGAAAGAAAGAGAAAAAGAGAGAGAGGAAGGGAGAGAGTGCATGTGTGCGTGTTTGTGCGAAAGAGAGCGAAAGAAAATGAGATGGACGAGGTCTTCACGAAATGTCAATTATATTGCTAGGAAATGCAATTACTATAACGAGTTACTTAACAAAGAAATTACTACCCTCGTATCCGCCTTGAGTAGAGAACACGCGTAAGCGAAATAATCGCAGTGGTATTATAACCAAATTGTGCGATAGATATCTAATTTTACATGACAAATCACACTCACACATATACACATATACATTCATAAGAACACTAACGAAAGGTACTTGCAAAAGTACGAATGCGGTCGCGTTATTACTCCAAGGAGGTATAAATATCTCCAAAAGATTTACGGATTATGGAAGATCAAGTTATACCAATCGCAACGGTCTCTTCATCAACCTCTTGGTGTACCATGTGCGATCTGCCACGATATGTGAACGACGAAATGGCGTTCTCGTCGTTCTAAGCCAATCTAGTAAGCATGTATTTCTATCTGAAGAAAACGTAGACAAGAGAAGAGAGAGAGAGAAAGAAAAAAAAAAAACTATCCGCGCTCTTTGTGCTGTTTTACTGGGAAGGAAGAGCGCTTTTCTCAATGAAGATTTATCGTCGAGGGTCTCTGATCAGGTCAAAGAGTGTTCCATTTTTTGCTGGACAGTTCCGAAGACTGCAGCGAGTATCAAATGTAGACTGTATCAATCTAATCAAAAGAAAAGAAAAACCTTAAAAAACAAGCATTGACGTCGCTGCCTGGTGTTCTGCCCCAACTTCCAATCCTCACCGCGCTCCGGACCCTCCACGAATGTGGAAGAAACGAGAGGAATGCAGGGATATCGGATCAACTGGGCAACGACGCAACGATACCAAATGTTATCGCAATAACGTAAATTTTATTCTATATTAAATCTAGATGCCACCTGTCGTGCCAATGTCCAGTGTGTCTCTTTACCATTTATTAACGTAGAGTTTAAATGAAAAAAAAAAGAAAAAAAAAAGAAGACAAGGAGAAATGAAAAAAGAAAACGAGATGAAGCGATTAGAGCACGAAGCGTTGAGAAAGATCGAGGAAAGCTGATAATATATGAAAAATAAACATGAAGACGAGTAATGAACGCTACATACCGATTATCGCGTATGTAGTTATATTACGCTTCTCTTGTTAGTGATGATTCTTCGAACTCATAGTAAATCACAATGGTCCGCGTAAGATCGCAATGTGAGTAAATGGCGATGTTACGAATGGATGGCATTTATTACGGGCGCATATACTGCCGAGCGGAGCTCGCAGTCTAGGATGAATTTAAATTAGTTTTTCTCTTCAACGTCAAAGGTACCTGAATGGACTGATAACCAAACGACGAACAAGCGAACAAGCGAATCGTTATTTACTCATGCACAACAGTTTCTTTCTTTTTTTTTCTTTTTTTTTTTCCTTTCCGTTTCTCCGCGTGTCGGCGGAGCATTTTGGAAAACGTTTCACGATCAATCACTGGGCGTAACCGCGAAAGATGTGACAAAGACGGCTTTTTTTCCTTCGTCAATCGAGACAAAAGTAAAGTAAACTATATATATATATATATATATATATATATATATATATGTTATATATATATATATATACACATATATGAATATATGTATAACATATTTATATATAAATAGAAGGAAGAAAAGAAACAGAATCACAAGACGCGAGCCGCGCGCGATAAAAGTGTGAACAACTACATATACACACATGCTGATTACACACGTTTGCCATGCATGACTGAACCTGCATGCTTGCAAATGCAACACGCTAAGCTAAGGAAACGTACACAGTAGCATTGGTCGACAATGACAATTCTCGCCGCTTCCATGCGATCGATCGATCCTCGCGGATACCGGACCGTTATACTTTGGCATATAATAAATCAAAAACAACATTGGAAATTTTTATATCTGTTGCCTTCCAAAAAAGAGAGAGAAAGGGAGAGAGAGAAAGATTGCGAGAGAGTATGAGAATGAGAGAGAGGGAGAGATTGCTTTGTAGGAGACATCATCAAAAAGAGCCACGTTTCTCACGTGCTATATGACGAAAATACCGGTGCATCGGTTCGCAAATGTGTCCGCGATGTGAATCCGCGCGGTTTCGCCGGTCACGTCGCCTCGACTCTGTCGGCCAGTGTTGTTACGTAATGCTTAATTTTAATATTTTCGTAAGAAATGCATAATTTAAGGAGTATTCATAATTACTGTCTAACGTAGATAGATTTCAAGAGGAAGCGGAAAAGAACACGACGGTACGATTATGACGACTATATGAGCTCCTCAGTTGCAAAGCGAAAGAAAAAAAGAAAAAAAAAAGAAAAAAAAAGATGAAGTAGTGAAAGTGCTGATTTATGAGAATTGTTCTGTACATAATTGTATCGTACTCCTAAAGAAAAGACCGCCGCGCAAATCGAGGAAATAAATTTCTAAACGATTCGATAAAATGACAAGATAAACGCGGAAAAAAATAAATAAGCGATAATATTTAAGATGATAGCATTTAAGAATGTGTGATGAAAGTAATGTGTATATAATGTGATTGTTTAAATTGATCGATTAAATGCAAATGTTTATTATATCTATCTATCGACTATATCTATATAACGATATAAAACAGATTTTATTTATTATATATTTCTTCTTAGTTAACGTATTTAAGTTATAAACTTTTAATTAAGGTGACGTATTTTTAATTGAAAATAAAATTCTTACTGACTTTAAGATCAGAATTACGATAAATTTCTAGACGAAAGAGAATTTATATAAACGGAATTTTAAAAAAATACACTCGAACTGTGAGTTGCATTTCTTGAGTTGCGCGACAATCTGTTTCCAGGAGTACGATATACATATATGCATAAATATATCTCATACATTATTATAATGTACACATACACAGACAGCATACCTGTACATACATATATGTATGTAATATGTATATGTATGGTATCCTGACATTTTACTTAACAAAGTGTTGCAAAGTGTAAAAGAGAGAGTGAGAGAGTACGACAAAGAACTGTGCTAAGATATAAGGACAATTATAAACTTATATATATATATATATATATATATATATGATGCACTTATATATGATAATGACTATGAACTATGAATTTATATATACATATATATATGTGAATGTGAATTATCATACTAATAACGACACAACAATATAATAATTTGTCGGTGGTAACCTCTGACGAAATTTGCTAAATAATATGCTAGAACTAAATTTGATTAATAATTACTTTAAAAGATAGGTTAAAGAATAAGCTATTTAAAAGGGTTGACAAAACTACAATGGCGTTCTAAGGTTTCTGAAAATATAGATCTTAAGATAGAATTTAAGTGTCTGAAGACTTAAATGTATTCATGAGCGTGTTAAGGCAGAGAGAGACTGTGAGAGAGAAAGGCAGAAATAGGGAAGGATGAGAGGAGAATAAATGAGGCAGAATGCATGTGTGAGAGATAATATCAATGAGGAGGAGAGAAAGGAGGACAAAATAGGAGAAAACAGGGAGCGAACGAATATATTATGAATGCGACAGAGTATAATTGCTCGCTTTCGCAAAATGGAGCGAGGTGTGAAAGTGGAATCCGCGAAGATATTCGCGTTTGCATTTCTCAGCACGGTCCATGTAGGCATGTCTGTTGATTACGACGGTTTACTTGTTTGCCTCGGCTTTAAGTGCAAGATAGATTGATGCAGCGCTAAATTAGCAGCGGAGAACGGTGAGAAAAAAAATACTGATATCGAATAATATTTACCGTACGAAGATCGTTGCTTTCGAGAATCAAAGGGGAACTTTTCTCCGCGTTAGCCAAGATAAGATCATAAAAAAAAAAAAAACATTTAGAATTCGTTGTGATAACAGTGATCGATATATATATATATAGGTAGTTTTAGAGCTATTTAGGGTCTTTAGGTTATTATACATACACATACATAACACACACATACACACACCATATGGTGTGAATAATCCAGTAATCCAATGCATATAATACATTTGATTTTAATATTAATATATATACCATTGCTTAATGAATAAATTTTAATTACGCATATATAATAATAGGTATTAGATAAATAATAATAATAATAAAATAATAATAATAATATAATAAAATAATAATAATAATAACTATAATAATGGTTAGTAAAGATCAGCAGATGGATGATAGCTGATTAAGAATCAATGGTGGAATTTAAATGAAATATACTATCGACTTTTATATATGTAGAAATATATAAAAGCTCTGGAAAAAGGCTTAAAAAATGCGTATTTGTAAATGTGCGTATGCAAAACTTGTGCGTATATATGCGGCATATAGGTACAGGTAATTAAAATATGATTAATCGATCATTGCGATAGTCGTAAAACGAAGCATGCATACAATAATTACCCATTGCGTGCGGAGAGTAATGCACATTTTATTACACACTCATATTATTACTTATGTACATGCATATACATAAAGTTCGCGCGTACACTTTTATGCGGTAATAAGATAATAAGGGAATAATATGTGGGAGGGAGCTTTAAAATTTTTAAACGATAACACTTTGACAACCGACGTGCAGCCTATCGCTTAAATGTAATCTAGTGCAAGTTAACTTTAGTCCTTCCGACTCGTTGCCTTTCATTATTCGATACATTTCACACGATAACTATATACATACACACATGTGCACAGCCATATGTACACATAACACAATCGCGAGATGATAAATAAATAAATTCGATGAAAATGGACTGATTAGCGGATGTAAGATAATAACTAAATGCATTGACACATACACACATACATACACATCTTATATATACGTTTGATACAAAATGATTGTTTTACCGGCAATTAACAGTAGTTAAAAAAAAAAAAAAAAAAAAAAAAAATAGAAAAGTGCTGAAATACAAAAAATGCAGAAAAAGAAAAACAGGTGGACGGAGACGGAGGAAAAAGCGCTCTTAAATTATTTTGACTTTCATAGAGTGAGACTCGCACACATCCAATTTTTATTTTTATAATCTGCCCTTTAATTTGTACATATACAGAAAAAAAATGGTGTGTTTGTGTGTGTAGAAAAATTTTGAAGATCCCTAAATATTTCAAACAGTAAGCATAACCAAATGTAATTTTGACATATAAGCGTTTAAGGTGTATATCCGTTTTTTCGAGAACCTTTCAAAATCTGCTAGAAGAAAAACAAAGGTTTTCATTTTAAAAATTCAACCTTTATATGTGATTTTTACATAATATTATCTAAAGTTACTACTAACTTACGTTAGTCTTTGATAGGTTTAAAACTAAATTTTTTAATAATATAGGTACTTAATATTTTTTTCGAAAATGCTTATTTTTCGAGATATTTAGAGATTCCAGGATTTTTTTACACTACAGTGCACACATGGAACTACTTTTTTAAATAATATTGATTATTAAATTATGATTAGCAATATTAATAATGATACTAATTATCATTATTTTATTGATAATATTATATCGATTATTAATGATATAATCAATTTATAATTTATCAATATATTAATTACTATAATATTAATGGAATTAATAAAATTAATAGAATTAATTAATTGATTGTATTATAACATTGATTAATATTGATAAACTTTGCCCAAGTTAAAAAATCAAATGGAAAAATTGACTCCAAAATCAATTTTTATAAATATGTTATACTGATTTTATACAGTTTTACGCAATTATTTTATTTCATTGATATTATATAAAACAAAACATTTATACCGTCAATATTTAGGCTAAGTTTCAAGTTTTGAATAAATATTTCATATATAGAGATGCTTAAAGAAAGGAGGCTTATCTTTGGACAGAATCACACGTTTATGATAATACATAGGATGGTGTCTCTGTACCTGCCAAATATGTTCTAGAAAATTAAAACGCTTAAATCACGACAGTACTAATTACGAAAGTCTTCAACACGTTATAAATTAAATTGTACTTTGTTTTCATGAATAAGAAACTAAATAATATATAAGTGTTATAATAATTTTTAGATTTTTCTTTTGTAACGTAGAGAAAAAAGATAAAGTAAATAATAAGTAAGTATAGAATAGTTCGTATATGTAGAATGTTTAATTTTGGCCGGAGACACTTCACTATAATATAGCGTATAATGATGGTGAAAGGGTAGTGCTTTTTAATTAATATATTGCTCACTGCATTAACATTTCTATCGATATAAAATGATGAAAGGTAAATATGTTATAAAAACTAAAACACCATTATTCGATGTGTATCGTACAGATATATCCTTAACGAAAGCAAAAACTAACACTTTTCGAAAATCGCACCATTTCGAGAGAAAAAAGTCAAAAGTTTATCCTCTTAATAAACTTTTATCCCATAATAATTTTAATCGTTTCGAACATAAAACAAAAAAAAGTTCATACTTATGTGAGCTAACACTTATGCCATATCAATTCACGACACAATAGTACAAATAATATCTTACACGACAGTATTTTACTCTCTCATTACACATCACACGCCAATGTGTGTATGTATGTGTGTGTATGTGTGTGTCTGTATTTGGTATGTATGCACATGTGCAATAATTTGTCAAGATGCTTATGTAAAACACTGCAAACGAATAGCACTGCCGTTACACCGTCATTGCGTCTCATTGACATAAGTATACGCTTTTACGCGATGAACGATATTTCTGATTTGTGTGTGCCTTCTTTTTTCGAGCGTTATGTAAGATTGATCATTGTGTGTGTTCCTGTTTGACTTTTTTCTTTTTTTTGTTTCTTTTCTTTTTTTTAAATAGAATTTGACGCTCAGTGAACGTTGTCGTTCTATCTCGTGTGATTTTTTTAAGTGGACCGCTGCGCTGCGAGGGACCGCAATATCGTAACGAAATCGCTTTATATTAGACGAATCAGTATTTCTTTCCGTGACGGCAATCTTGTTATTAGGACGATTCGCCTATTTTCGATAGAGTCGCGTCCGACCGTCGCGATTCTCTACAAAACCGTGATTCTGAGGTACTGCATAGAGAGAGAAAAGAAAATCTATTTACAATCTCACATTCTATAAAGCCGGTATATCATCCGTATTATACCACTTAGCGTATGTAGTATTATAGCGCAATAGGAACCTTAGCTGTCGTACACAATATTAGTCATCGTACGATAGTACTGGAATATCGTTAACTTACGTAAGGCATAGAGATCTATATATCATCTTCTCGTGGGCCATAATTGCGAATCAGGCCGATGATAGTCTTATAGTCGATCGCGACCGTCTTCTATGTGCGTGGACAAATTACGTTGACATTTCTTACACGGCAGGTAGCTTGAAATTGCAATCCTTGAAGCGCATTTAAAAAAATAAAATTACTCAATTAGACCGCGTTTATCGAAAATAAACTGCGTCAAATCTTTCTCTCTCCTTTCTTTTTCTTTTGCTTGATCTTAGTCGGATCTTTAAACGAGCAGTCAAACTGGAATTTCGTTCAGAAATATGCTTTGCAATCATTGTGATGAAAAAACAAGTCGATTCATTTTTTTTTTTTCCCCGAGAATATCAAGAGATAGTACGAGGAGGATGAGGGAGAAATCCGATAATAGAGATCCACTCGCGCTCGATGATATCGATAATCATGCGCCGCTTAGGAAAGCACCATCGTGCTTGCAATTAGTCGCGAAGCTCGATTCCGGGTCGCAGGAAATTATCCTCCTAGAGCTTACCCACTAATTATACGTGCCGACTCGTGCTTCTAGATAATTGCGTACGTTGTCGCGTAAGCGTAATTTACACGAGGACTATATCGGTTGTTACTTTAGCCAGCTTGTCGAATAAATTGAATATAATGTTATTGCGTCGCATTGTCGCGCATTTTCTATAGTAATCGAATCATTAATATACATACACATACACACATATATATATAGCTATAGGTATATGTATGTATGTATGTATGTATATGTGTGCAATCGGTACAGTTGATGCATTTCTCTACTTGTACATCAGAATCCGTCTTATCATCGAGGATGAAAAGTAATCTTACGAAAAAGAGATATCGAAAGATTGTATTCTGAAGAGAAAATATCAAACGATTTCGCGTTATGTTGAAATGTATCCATAGTTAACTAATTAATTGGCTAGTTAAGTCCGCGTTAATGAGATCGCTATTCTCTTGTTACTATCTATTTAACATAATTCATAATAGGAAAAAGCAAACTTAATTAACCAGAGAAAATTCAACGTTACCAGTAAAATGGTTTGACACAGAACAATTAAATTAAAAGGTGAACGAATCGATACCTCGTGCGTGTGAAAGTCTTATCAATCATATCATTGTGAAAAATAATTAATGTTTTTAAGCAGTGTTTTTTTTTGTTAGTCATATTTATTTTTAATCGGGATAATCAGGTTCTTGTTTTGCGAATCGCTTCGATTATTGGGCAACAGTATTATGGGATATACACGCACACAAATAAACACGATTCACGCATGATATTAATCTCGTATCGATGATCAAGCTCTAACAATAAGAGTTACTCGGAATATTAGATTTTCAAATTTACGTATTATATATAATTGTATTGATACATGTAAAAAATAACTCGGAGTCTTAACAAATCTAGTCTCACTCTGCGTTTTATACTATTTCTGATTAAAACAGAATTCTTTTCTCTCGCTTATTGTTAAGTATTATATTGTCAATTATATCAATTCCTATATATGTGTGACTCGATACGTGATGTTATAAGTTTCGCGATGTTATTTTCTGTTGCGAATAAACGACATGTGGTGCTGATTAGCGGAAAAAGAAAAACTATTCGAAAAATGTATTCGAAAAAAAAAGAAACTAAGATAGGATGTACGGACGTTTTGTGCGAAGAAAAAAAAGTTGCTTCAATGAATCGACTCTTTTAAATTCCATTTTATCAAGATAAATTGTAAATCTGTATATATATTTTACATGCGAATAACTGTGAATAATATTTGAGAAAGCATTCGAGATCGGGATTGCATTATTCATTCAAAGAATTTATTCCAAGGATGTGTTTGTGTAATTTGAGATTTGTTCATTAAACAATTATTTTTAAAAATGTATATGGAAATTTATACGAATCGCATATAAATATTAATACTGATTTCAAATTGCGAGTTTGTAAGTATCATATACTTATATTCTTAATAATTGTACATGCCAATTTTAATATATATACAATCAATTTTTTCTATTCCGAACTCGTCGGCGCTGTTTATTTCCTCTATTTAAAAACTTTTTTTCTTTAATTTAGCGCATTTTTGTTCCTTGCTTACTAATAACATGGTCATGTGATTGTAGTGGCAAACAAACATAGGAAGAGACTTTTATTTTAGAGAAAAACAGGTTGATTTGAAACAGAGGAAAATTTTGAATAGTTTGGAAAGGAAAAATTGGCTGTATTTATGGGGCCACATAGAATGATTGTATTAAAAATCGGATAAAGCGTTATATCACCGCTGCAAAGACTTTATTAAGCATTTTAGAACAATGGACTTTAATTAATAGTCATATAAAGAAAGAAATTAATCTACTCTCGTCCAGAATATGTTTTTTATATAGTTACTTTAAAAACGCTCATTATAAGTTTTATCCTATATTGTATTCTATTTTGCAAATAATTATATATTTATCGGCTTTTATGTTTTTTATATTAAAAATGAGATCGAAATAATCTTTAATGACATATTATTAGGAGTAGTTCTTATTGACCCCCCTCAAAGATTAACGATAGCTAATTAATTTGCGGTTAGTTTATTGAAACGATTCAATCATGCGTAATGCGATATTTAACCACACACACACATTTACTCGCGCACGCAAAAAAAAAAAAAATAAACCGTAAGAATCAATTCTCGCACAAAACAACTTATTGCGAAACGTGCATGCCATTATTGTAATTAAAGTTGATCCTTATAGACTGAATATCCTATGGATGTATGATCGACATTACAAGTCGTTCGAAAATTGTTCTACATATCTCTGGTCTATAAAAGAAAATAAACGCTTTAGACTAAGTCATTGTTTTTTTTTAATTTTATTTTATCTTCTCATGTGTATGCAAAACGAGCGTAATTTGACTTGCAATTTTCATGTTTAACGAAGGATATTAAGAGAGAGACTGCATTCCCTCGGCGCAAATATTATGAGTCTATCGCTCAGATGTATCTATCATAAATCTGTCACGAGGAAAGTCGCATCCGTTCTACAGAAATTTACAGAATTACTTATAGATCTCGCAGTTAATCGGTCGATCGATTTTTTCCACTTTCTTTGATGTATTATTTAGGGAATGAAATAGAAAAGCAGAGAGAGAAAGAAAGAGAGATAGAGAGAGAATTATCTCACACATTTTCGCAAAAAAAAAAAAAAAAAAAAAACGCGTAAAATATTCGGAGTATGTGTTCTAACAAAATGCTAGAAAGTAAAATGGCAATAAAGGATGAAATTCAAAGATTTAAATTCGTCGTAAATATAAATATAATTTAATCGCTTTTATGATCGATGACTATTCCGAGTTCTCGTCTTTCTGTGTCGAGAGACGAACGCTTAGAGTGCCTCGCATGCGATCAAGGTCCACGACGTAGCTCCACGGTTTTATAGTTTTACTTATTTTTCTTTCGGTAGGTATAGTAACTATATAACATAATATCGTTAAAGCGCGAGATATATGTATACGCGGATTGTCAAATTGAAAAATCCGGCGCTGCATTCCTCGTCTTCGTACACCTCGTCGACTTTTAAATAATCTCCGCTGCGTTTTTACTCTCGTTGCGATCATCGAGATGAATATATCAAAATCCGAAGGGATCGATCTTGGTGGAAAAAAATTGAAGAGAAAGAAAAAGATCGATACTTCATATATATATGCACGTATATACGCGCACATATGCATACGCAGCCCTATCGTCGTCGTAATAAAGTGTAAAACTCGATATAAGGAACTCCTTAGCTCTTAAGCCACGAAGTTATTAAGGTAAAAAAAGAAGGGAAGAATTAACATATATATATAATATGACCCACACACATACACATACATATACATCTGCAATGTGATATTCTCGTGTCTTGTCCGATAAGACAGACGTTCATTCTAACGAGTATAGTTGGCGTTTGTCCTTTTTTTTCGCGTAGCTCTTAAGGTATCTTATAATATAGAGATTTAAGGAGAAAAAATTCTACATACGTAAGGGATAATTCGGAAATGTGTACGTGTTTTGGAGGTCTTGCGGATAAATCAACAAAAGAGAAAAATGCAAAAGAAAAAAAAAATAATAAGCGAATTATAGGGAAAAACGACCAAAAATTTGCGAAATCGAAGATGCGCGTACAATAAGATTTCGCGTTTTTAGAGTAGACTCCTCTCTTCGGGGAAACTATTGTCGTGAAATGCAAAGGGATGCGTCTTCTATAGACTCTATCTCTGTTCGTTCTTCCCCTTGCCCCCCCTCTCCTTCCTCATTCTTCTTTTCATTCAGTCGGGCAAAAGTACTACGCTCTCGTGGAAGGTTGTAAAGAGAGAGCTCTCGCGCGCGCGAGCTTCTATTCCACTCAATCTCAAATCTATAAGGATGTAAGTTTAATATCGTAACGCACTTTAGTTATACAAATCTTATTCTAGTTATACATATCCGTGATTCGTAAGTTTCACGCTCTTCGTCTGTGTATGCTATATAGTGTTCATATTTAATATCGCTGAATGTCAAGTACTATATTTCTCTCTCTCGATATCTTGAGATATCTATGATCGTGGATGTTATCGATTTGCAATGCGATCGTCAAGATCGGAAGATAAAGTACGATTTATTGCGACACTCATATAAGACCGCAAGTCAGGATTACTTGCAATTTTTCATTTATCTTCTATTCTTGAGAGACTTCATTTCATACTCTTTGCGAAAAAAAAAAAAAAAAAAAAAATGAAATGAGTCATTCCGCTATGTATTTCTGTATTAATCCTGGATTCTTGCGCGTTTTTGTGAAATAGTACTATTTTATTCATGCACTTCCCCCTGTTTCCCTCGCGAAATAAGTATGTTAATTTTAGATTTTAACTCTTAATTGCAGCAGCGCGCTTTTACGAATGTGTGGCGCTGCTTATTTCATTTTTTTTTACGCACTATGCTATCCAATTTTTATTACGTCGTTTTTTTTTTCTACTAGAGTTAGCTGCATTCTGCTGTGTTTCGATGTACCTGAAACCGGTGGTAAGGGTTTTATAAAGTAATTTTTGCGTACAACACACAAACGTATATATTTCCAGCAATCTATGTAATATCCAGCATCCATTTAGTTAACGGGGATATTTCACGCGCTCCATTCGAGGGTTTCGTGCGTGAATTTCAACGCGAAATTTCTCATACCTTTTGAAACGTTATCGCGCCAATGAAACATGTCATTTAGTCATCGACCATCGGGAACGATTTTTCCGTAGATGTGAGTACAGTACTCTTTGCCCGCGTCTCCCTTTTTTACTCTCCTGTCTTTACCTCGTTTCGTATTAACCGGGGGTGATGTCTTCAGCCTAATTCTCCTCTCCTGAAAAAAAGAGAAAAAGGAAAAAAAAAACTTAAAAAAAGAAACTGGCTGTCGCTCCCGGAAACGAGAATAGTCTGCAAAATTACAAGTGTATCACATGCCATCTTAGTCCGTAAGCGTTCATACTTATTTTTCTACTGTGTGTAATCGTATGATATCGCTCTATCGTAGTTCGTAATGCTTTGTTAGTCGTCATAGTTTTTCGCCATCGCGCGTCTGCCGAGTCTGCCTTGATTATTGATAATTCTCTCCGTTTTCTCTCCGCATTTTAATCCTCGTTGATGCAGGCGACCTAGATCGCTGCTGGCATTTCCTCTCGCAGATTCTTCGGACCGAGAACACGCCGTGTCGGTGTGTCTTCTTGGAACGAGAGGAGTGATATTTCTTGCGTGCTAGTTAATCTCTCGCTCCTGTTCCTTAAAAAAAAAAAAAAAGAAAAAGTCGAAATTAGAACGCGTCGACAGGATGCGCAGAGCGTGGCTCCGATTGATCTTTCTTTTTCAATTGACGTTTCGCGCTTTATCGAAGGACTTATATCGAACGATATTCGTTTCGAATGAAATATAGGACCGAAACAATGAAACCAAAATTCAAGCGATACGTATTAAAGTATGACGTGATATTAAATTAAAATTATCAACTGAAGATATAATTAAGATCGTGGTAGGGTTTTAGCGATTATACATATAATTATAAAATTTTAACGATAATAATAATCGAAAAATATTTATGTATCATATTTATTTGAGGGCATCTTTATTTTTTGTATAAGAATACTCTTTTTAACAAAATGTTACTTTTTACCTCGCAATTTTCAATTATTTTTAAGATCTCTTCTTGAAAATGCGAGTAACCTTCCTCGGCTGAGAGAGACTTGTTTCGATATTAAGATATAAGAAAAGACAAAATTTTATTTTTGACGATTCTCGACGTTTTTAAATTATTTTTAAGACTTCCGTTCGGAGATGCGAACTCTTCGAGTGAATTGATTGAAATTATGATAAAAAGATACCTGTTTCTCGATATTAAGCTGTAAATTCATATGTGATCTTATTCTGGGTTTTTATTAACGATTTGCGCTCAAATTTATTTTTATAAATGACTTAGAAAATATCTGATATCTTGTTTTTACAAATTATGTAAGGAAATTGTACATTTTTTAATAATCGTACGATAAAAAAAAAACATTCATATCTCTATCGACCTAAGAAACAACATCTACCTAAAAATAACGCGTTTAAAGATTCTCATAATTATTATCTTCATTTATTAATATTATCTTTTTAAAATTACGTTTCGTGTGTCATAATCCTGATAACTTTCATATCTTAATTGAACATTCTCGAGATATTGCCGATATAAATATGAATAAATTCTAATTTATTTTTATTTCAAGCTCAGTATGTAAGCGAGGCTTTACCTTCTATAATGCAATAAGATGATAGTGGAACGATTCAGTGTATTATCATTCTACCGTTACCGCGCACCTTCAACATACTTCACATTATTATTGATTTCTTTGTTTGTTTTTTTTTTTTTTTTTTTCCGATAAGATGTTTAAGTTCATAGTTTCGCGCGGAGGGAAAATCGATAATTCGTTCTAACGTGACGTTGGATAAAATGTGAAACGATAAGATTGAACGCTTATGTAAAAGCGACAACACGCTTCGTATTAAAAAAAAAAAAAAACGAGAATTTCCTGTGCATACTGAAAAATACACACAAACATTGATATACATATATATAATATATATTTCTGCTATTTACTTATTTATTCGATTACATCATAGATGATGAGATCGACGAATATATACGCGCGACTCTATATTTTATGATATATCAATAACAATACTAATCGCATCAATTCTAGTTAGTTTATCGCTTAGTAGTATAATGATTTACTATCATCGATAATTATATACTTTGTGTTCCGTAATAACAATCTCGATGCAATCTATAAGTGCCCGTAAAACGTTATCAAGGCGGTCTCGTTGTGTATCTATTAAAATCTTATTGAATCGATAAGAGATAATCTCGGGAGCTCGTCGATCGAAAACGTCTATTGATCCTCAGTAATAAATATAATATAATAACATTAATACTAATAATAATTATTATTATAGAGTAATAATAATAATAATATTAGCAATAATGGCTGTCTAATTTAGCACTTTATGTATAATCTAATGGCTGTCTATATGTAATTAAACGTAAACCTCTAAACGGTGATTACTTTCCGAAAATTGACACAATCCGCTTCGGAGGCAATATCGCGCGCGACTGATCGAATTTATTAAACCCGCGAAACACGCCGATCGACGCCAATTAATTAAACCGAAGTCTTGCCAATTTGCGCGTCCTGGATCTCGAGAAAAGAGAAGGGTGAATCGATCTAATACCGACAATAATGGTCCGGAAGTGACGTCTGCGCGCGCGCACAATTTACATCTCACGAGAGATACATCATGTCTCTTGGATGAAGAAATAACTCTCATACATATACGATGGTCCGTAATATCGCGCAATAATTTTGTCTGCCCGTAATCGATATACGCGCTTACGATCGTTGTCGACTTACCAATTGATCGAAGTCAACACCATTTTATAATAGTGCTTTTATGCAATTCAGTGGTTTAACTCGGTATTCACGATTTTACTTATTTCTTTTTGTGTTTCTTTTATGTACTGCTTTGACAAAAATTTTTTTTTTCGAGTTATATAAATGATACTTTTTACATGAATAGGTAACGTTTTAATCGTATATCGGGATTATTTTGAGTTTAATTCTCTTTTCAAATAGTTTATAAAATATAACATATGCACTCCGATATTATATTTTTTAATATAACATATTCTGATGTTTAACTCTAAATATTTATTTTAAAAAATTGTGCCACTGTGCGCGAAACAACGCATTTTCAAAACATGAAAGTCAGAAAAAAATAACGCGCGGAAATATATATTTTGCACATGTAGGAGAGATTTTTGTGAAATAATTTCGAGCACAACATATATCGGAAATGAAATATCGGAATATATTTACTTTTATTTATCTCCGTAAATTTCTGTTTTCGTATATCCCGTAATTGCAAAATCTATCGTTAAAAACATTCATTTCGCGGAATCGAAACGTTGCTATTATGGTCATTATACCTATATCGTTAACACGCGACGCGCTATGCTATTACTACTGTTGCTAATACTACTATATCGGTATTACGCTGTATCATCATTACTATTTATTATTTGTACTATTACTATTGCTACTGTTACTACTGTCATTATTACTATTACGGCTACTATTACTAAAAATAATCTGCTGCTCTCCTATGCCATTTCATTACTGTTGTTATATTAATTGTATTGCCGCTATACTACTTACGTCGCCGTGATGACTCGCGCGCGTTTCCGGTATATGTGCAAGCACTATTCTCACTTTGCTATTGTATACTCGAAATGGCGCTATTTAAGCTCTCGTAATCGTTAAGTACAAAACAACCAGCTCTAGTTTAGGGTAAATTATAGATTATAGCGAGAGAGTCTCTTCATTAAACCTCATACGAGTCGGAACAACGCTTTGCCTACCTCCGAAGCGCTGTATAAAAAAGCCACAACTTTGCTTATTTTCTTACGAAACACGGGATCAGCCTCTTTAAAAGTACGCGTTGCGTGCGAGATGCGCTCGACGGTTACTCTACATCCTTATTTTGTCGACGTATTCAATTTTGTATTCGATTCAAAAGAGAGAGTGAGAGAGAGAGAGCGATCTTGAGTTCATCAATAGAGCACAAATCGCGTACGACGTCGTAATACTTTTCTAGAAAATAAGCAGACTATTTTTTAGGGTAATGCAATCGCCAGGGTTCAGCAGGCACGCTCAACGATTAACCTTCTATAACCCTAACATCAGTGTAATGTAAACAGTACTTGTGTGACGGAAAGATTAGTGATATACGATAGTGTATTGCTGTAATTGAACTAGAAAAAAAGAACGTAATGAAACTTAATAATATTTACAAACTTACGATGTATGTAAAATTTTCCATAGAATATGAGAAAATATAGGAGGAGTTTATCTTTTCTAGAAGTCGCCCGGGTTATAGACGGTTAATTTTTCGGTTACGCAGTCGAGAATCTCTCGAGAAGGCAAACATCCGCAGCGAAGTGTATACTATGTATTATCGCGAAAGTGACTATATCTTGAAGGGGCTTTGCTTGATTTCGCTCGCGCTCTTCTGGATCACTCCGTCTCGACCTTCCTCTCCTCGTGCGTTAGCTCTGCTTACCTTAAAAAAGTCGTAGATTGTCTCTATTAAGTGCCACACAACCTGTCTAAGGGGCATCGCGTTTTCCCAGGTTAGTGAACTAACTAGCAAGACTGAAGGGGGAAGGGGGGGGGGGGGGAAGATCACGAAGGTACGGAAAAGGAAGAGGATTCGTGAACGTGTCTCCGAAATATCGAGACTGACCACGTGTTGATGACATAACGCGATCGCGAACAAAGTCGCGCCTAGTCATCGATTTTCGCGAGCACCGTTCGCAAACTTTTTCGCAGGGCTTTCATCTAATAATAGCCACTCTCTCGTCGCTGATCTGTACAAATTTCGCTCGGCGATTCTCTCTGTGTTCTTGTGATCTCGAGACGAAGGTCTCGAGAGGGATATCGAGTTCGAGTCTCTATGCGCGTTCGATCGCGCAAAGGAGTCGCATCGATATCACCCCGATATTGTCGCCTTTACGTAGAGAGAGGGACAGGAGTCTCTTGTTTCCGGTCGTCTCTTCTCTCTTGTCTGTTCCTCGCTGTTAATTAACCTTTAACTGATGCTGCGCAAAGGCAACCGTTCTCCAGTATGCTGATAACGTAAAGAGTATTGGACATTGAAATTTCAAAGATCTCACGAAGGAAAATAGTCGAAGAATGCATTTTCCCCTCCCACACGCCAACAGCGTGATGAGTTTTTCTTTCTTCAATTAATCGCGCTAAGTAAGTGGAATCTTATATAAGTTCATGCCTGATTAAGCATTAATTGAGCGTGACGATAAGTTGAATCCGTGACAGTCTTGATTTCTAGTGATTACACGAAACTATTTTAGGCCTTTAGTCCTCATTTCCTTGTGATTCGTACGAATAATGTAACGGAACCGGATTATAAGCAGAATTTATCTGTAACGACATATAACGACGATAAATGTGCAATATATACATGTGACATAAGCATGGATTTATAGCGGTGTATTTCTGTATTTCTGTACTCTCTTAGGGTTTATCTGTGATTAGATTTAAGCTTTGCTAACAATTAATTCGCGCAGTATATAGAAACTGAATTTGACAGAGATTGAATGTGAAAGGATCTAATTGTCGAATGGATGGGAAATACCTGATTGAATTTTTGTATCTCATATTAAAGTATTATCTTGGCGGAGGTATGGACATACCACTGTGTATTTATCACGCATACGCGATATATATATTATATATACTGTCCAATACCACAATCGATATAGCCACGGGACTGTAAATCGTATCGCGTTCTTTTCGCCTGTGACCTGAAAGAGTTTGTCGGCTCTCCCCTAAATTCGCTCGATATATTTAATCGTTTCTCCTCGAAGGATTAAATCGAGCGTTCTTTTTTCATGATGTAGAAAAAAAATGGCGACGACCGAATTATGAATGGCCGGCGACTTCGTAAGATCGATCGCGAGCGCACTTACGAGGGATCAATAATAAGTAAAAAAAAAATCTCGATATCAATTCGCACATATTTTTCGATCGTATTCTCTAATCTCTAGACGGTGAAGTTTGTGAGAACGTAATATCGCTCTACCTAGTCGGTGCTTCTTCTTAAGGAAAATAAAACAGAAAAAGAGAAAAAAACATTCTTCTAAAAAAAAAGAAGAAAAGGGACGCGAATAATGTGTTCGGCGTACCTTTTGAATAACATCGCGAAAAGCGTTGAGAAAACTGGAAAGTGCTTTGTGATAAAACGTATATACAGTCGATCTTGACTTTACTTACCGATTAAGTTTCCGTGTAATAATCTCATTCGTTCTTTTTTTTTTCATATAAAATTATCGACGCGATTGACTTAATCTCGATTCATTAAATATATAAGGATTATCGTGAATTTCAAATGTTCTCTCGTTGTGATTCGGAGCGAGATCGACGAATTTTAGAATGCGAATAACCGCGAATTATCGAAGTTACAACTTAAAAGACATTACACGCCCGATATCGATGATCCATTCCCCGAATTCTGGAGAACTGGATCGCCATGAAAATTTTTCTCGTGTGCGAAATTGACACCTCAACGGGCGAAAATCGTATTTGACATGGTTATTATAACGGTATTATAATGGTATTATATATATATAACAAAAAATGGTATAACAATGGTATTTGATGTAAAATATCAGATCTCACGGATCTTTCTTCTCCAGACTTTGCTCTTCTTTTGGTAATCGTATGTACTTAGGTCGTCGATTATCGATAGAATGATTTGATTAAAAGCTTAAAAACTGGGATATTTTTTAAAAACCGTTTTATATACTAGTCAGTTTTTTTAAATCATATAGAACCCAAATAGAAAAATGATCAATAATTGTATGTTTTTTTAATTTTATATATGCAAAAAAAGTTTTTTAGCTATCTCTATATTAATAAAATATTACTCGAATATAAAGCGTACGAGGTAAAGTTGTAAATTTATAAAAATCGTAAATAATATAAATCTGTAACAAGAAAAAAAAAACCGGGCAGATTATACAGATTCGAAAATAGCGGTTACAATTAACAAATATTTTTTCGGGATAAAACATGACATATTGAAAGCAAAGAAAATACGACACACATCTCACTTTCCGAAATGTAGTGCGGCGCGTTTGCATATCGCGCAACATTTTTGCATCAGTATGTACAAATTATATTGCTAAAGATGTTCTTTCGAAAATGTTATTTACCGACCTGAATTTGCACGGGTCCTTCGCATTACACACACACGTAAACACACAAAATAGGATATACCGATACTCGCGTAGATTCCGTGGGTCTGTACGTGACACCGTGAACGGAAGGGTTATTACGGCGAAAAATTAGTTCTCTCGCTCGAAGGAATTTCGAGCTGCTTTTGACTCGAATCCACGAGCTGCGTGCTTCGCGTGGATGACGGTGAAAGCTCTCTCGCTCTCGACGAACACGTCGCCCTGAATTTCCCCGGTCGACTGAGCCACCTCGAGTGTACAGGGTCAACAAAGGTTAACCGTAGAACAGTCGCGGAAAATAACGCGACGCAGTCAAACGAGCCGCAAAAGCAGCGCGATCAAACAGAGCTGCGATTTTGCAATTTTCGCGGAGAGATAAAAGTCAAATTTAGCTCGGGACATAAATTGAGATGAGACTCGCATTTCTTCTTTTTTCCTTTTTTTTTTTCACTTTACGCTAATTACGAAATACCAGGTGCGTACGGTGCAGAACTGAGTATCGATTGAATAACGCGGCTTAATTTAATCCGAATTTTAATTTAATCCCGTTAATCGCGTCGCGCGAGAGGGGCTTTACGGTATTCGCGGTGAACGATGATGAGACGGAGAGCACGAGGGCACGTAGTACGTAGAAAGGTGCAAAGTAAGAGGAAAAAAAGAAAAAGAAATAAACAAAAAGAAATCTGCGAAGCTTGAGGACTGACAAGCTAATCGCATCCAATCCAATGACTTTTTTAAGGCGTAAACGTTATTTAAGTAACGATAAGGCTAACACTTAGGCGCTAAGTTACTAATCTCATAATAGTGAACTAAAGTGGCGAGTATTTTTAATAACAACTGTAACTCTTAAACGAGAGAAACATCTAACGAACATAATCAAACGTCCTTTATGTGTAAGTTATGAATATTTTGCCTTAATATTTTTATCCGTATGAAAAGAATACAGAGAGAATGAGTGAGAGAGAACGAAAGAGAAGGAGAGAGAGAAAGAAGTCGAAATGTTATGAAAAAAAAAAAAAAAAAAAAAAAAGAAAGTCCACACATTTGCATTTGCTGACCACGTGATTGCGCATTCACAGAAACAAATTCCTAGGAGATAGTAGAGATTAATTGTACCTCTTTTCCAAGTTTTTCGTTTCGTATACTTTTTCCCCGTTTCCAATCGGAAGAGATATAAACGTTATACACACACACATACACTATACATATATAATGCAATTGTGAGATTTCGCGCGGCAAACTCGTCCCTCACGCGATCTTTCAAATAGGATATTAGATCGACGAAGTGGCCTTAAGACCCCGAACATGCCCCGAAACGTGCGATTCTTCTTCTTCAAGAATGAAACAAATTCCGTTTAGTGTTCTCCATCGTCGAGCGTATCGTAAAGTATCTCAAAAGATGCCGATCTTCTCTGTCGTTTTCTAGAAGTAACGTGTGCCTCCTGTTTTTTTTAATTATTATTATACATACTTTGCCCGAAAAAAGTGCAATGTGCTGTGCATCGTCGTCGAGTTTTCCCACTCGTTTACGTACTTTACGCGAATGCTTTTCGTGAAATAATTCTCGCATAAATTAAAAATATATAACTTATTAGTTTTTTTAGATGTAGAATATATACGTTGACACACAATCGATGTCGTGTTTTACGAATAAGTATTATTTGTCAACCCTTTGCACTCGAGAAACGTCAGTCGGACGTTGAGACTCCTTATATATGGCTTATGCAACAATCGTGAAGATTATATAATGTGATCGGAGCGCTTTTCCGCCAAGACGTGAATAATACAAAATGCGGACAAAGATTATCAATGCTCAAGAGATATACGCTTTTTTTGACTAATTCCGACACTCTCTATATAAACGAATATTCTCTCGTCGCACACAAACACAAAGTGTGATTGACGGAATGATGATAATGATTACTAGCCGCGCTACGGGAAGTAACGAATCGAATTGACGAGTGAACTCTCGGATACTAGCTCGGCTATATATATCAATCTTCTCTCTCTTATGACTGAAATTTTACTTTTCCAAGTAAAAAACCGTATAGTTCGCGCAAATAGGCTCGTAAATAACTGCGAAACGACAGTAAGTTTGAGAGGTGTATAACGCCACGTATACATATGCGTTGACGACTAGCTTTCTTATTTAGAGACTTGGGGGTAGGGGATTAAGTACATAGGAGGACAGGTTTTGTTTTTTGCATTACGTTTCTCGCTGTCATATAATCGATATAGGGTATAAAATGATCAACGTTAATCGCATGCGGATACGCGGCGGTGAATATTAAAACAAAAAAAGTCTCTATATCCAGGTTGAAAAAAAAAAAAAAAAAAAACAAAAGGGGAAAAAGAAAGGAAGTCTCTATGAAAGGAGCGTCGGCGTTTATGGACGAACTGAGTCAGTAGGAAGTGACGTAGGCGCACTAGTGTTCTTTCCGCTCTGAAACGAATCTGTGAAACGCCAACATCCCTATGCTCTAGACAAGTACTTTTCAAATGTGACAATGTAACCGTATGATAAATATATATATAGTTTTATTAGATGTAAGTAAATGAATTTAAACAAAAAGTTTATATATTATATATATCTATATATATATACATATTATATATACACGCAGATATATCAATAATATAAAAGTATATTTAATCGGCGATATACTATATGATATATAAATATATATATATACACATTAATAAAAGATATGAATATATAGATATATATTATCATTGTCGTCATTATCGTCGTCGTCGTTACCGTCGTCGTCGTTGTCGTCGTCATTATTATGGGTGTCATTAGCATCTTTTTCTTTAAATCTTATCGTTATTATTATTATTATTATTATCATCATCATCATTATTATTATTATTATCATTATTATCATCATCATCCATCATTACTATTATTATTACTCTTAAGGAACATTATTGTGAGTATATTATGCCAATTATATGAACGCGAGTATTAAGTAAAGCTAGTAAGAAAGCACTCTAAGACATAACACACGCATTAATGATGGTCTATACATACAAATAACGAAACATACACATGGACACACGCATATGTAATACTGTGTTGTGAGCATTAGATTGCTTCTCCGTTTTGTAGTTAATTAGATTTTTAAGTTTTGTATGGTTTTTAAATTAAGTTCGATGCAGGTACTCGTGCAGAAAAAAAAACAGACGAGAAAACAGCAGAGAAAAAAATATTCTGTAACGTGTTTTTGTGTCGTTCTATACGTGTGAGAAGGAAAGCAAGACAGAAAAAAAAGAGAGAGAAAGAGAGAGGGAGAGAATGAGAACGAAATAGAGAGACAGAGTTGATAAGTCATAAACATATGTAAGATAATTGATTGAAAACGGAAAAGGAAAACAAAATACTTCGAAAGAACGGATGCGATCATATCGTCATTTTTTTTTTAAATTTAGAGAGGCTTGATTTTGTTTTATATTCAGTTGCGCCAAAAAGCTTTCACATTAATAGACTGAGCAATCATTGAATTAATCAAAATAATCATATATTGATTGCCATTTAATTAATGATTCACAAATTAATAATTCGTATAGCGAGAGATTATGGGAAAATGATTGATGATTCACATGTAACATTTGACAAAAGGTCTCGATATTAGTCATTATCGGCAGGTAAATGTATTATTGTCTCTTCGGTATCATAATTTATATAAATTTCTTTTAATATATATTTTATTATATATTATATATACATATATATATATAAATTATATTATTAGTCGATATATATGTATCGACTCTAAACTCTTTATATAACTTATGTTTAATCTAATATGTTTTTAATCAAGTTTTTTTTTTTATGTATATGATCAATATAAGTTTTCTTTTTCTTATATTATATATATATAGGCTGTAGACATTTGAGAGATTTTGTGGTTTGTAATAATTTATATGTGGCGTGTTATATTAGACTTTTTATTTATGACAAATTAATTTAAATTATTTTATTTGTATATATAGGGGCATTCTTCGGCATTTTTTCGCTGTTAATTATATTATTCCGTTTCGTCCTTCTCGATTGCCATAGAAGCACATTAATGTGCAGCGGTTAAAATGGACAGTGTGCCAATATATGTACGCGACGTTAAAATGATAACGTCGATCAACATAATCGGCGAGTGATTTACGGGAAAGATCAAGGACGGAATTTTTGACTAAACGATCGGCATCGGGACGATCAATCGATCCGTTCAATTTCGTAAAATGCCTTCGCTGTAACCGCCTATATTCCACGTTTATCCTTTTCTGTTTCTCTTTCTTTGTTCGTCTGAGAGAAAAAGGGCACGAAGCCTCTGTACCTAAGTATAATTAGCGTACCTAGCGTAACGTATACTAATATATAATAATGGCTATCCATACTTTTATCCATACGGCTATTCATCGGCACCATTATCATTGCTCTTATTATTATTATTATTATTAATTATTTTATTGTTATTATTGCTATTATTATTATTATTATTATTATTATTATATTGCAAATAAAAAAAACGATTACAACAAGGAAAAAAATATATAGTAAATATTTAATCTTCCTTGACCAATCGAATAAATTATGCGTCAACGGCGATAAAATGAATTATCTTTCGCGACGCTTCACAAATAAATATGATAGATTTATCTATATACAAAAACATAGATAATACTGTTAAACATTTTACAAGATTTGGACAATATATTTGGAATATATAACTCTGAATTAAAAGAAAAAAATGGAATATTTATTTTGTCTTGCATTTTTTAATTTTATATTTGCATTTTATATTTATTTATTTAAAAAAAAGGTGTATTGTTTTGAGAGGTTTGATAAACTTTTGATTAACGATGAGACAACGATTGTAAGATCTTGTATTTTTTGATCATGTGAAAATTGAACGTTTTCAAAATAGGATTTAAATAAGAAAAACATTTTCTCAGACGTCCTTTCATGTTAGAAATACAGAATAAACACATCAGATAAGAGTATATATAATACTGTAAATATTATTCTTTCTTAAAATAACGATTAATTCTATGTTTAATTAACTTTCGATATTTAGATCACGCGATTCAATATCTTCCATCAAAAAAATATACAAAATTATATATAAGAGATTTACATATTAAATTATTGAAGGCGTTACTTTTTTTAGAGTAATTTACTATTTAAGATAGAGTGTGATTGTTACGGACTAAATAAAGAAATAAATTCGAATTTCAGATTACAAAAATTCATTAAATAAATATTGTTTATAAGCATTTTGTGTTAAAATTTTTTTTTTTTTTTTATAGAGATCTAAAAAAATAATTTTTTAAATATTTTCATAGCTTATTGTTTCGTGTGCACATATACATATTATGTTACCAAACGTTACATTATTGTAAAGTTTATCGTATATTGTGTTAAATTATGTTAAATTATTTAATGAATTTATTCGTTCTGAATATATTATCCGTTCTGAATATATAGAGAAAAATAAATATTTCTTTGGTGAACATTCCACACACACACAAACAACACATTGGTCAGTGATTTAAAGACACCACTCGAAAAATCTGCTTAAAACGTTTCGCACATGTGAAGGGAAATAACTCAGAAAAAAATGAGCCTACTATGAGATCAAAGGTAAAACGACATGTACATCCGAATAAATTGTGACTTCGACGATACGGATTTCTTGGTCCAAAATAAGTGCAATAAATTTTATTTAAGAATAGTATATAATAAAAATCTGATTCGATTTTCGTTGGATTGGAGAACAAAGTTTCTTGAAGTATTTATTACTTATTTTCGGCCAAAGAATCAGAAAAAAGTCTATACGCGATTGTTGTCAAGTTTATATCCCCAAATACATATGGATATTAGATAAGGTAAAGTTAGGGACAATTAAGATAAGAATAAAATAAGATAACTTAGGAACATTTTTATATGTAGGTGGGAACACATACATCTGCGCGCGATATAAGTGATATATCCGAATTTTTGCGAATCTTTATATAGGACGTATCATCAGGTTTCCATATTTTCTTAATGAAATACAGTTTATAGCATTTAATTTTATTTTTTTCAAATAGTTCGGCAATTTATCCTTCTAATTTGAGTTTTCATTAAAATCTCTGTTGTTTGGAAACAATTTTACAAAGCTCTTACCCGATCTCTCTTGAAGCTTAATTCGACAAACTCGATTGTCAATGCCAGGCAACGTCTTATCTAGTAATGCGTCACCAAAGAAAGGCATTAAATCTAGCTTTTTAATATCTATAATTAGAGAGAGAGGAGATTCAGGTTTTTTTTTCTCTCCGCGGCACTCTATATTGCTCCATCTTTGACTTGCACGGATACTGAGATTCGCGTCACACGATCCGGAACCGATTACGCGGCTTTACGATGGCGAAACGGATCCCTCTCTCGCCTCTCCCTCCCCCTTCCCCGATCTGTGACTCTTTGATATGCATTACATAGGTATGGTCAATGAATGGCCAATGCACACGCAGCACATCGCGTGCTGACGCGCTGTCACGGTATCCTCCCGATAAAACGGAGCTACAAAAAAATGAAAATATGAAAGTGCAACGTACGTAGCGAAATTCCAAAGCGGGATAAGAACGGTATGCGAATGCGAGACTTATCTAATAAGTGCATATATATATATATATAAAATATATATATATATGTATATCGTACGCACACATATACCGACACATGTACAAATGTACGCATTGCATGGTCTCTTAAGTGTCTCTATATTAAATGTCTTCGCTGTGTAATCTTTAGGACGTTAAGAGTAATCGATAAAATTAAGCAGCAGTAATCTCCTACCTCGTATAACGTATTGAGAGATGGTACGAGATGCTGAAAGGGCGTTGCATGCGAGACAATACGTTTATCTCGCGCCCAAAATGCGCCATAACGATAAAAAAAGGGGCTAATCGAGGCCGTCGTTAAACGGGACAATACAACGATTCTCCGATGATAAAACTGATGTTATTATAAAGTTAGCACTAGAAATAATAATTAGATAATTACTGGACAAACTGAGTGTGTCAGATTGGCAGGAATAAACAACTGACGATTCTATCACTGAGAGAAATCGTTGCATCGTCCCTTTTACCCTTAGTAAAGAGTACAGCCTTTTGGTAAAGCAAATCGAGAGGAAAGGGTGAAAGCGTATGGGGATGAATCGTGTTCTTCGTAGCATGTATGTGATTAACTTGTGCCACTCGTATCGTAAAGGAAGACCTTTATCGAGATACCGATGTCGCAATGACGTGAAAATTCCAAAATTAGATTAGAAACGCCGAAGGAGCGGAATTAAAAAGAAAAGAGAAACGATATGAGGCTAATTAGTCAGGGTGCGAAAGAAACTCCGAGAAAAAAAAAGTCGAGTGTCTTTTGAATTAAAGAGATTACTTTTTAAAGTGTTCCGACACACACACTAATTAATAAGTTATTGGCAGCCTTTGTGCATTGACATAATTCTCACTTATAAATTATCGTATATAAGGAAGGGAGAATTATATATTAATTATTTATCGCTCGATAATACTGAATATTATTTCTTAATACTTTTTATTTTCGCGTGTAATATCGTAATCGTGCTTGGTGAATTTAATTTAATTAAGATTTGGATAAGTCTCTTCTCTCACAGCCTTGTACCTTTAACAGTCTCGGAAAGTTCATCGACTCAATAAGCGTCAAATCAATCCAATTGTTATCTCAGTGTGAAGATTTTATCGTCCGAAAATTTATCACAGTCGATGAAATTGAAATGAGAAATTGTAATGAGAAATTTTAAATAGCCTTAAAATATTAAATATAAGATTGGATAACTAATTCTTCTCCGTCGTAGAGATACTAAAAGAAAAAAAAAAAACAATTTTAAAAAATAATTTTAAGTTTTAAATAAAAAAGAGAAAAATCAGCATATGTGAAACAAATAATCCGTCGAGTTGTCAGGAACGAATGAAAGACGAGAGCTGTTACGAGCAGTCTCGAGTGTGAAGAGTCTCCGATTTTCTAAAACGACAATATCTATAATCAATAAATGCCAGCTGTCATCGTAGCGAAGCAAAAAAAAAAAAAGAAGGGTCGGTGCAAAATTTTTGCAAGATAATGTAACGTAATGAGGCAACGACGTTGCGCAACGAGCGTTGGCCGTTTATCTTCCTCTGGAATCGAAAGTAGCGAAAGTGATGTTGCAAGAAACAAGAGTGTCGGATGCTGCACACGATCTTTTCGCCTAAACGGCGATAGCGTCACTATTCGCCGTTCGCTATTCGCTACTCGCACTTGGGTCGAAATCATCGAAAGGGGACGTATATGCGAAATTGAATTTCACTTCGTTTACCTTACGATCGAATTTGCTTGGAAATTGCACAATAGTAGAACCAGAGGAAGCTGCGTGATTTTTTCTTTATTATTTTTTTTTAAATTTTTTTATTTGCAACAACGTGATATTAAGATAAGCATCATCGAGTTGCCAATTGAACTTAGTTGAAAGATAGAACAACATCGATTTTGTCTAGTTAATATATTTAATCTTTAGCTACATATATTATATACGAATCAAATTTATATTATAGTAAGGAAGATGAAACTTTTCGCCAATTTATGTTCGAGGCGCGCCAATTTACGTACAAATCGATGAGAGTCGGTGATTCATAATGTTCACGGGACGAATGTGAAAATTTGTTGCTCGACGGATGATAATAAGCGACGCATATTGATAAAAATAAAATCGTCGTTTTAAATTTAATCTGGCCATGTGTGATGAACCGATTCGCGCGTACCGCGCGAAACACTTTTGCGTTTTCGAGAGACTATGTATATCTCCATTAGACATTTTGTCGGACACTTGGGGAGATTATTCGTATTAGGGAACAATTTTTGAAGAAAAGGGGCGTCGGATCGTTTTCTCAACGATTTGTGATCAATCATTATCATGCAGCAATTATGAAACATGCATTTCGCAAAGAAACAATGATGTTCTCGCGTGAGCTTATTACGCGCATAAGGGAGGATTCGGACGTAATATAATATCTAATTTTAAGTGTATGCTCTCGCGCGCGCTATAGAATAAAGCTAGTGAAACTTGAGGATTTAACCTTTGACTGGTATAGCGAAAAAAAAAAAAAAAAAAAAGACGTACGTGTGGATTCGATATGGTGCGTCGCCGCCGTACTTAGAAAAAAAAAAAACGAAGAAAATACTAGATGTGTATTTTTTAAAGATCTCTGTGCTTTATCCACGGAAACGATAAAAAGATGTGAAAGCGTTTCCGTTATCGATGGCACGGTAAATTTTGTAATCAAAAATTACAGACTGCGACATACTAATTTGGTTGCTCTATAGAAAAACACATTAACTTCATATTTTTAGTATACATATATATAAATACTTGAGATCTATTTAGTCTCCTTTTTCGATATAAAATGCGTCGTAATTTTATATTTCTTCAAAATATTCCTTCCTCATCTTCTTTGCTTGTATTTCTCCGATGCCCGCTGTAATTATATAGGGGACTATTATGTATTGGTTTAAAATGTACACTTCTAAAAGTACTTTTTCAATGGCCGATGTGACGTAAAAAAAATTAAAGACTTACAAAATAATTTCGTAAAAAATACACGCAAGTATAAATATAAATATAAGTATATATTATACGCATATATATATCTTTCTTAACGTTCGGAGATGATTTGCTGATATGAAAGAATGTACGTACTAAATTAAAATGGTGATGGAGAATATATTTCACGACCCTATTTTCGGTGCGATACCACAAACACGGTGGCACAGCACACATTTGAAGATACGTCGAGAAATAAATGAGAGCTTTCAGAAGATGAAGCGCCGCGAGAGATGCGGCGCGATGAAAGTGGCTCGCACGAAAAACTGGCACAGATATCCAGGCAATCCATTATCTTACTTGAAGATAAATAAAGGTCGATTTTTACAAAGATATCGGTCACTGTGTTTTTCGGTGGAGCGGCCATGGATTAAGGGTTAAAGGGAAAAAAAGAAAAAGAAATGGAAGGAAAGATGTGCGCGGCACGTGCCAATAATAAGAAATGACACAAAGAAAAAATATACGCATACGTGAGAATCTTAGGGTATATGTATATATAAACATACATATATATATACAAATAAGTGTTCCTTCGACTCAGCGTGTCCAATGTGGAAAACAAAGAAGAAGAAGAATTAAAGTATCGTCGCGAGAGGGACGAAGTAATTAATTAAGGATCAATCGTTCGCGACGCGTTTTCACGTACGTGAAATCGTTACGGTGAAAAAAAGTTCGGTGATAGTCATGTGCTTACCGTATTAACCGATCGGTATTTAAAATCCGTTAATATGCGCGAACACTATTAAATCGTTAAGCGGCTACCCTATTGGATAACATGTTAAACGTAAGTAGATTTATAATGGTATTCTAAATAAGCGATTATAAAATTCGTGTGTCGGGACGGATGACGACTTGTGCGGGGAGAGAAGACGCCCATCTTCTTTTAAAAAATAAAAAAAAATAAAAAAAAAAAGAAGGAAAATTATTAATTAGCAGGACGAAAGTGAGAAAAAAAAGATTGAACGGGTCGATCATTTTTTCGGGTGAACCTCCCCGTGATTAAATTCGATGCGTACAGGTCGGACCGATATAAATCGATACAGGCTGTTCTGGAATTCGCCGTTCAGGATCGAGAGGAAGATGCGATTTCTCGCGAGATAATCATAATTCTCGATGCGTTTGCAGGGGCAGCTTCGAATTTTTTAATTATAATGAATCAGAGTTTGAGTTTCAGGCTCGCGACCGTGTAAAATGATTTAATATCTATTAAAGTTTATAATAGAAATATCTTATTATAAAGAAGGGAAATATTATTAAAGTCTATAATAATTTTTTATAAGGTCAGATATATATATTTAAAACATATTTTCTTTATCTTTTCTCTCTTGAAAGTTTTTACTCCATGAACCCCGAAAGGTCTCCTCGTACATCCTTGCGCATTCACTGTGATTATTCATCGAATATAGTATTGCGAAAAATCGGAACAAAGTTATTTCTCTCGTCTGATATTACTTCGAATATATATACATATATGTATATATTATTAGCACATATCGAATAAACCGCGTACTTTGTTCTCTACGAGATTAATTTTGTTATATATCGATTTCTCTCTCCTGATAATTCATAAACGGACATTGAAATAATTCTGCCAATTGTTTGTTCAATTGAATGACAAAGCAAAAAACGCTGTCACGTCAGCATGATTCTTCAGAAATGATTAGTTTAAGAGATAATAATTTTACACGAAGATGTCGCGGTTTTTTTAGCTGGAGAGATCGATCTGTTCATAATTAACGTTATCTCGTTTAATAATTAAGAAAGTAAGTACCTGTAAGAAGTAAGAAGTAAAATCAATTGTAGTTCACATTTCATTATACGTATATATATTATATATATCATATATCAATTATAATGAATCATATAAATCGATATTAAACGAATATTTAAATTAAAGTAGGAAGTAATCAACGTTAAAGATATCTCTATGTAAAAGCGCAAACATATATATTATCGCACAGATAAAAGGGAGATTATGAGCAGATCGAGAGAAATTTTTATTTTTTTTATTTTTATTTTTATTTTATTTTTATTTTATTTTAATTTTGATTTTATTTTTTTCCGTGATTATAATCAAGCTTCTTGTTTACATGGAGTCGATTACAAAGCGCAATTATCACCTTGATGCATCGATCTCGAGGAAACAATTGATAATTCCGTGCAATCATCTTATTTATCAAAAAAAGAATTGATTATATAGATTAGAAACTGTTATCAGTCACCGACCGTCGCTCGATTGACCTCGATTTAAATCGGCTATAATATCGATCCATAGCGATTCCCAATTGTATACAGGGTGTTCAAAAATTCCAAGTTCGATCGGCGGATAAGAGAGGATAAATTTGTCGCGCGATAAGGCGAGATTCTGACTTCGGGACGAGAAAGCTCGCGTGACAAACATTATTTTCCACTTTTCGATCTGTTTCGCGAGGAGAAGCGCATCTTGGTGCATCCACTCGGGGCGCATTATACGGAAGCGTTATTTCTCTCAAAGTGGCGCAATTTCCTTCGCTACGAACGAGGAAACCCCTGAGTCGAGGGAGCGATTCGAAAGCTTTCGCGGGTGGGAGGGACTTAAAAAAAAGTGAAGCGCTTATTAAAGAGGCCTATTAAAACGAATGTACTTTCTTCCGAAGAGAGACTTGCGTTCTTCCTCGGCTTCTTCGAGGTTTTAACTTCTTCATGTTCCATGAAGAACGCGAAATGATTGCGCGCTGCTAGCGAAATAACGCTTTCACGTAGGAAAGATACTTTATATCTCGTTACCAGTCCTTAACAATACGATTTAATCATTACGTTTATTTCGCGGACATTTGTTAGGTGATTGATTTAATTTTTTTTTTCGCACGTTTCAATCACATCTTTCAGCCGTACGTCTTATATCCGCCGAGTTTTCCCCACGACATATCAATGGAAATGACTCCGGTCGACGATTATGGCTATAACGTGCAAGCGGCGGTCGTGTGAGTCTTATGTATGAGAAACGAAAGCGATCGCGAGTCGGATAAAAATACAGAGATGGAGAGATGGGAATGATCGAGGTTCGATTCTCTACTTCGTATGTACTCGTTTCTTTTAACGTCGAGGATCGAGAGAAGAGAACGCCTACTCTCCTACTATTTCTTCGGATGCAGCAAGCCGGAACTTGCGACGAAAGTTACATTTTCGTCTTCTTGAAAGTTTCATAGCCCGCGATTCTTCTTTCGTTTTTTATAACATTTTTTTCCTCTTCTTTCTCTTGATATCTCGCCCACACATTTCTCGAACGATGAAACTAATATGTATATGTCCGCGTAAAGTCCTCCGTGCGCATCGTAACAGTTAGAAGGATAGACTTAATCCTTTGCACTTTGGACATCGGTATTAGGCGAATAATATTTTGTATTGTTGTAATCTAGTTACTACATCCGAAAAAAAACACACTTAACGAGGTAATACATATAGATACGTACTGACGTATGCAAAGTCGGCGAGTGCTCTCGTGTGAAAATTCATTTTTTTTAGAATGTTATCGATACCAAAGGGATTACAATGTCGATCTGCCGGATTCCAGAACTGAGCAAATACATATTTCAACTGTACGTGTGATTCTTGTCACAAATATATATTTTAAGTAAAACAGATTATTTTTTTAATTTTATATTCTTTTAATAAAACAGTTTTGTAAAAGTATATGACTTTTATGTCTTGAAAAACATATTTCCGATAAACCGCGTATCTTGGTATTGAAAATATACTTTTCGAAAAATTTTCTAACAATATTTTTTTATATATATTTCATATCTGAAATAATATTTTTATAATATTTTTCCCAGCTCTGGATTCGAGAACGACAAAGAATTCTCGCACCTTTTCGATCCTTTGCTCGTGCGTGCCTCTTCTCCAAATTGTTTTGAAGTGGCGGAAAAGCGCGGAAAAAAAAGAAAAAAATATCTCTTCGCGAAAAAAGGGTGTGTATGAGAGAGAAAGAGAGAGAGAAAGGAAGAGAGAGCACTCGAAGGATTTAGAATATCCGTTCTTAAATAGTACATTCTCGAGTATAGTTAATAAAACGTCGGGGCGAAGAGTATTTTTTCTAGGAATGTTAGTGGACCAGGCAGCAGGAACATTAATATCGTAAAACCGCGGCGAATTTCATAATTTATAAATTGCAAGAAAACAAAAAACAAAAAAAAAAGAAAATGCAAAACCGAAACTAAGAAACTAAGAAATAGAGGAAAATTAAGTGTACGGAAATAAAGAAACGTTGGCCATCGGTTAAGTACAGTGGGACTTGTAATGTTCTCAAATAATACCCGAATGATAGTATAAGTGCAGAGTTCATAGGGAGTAAAAACTTTTTTTAGACGTCCTGGAGAGGAAGAGCGAGTGGGTGAAAACGAGAAAAAGAATGAAAGAGAAAAATAAAAGAGAGAGAAAAAGAGGAGTGAGAATGTGATGTGCATGACAGCTAGAGGCTAACAATAAGTAAGAAAATGAAAGAGAGAAAGTATGAGTGGGAGAGAAATAAAGGGAGCGAAATGGCTTGAGAAAGAGTGGCATTAACAGAGGTAGAGAAACAATATAAAAACGATAATATTATAAGCAACAAGAAGTGCTTTTATGAAATACAATATTATTTATACCATCCTGATGACATATATATGTATACATATATATATGTGTGTGTATATATATATGTATATATACATATATATAAATATCTATATCTATATACATTATATCTATATATGCTAAGTGACAAGGTAAAAGAGAGGAATCATGTATTATGTAACAACACAAGGTATAGATAAGTATATTAATATATTACACAAATACACATAAAAATATACATATAAAAATATATACATATATATTAAAAATTATGACCTATTATGATTATGATAATATTATTAATATTGTAATAATTTGTAGTATTATATTGTGACTATAGTACAGCATTAAGATAATAAAGGTTGTCCTGTATGTGAACACATGGGTATTAAAAATGTCGTCTTAGAAAAATCAGTAATCTCTCATGCAATTTTTTTCATAATATTAACTCTTTATTATTATTATTATTACATTTCTTTGCTTTCAAATTTGTTTCATATACATTATATATTTTCTTTACCCCTCATAAACAATGAATTATCTATACGAAGGCAAACATAAAGTTATAAAGGTAAGTGTAGAATTGATATTAATATAATTAATAATTTATATTAAGAATTAATTTTATCAGCAATTAAACAATAATAGCTAAATTAATAGAGTGTTAGTATGTAATATGCTATTAATAATTAAAAAATGTGCATTTTACATATTACACGATATTACACTATATTATACCATATTACTTTCTTCTTGATTACTTTAGAATTACAAAGAGATTAGAAATACAAAGAGTATTTATGAATCGTTGACACATTAATGTTTATCGATTATAGGTACAGACTATTTGAAAGATTAGATCTAATCTTTCAAATAAATTACAATAAAACACTGTTAATATGAATAAACGGGAAGTGTGTAAGACATTTATATACAATTCCTATCTACATATACAAAACTTTCAATTCAAAAAGAAATATAAAGTATATTACACAACATAAACAATATATGTAAATATAATATACATAATATAATATTATTTTAAAATATATTAAAAGAGTATGCATTTGTTTTATATGTACGACTATTGATCACAGGAGAATTTTCAATTAAGGATAATTGGTATTTAGTTTAATTGGCATTCTGTTGTATATCAGTACATACATATTTATTTATGTTATACATACATATTTTTCTCAATTTTGATTTGATTAAATTATTAATTTTTGAAGTGCGTTGTTGATAAGATAAAATTACATTATACGGTCTCAAGATACCGCGAATACGATCTCGAATCATCTTCTAAACTTACTTCAGTACAAAAAAAATGACATATTTTTCTCCTTGCAAATTTTTTGCTTCGCTGTATCTTACTTTGTCAATTAATCTCAAAGATAAGTCGTTTACAACGAGAGATAGAGAGGAAGAGAGAGGGGAAACTACATAGAAAGAAACATTTTATCGCGAGCGCCAATGTCGCCATTTCCTGTAAAGGATGAACCGAGTTCGTATTTGATTGGTTGCATAATCATGTGTAACCAACGTATGCAATATTACGTCACTTTCTCACGTTCGGAGTAAAACGACACGTGCAGAGGGGCGTCTCGCACTACGCGACGATTCGCTCTTCTGTAATGAACGTATGTCGTGCAAGCGCGCGCGTTCACGAGTCGTACAAATAACGAAGACATCTAAACGATTGTGATCAGTGAAGTGATACACAACGATGGAGAACACATCGGTTAGCCGTTCTGCCGAAGGTATGTAAAATCTTCGATTAAGATTTCTGTCGTGTTAAATAAACTTTAGTAGAGAGGTTTCATTATTGAGAGAGATAATAAAAATTATTTTTTAAATTATTGCTATATATATTTTTTTTTTCTTCCGTCGTTTTAATGTCATATAAATAATTTCCATTGCTTTTATTTATGTTGCGTATTATTTCCTTTTTGACGTTTATTTAATTCTGAAATAAAATGAAAACGAAAGAAAAGTGTATTTACTTAGGGATCACATTTTTTATCTCATAATATAATATAATTATATATTATAATATAATGTTATATATATATTATTTAATAATATAATATAATATTATCAATTTATCTTTATTTATTATCTTTATTTATTTATTTGATAGCTTTCAAAAGAGCGTATAGTTCGCAGCCTTTCTAATCGAATTTAATAATTGTGCGACAACTAAAAATTTTAAACTTGTTAAAAATGTTTAACTTTTAAATTAAATTTTAAATTAATTTTTAAATAAAAAATCGTGATTATTATAATAACTAATTATAATTCTGTAATAATTGATTACGAATTATTATTATTATCCAAGTATTGCTGTGTCACTTTGTTATCATAATCTTTTTTCATATAAGTTGATAGTTTTTATATTTATATTTTTTATCATATCTCTATCTATAGTGTGGCTATTATTTTACCTTTCAATGAAGATTCGAGCAAAAGAAAATTCTTTCAAATTCTTTTTGTTTAATTCGAGCATAATGTATATAAAAACTAAGAAAATGCTATAGTTTTTGTATTTATTATTTCTGACAATTTAAAATAATGAGTCTTAATTGCGGCGATTAGATGGTAGACATTAAGTGTTTTAAAAGTCTTAACAATAAGTATATTTCGTGCATTCACATAAGCATCGATTTATATATTGTTGAATAAATCATATAATTCTACTATTTCTACGATTTGCAGATTGGCAGGTTCTTGCGATTTTTGCAGATTTGCAGATAAAGTAATATAGTATAGATTCGTATTGTACCGCAAACGTGATTTTTTGTTACGTAATATCTTTCATAGTATCGTAAAACAGTCATTTATAATCTTTGTATCAGACAAATAAAATTTGATTTTTTTTTACTACAGTGTTCGCATAACTAAAAAGCGTTCACGACAGGTAAAAGTTTGTCCAAGTGAAAACGTTTGCAGAAATTTTTTTAAGTCAGCGATATTCGAATATATCAGGCAATGTTACTACGCTACGTTAGGAGCATTTTTTATCGACTAAACGAAAAAAATTAAGGTACATTAAATTGCATGTATGTAAGGATCTGAAAAAATTTCGAAGGATTCAGAAAATTCGTTGTGCAGTTCTTCATCTCTGACATGCTATCTTCAAGATCATATCTTTTGCGCGAAATCGAAATTGATATATCTATAACAGATATTCATTTCTTTCCGCGCTGTGATAGAAATTAGTGTTATTATTATATAAAGAATATTAGAGACTGTTAAAGAGAGAATAGAAAATTTTTTATAAGATGTCATACAATTTTTTGGCCGAGTTATGCCAGTATGTTCTATACGAGTAAAACTAAAAACAATATTATATAAATATTATAAGTTTTATAAATGCTTTATTAAACAGTTATTATGACAAAAGTATTAAGCGTAGTGGAAATAATATTTATTTTTATATTGTTAATACGATACAGCATAAGAGAAGGTCAACAATGTTTATTTAATATGTTTGTGCGAATTATTTATTTGAAATCGCTGAAAGTGACATGAAATTCGTTAGATTTATATTGATAAGAACAAGAAGCAATAGTCAACAATTATTGCCAATTAAACATTCATCATTTTCAGCAATTTCAAATATTAGGCACAACTGCAGATAGATTGATGATAAATACCGTTTATTTATTCTTATGTTGTATCATATAAATTGTCGAATAAATCTGTGTATGTTGTAAAATTATCTTTACATTTTATATTTTAGTTATAATTTTTTAATTAAGCATTTATGGTTTACATTTTTTCATATCTTTATTCAGAATATACTGTCGCAATTTCCCGGATCATTCTATATGGAACATCCTACATACGCCTTTTTCTCGCAGCGAAATAAAGGCTAAAATAACGCAATATTAATTTAATACCGCGAAGATGTAGTAAGATGCGAATGTGGCTTTAACAACGTTTTTTAATAGATTAATCTTAACATGCGCATTAGCTGATAGTTTCTTGCATGTTTGTTTACGATTTATAATTTGGTATAATAAACTAGCAAGTTACGTTAGTATCAATATTGTTCACATGCGCGTGGTACGAATAATTTATACCTTGATTTGCGATCTTTAGAATCTGGTAATTATCAGGCATAGAATTGTTCACATCCGTAGCGAGAGTAAATTTGCACCTGTCTTTCGCAAACAGTTGCACAGAACATCCTTGAGTCAAGGACGCTTCCCGTCAAGCAACTTTTGATGAATTCATAGTTCACATTTTCATAGAATTAATTTTGCGATGTTATAAAAAATTTATTTTAAAGTTTTCAATATTAAATATTGTTATAATTAAATCGCTAATCAAATTGAAGTAAATATTATTTTAAAATTTAATTATTATTTAATTATTATTTTATTATTTTGTTTAAAAATTAATTAAAAATTATTAATTAGTACAATATTGAAAATTAATACAATATTGAAATAATATGAAATGATAATAATGAAATATATAATAATAATAAAATGACAAGTTAAATGACAAAGTATGCCAGAATTGCATCTTTTTCTTGTTTATCAATAATTTATTTCATTACATGTATGACAGTTATCAATTTTGTCGTCCACTCATACTTAATAAAGATGTTAACGCTTACACGCACGGTTATAGTTTATTTCGTCTACTTTGTATATGCACATGTCACAGATAGGGTCAAGTCAATTTATCTATCGCGGTCGCGACCATGAAATAATAATGTCAGTGAGATAGATCGCGACGAAACTATCTATATATGTGCCGTATATTCATTTTAACACATACACTCGTTCTTGTCATATTTCGCAACCATTTGACATGCTTAATTTTCAGACAAGGTAAAGCAATTCCAAGCTTATCTGAGAAAGTACGAGAACGATGACAAATTGGTAATCCTGGAAGCAATGGACAAGCCGGGGTCGAAACCCGGCGACAATTATACGTCAGTGCTAATCAAAACGAAACTCATTGGTACACGTGGGGACGGAAGTCGTTAGTATATCGTTATTATTATGCTTTAATATTAAATACGAAGGACAAGTGATAATTGTTGATAAAACCGACGGTGATATTTGGTTCACCGAAACGGAATAATTGTCAGTTACATAACTTCGCAATCATATAGGTGTCCCGATGAAAGGTTATCTATTATCTTACTATTACAGCATCATTGATTCAAGATACGCGTTGAAATATAGTCATCGTGTGTATAATAATAGTAGAATCTTTATATGCTTCTATTTTAAATAATATTTAAAAGTTTTTTAGTGATTCACCTTGTGTATATATGATTGCAACTACAAATATTATATTAAAAGTGTATTTAGTTGTTCTTTTTTTTTTATAGAAAATTTCTCTCTCTTTATCGCGATAACGTTGTAAATTCTTATATTAATTCTTGACACATTGTTTCGATTAAAATGACATATCGCTCTATTATATTCGTGTGAAAAATAACTACGCATAAATGCGATATACATAAATGCATATCCTGTAGATACGTTTTCTTGAATCCTTTTTTGCATTCGTGCACAGCGTATACCAAGAATATTATAACGAAAAGTATCGTCCGAGGACGCGCAATCTCTGGATTAGTGGACCTCTACGCTCTATTCCGTATGGAGTCACACCTTTACCGAAAAATATTGCCAGTCCTTGGGCGTTTTGGTCCTCAATGTATATATACCGACAAAGAGAATATAATAATGGAAGATTTAGCTGAGAAAGGATACGTCAATTGTGAGAGGCGCGACTTTCTGGACTTGGATCACACAGTCTTCGCTTTAAAGGTATGCGTTTTCTATTAATAATTCAGTAATAAATGTTTATCTTATGTCGCGATTCGTCACACCGGAGATAAAAGGTAATAAGAAGATTAGATCGAATTATTGTTCTCTATGCGTTGTTAGCAGATTCACAAATCATTTTGTGTGCAACGTTTATAAATTGAAGGATTACTTTACTAAATATTGTTAAAATATAAAATAAGTAAGAACTCTATTTAAGAAATGAGATAATAGTAATATGTATATAATATGTGAGAATCTCGGAGAGATCCACACCTTTCTTAATTATATCGACACAATCGTCTGACAATCAAACAATAATTATCGATTAATACTGTCTGGAGATCCGGCCAATAAAATGATTTTTAAAGATTGTCTAGTATCGCAGGTTAAGATGATTAATGATATGCAGTTGTCAGGCTCTTGTATATTGAAAATGATCGTAAATTGGATATCGAGATAAGGGCTGTCAATGCTAACCTTGCTCTTTATATTCTTACGAATAATCACGTTCCAATAATATTGATAAATTTATTCTTTAATTAATATAAAATTTACAAATTTATTTATAAGATTAAACATTTTTTTTTCCATACATTTTAAGTCTTGAAAATTAAGTTTCAAATTAAAATTTTGATTATAATTTTAGCTTGAGAATTAATTAAAAAATACTTTATTATTATTATTATTATACACACACTATATCATTATATACAACACATATACTAAACATTACTATTACTACTACATAGTTATATCTTTATTATTTATAACTGTAAATTATTTTATTTAATTGTAATTATTATTTATAATTGTATATTTATAACTGTAAAAATGTTTAATGTTTAATTTTTAATTTGTCAAAGTTAATCAGTAAAGAATGGATTTTATTTCTCAAAAAATCTATCAATAATACGGTAATTGTAGAGAGAGATTCACGCGTCTTACGAACAAAATAACTGATATTTAAAGATATATATGCGTATATATATTTTTTTTATTTTCTCTCCAGAAACTTGCCAAATTACACGCATCGGCTTTAGCGGCGAAGATCGATAATCCGCGGCTGTTCGATGAATTAAGCGAGTCTGTGGAAGAGGTGATTTATGTTGATCTTTCCGAGACGTCGTCAATGAGAATATGTACCGAGATGTGTATAAAGTCGACGGTGAAAACTTTAGAAATAATAGAACCACGAACTCAAGAGCTACAGGCTGTCATAGATCACATTTCCGGTTACATCCACAAAGCTTACGACACACTGTACCGTATGTTTAACGCGCCGAAGCAGAAATATCACACAATTTGCCACGGCGATCCGTGGACCAATAATCTATTGTTTTTGCACGACGACAACGCCAAGATAATCGATTTGAAAATGGTGGATTACCAGATATCTAGACACACATCAGTGTCCACCGATATCCATTACTTGATATACACCAGCGCACAGTCATCATTGATCGAGAATAGCTACGAGAGTCTCATTAAGATCTATCACACCGAATTTCTCAGAGAGCTTCGTCGATTGCACGTGGACGAGAAGATTTTGGCGAGTCTCGGCACGGAATGGCTGGAGTCGGAGTTGCGAACTTACGCGTTTTACGGAGGCCTCGTCGGTTGCTTCCTGGTGAACCCGATATTGGCGGAAGCGGAGGACGTGTTGCAATATGAATCGATCGAATTCGGCCCAGATAATCCACTGTACAGTTCCGACATAAGTGTAATAAACGTGAGTCAGAAGAAACTCGATCGGGTGAAATGCGTCGCGTCCCACTATTACAGAAGATATAGCTTGGGTGTTATTAACGACGACCTCGAACCGATTCCTATTATGTCATAGTAGATACGTTAAAAGTAGATATGAAATAGTAAGGATGTTATAATGAACAAGCGTAAACGCTTTATGTATATACATACATTGTACAACGCGAAAGAAAAAAAAGAGAATAATTATATAGCTTGATCTCCTTTCTCGTGTTAGAAGATTGTATATTGTAACACGAGAAGGATTCGAGTTACATGCACCTGTATAGTGACACCCGAATGTATCTATTTTTATAATGTCCTTCAACGCGAAATATCTTCTTGGCTATAGATCGTGCAATATAGATTGAAAGGTATATTTGATTTTATCTTGATTAATATAAATATTGATATATTATTGTTCAAGAAATATTCTTTTTTTAAATTTAAACCATTCTATATCAAACGATTCCAAGCAAATATACTTTCAACATTAAATAATTTTTATAACTTATTTTATTGAACAAAGATATCTTAAAAATTTATTGTAATTAAATACCTATGTATTATCTATACAAATATATATATATATTTTTTTGCATTGGATAGTTTGTAATAGTATATTTTATGTAAATAGAGATTATATTTTTTATTAGGAAATTTTTTTTTAATGCGAAAGCATACAGAACATGAAGAGGTATAATTTACATTGATTCCACGTTGCTTAAAACTATTTCTTAAGGATGTTCCGTAACGATGATTGAGTAACGATGTTCCATAAACGGTGATTTGTGCAAACGGCATCTTTCTCACAACAACACAATTCACAATTTTGCCGCTGAATGTACCGAAATTTATTCGCAATGCCCATCTATTTCACATCGCTGCGGCATTATTTCATTATTTCAAAGCGCATATCGTCCTATAATTATTGTTGTCGACTAGACCGCATTACGGACATCTTGGAATGAAGTAACTTTTAGATGCTTATTAGTCGCATCATTTTATTATACATTGCGCGAACAAAGCTTTAATTAATAGCAATCTGCTCAAAAAATTGTAAAAATATATCATGATCAGGCCATGTCATTTTTATCGGGATCATTTATTCAGAAATGCGTACTAGTATCAATATATATATGTTAATCGCGCGCGATAATGCTTCAGTTTTTGTTTTAGTCACATCAATATGCATCCATAATGCACGGTTAATATATGTATGTCATCCGTGCTATATGCAATTTAATTGTTATTTTTCTCACGTTTGAAATACATAAGTACACACATACACGAGAAAAAAATGAAATATTTAAGATACGATACATTATTTATCAGTTTTACTTTATCAATAACTGACGTAGGTTTGTTACATAGTATAACAAATGACAATCAATAGTGAATAGATAATTCTGTTGAATATGATATCGTTCGCAAACAGTATCGTTACAGGTACATATGTAGATTTTTGAGAACAATCGCAAACAATAATCAACATCGCAAACAATATCCTGATAGAATGACTGTTATAAGAGATAGGCGTAAATCATTGGCACAAAATATTTTACGATTTAATTACGAGAACCTTAATAAAATAATTTTGAATATAAAATAATTTTTTTATATTATCCAAAAGATTCAAAAAATTTGGACAAACCATATTTAAAGAAAAAAAAAAGAAAAAAAAGATCCAGAACATCAAAATATATCTAATCGGATTTCGTATCTGTGTTACGGAAAGGTAAGAAATCTCAATGGAAACTTTAACTTCATTTTAGTTACTTCATTTTTAACGATGAAGTAAAGTAGAAATTCTATTAATCGGAAAACAGAATGCGGATAATTGTATAATTTAATCAAATGTCTTAAAATATATAAAAAGAAAAAGTGTATTTATATTACGTAATATATGCTATAAAAATTATTCTATAACAAAACAAAAATTATAACAATAATTTAACAGTATTATTTATTGCCTATTATATTTTTGATTAATTTTATTTTTTATTCTATCTTCGATCTTTTTAAACTGCTATTTCATATATTTTTTTTAACATAGCTATTTTAATGGTGTTACTTTCTTTCTATGGTTTATATCATCTGAAACTTACCTTAGACAATTTACCTATATTTCGTTATCAAATTCAATTTATAATAAAAATGTTTTAAGAATATACATAATCTTTAGGATATCTTTAGGATATATCTTTAGGATACACACATAATACATACTTATATGTATATCATCGTAATACATAGTATATAAAATGATAAATACAATTGTATTCCCAATTCTGTCGCGAATTTCAGATTATTTAAGTTAACTTAAAATTTTTTAAATATTGTTAATACAATAAACGCTTAAATATATATATTACCACCCAAACTGACGTATTTTCTTCACACTATATGGATAATCGAATGTTCGATTAAGCGATGTTCGAGTAATAGAAATTATTTTGCGGTGCAAAACGTGCAAAAAAAAATAGAGCAGCGATAAGGGTGGATGAGCGCGTGATAAGTTAAGATATCAGTTTCGCCTCGTGTGCACGGGCCAATGTCCCGGGGGCGTGGGAACGCATGTCGCTTAATTGCCACACTCTTTTCTTCTCGTCCCACTATTGTATCTCTCAGCGAGAGAGGTGTTGCATTGTCCCGCGCATAGGCACGCGGAAACACGCGTGTAACACACCGAAAGGAATATTAAAATGCCGGAAGGACGCGTTCTCTCGCGCCTCAACGTTACGTGGCCCTCTTGTCTTTCTATTGTTCGACATCGCCGACAGTGTCCTATGGTAGAGAAGCTTGGAAAGACATCGATAAGGATCCACGATCTCGCGGCAGGATTGAGGCTCTGACGACGTAATGTTTCGTTGTCCCACACGCAGAGAAATAGAAACATTTTTAGAAAGTACGAACATCGACATGTTGAGCGACGTGTATTGCCTTCGTTTTTCAATCCTCGCTTGGTCGGTGGTTTAATTTTTTATTCATTATTTTTATCGGCATATTTATTATATTATTTATATATAATAAAATAGATAAATTATATGTATATATATTTCTAATTTCGTTTAATCTAACCGAATATAATTACGCACGCGAAGCAAAGTTATATTATTCTTTGATAATAAAATCTTAAAAATTGCAATGCATGCATAAAAATTATTATTGCAATCAATGCATAAAAAAATATATCACTTAATTATGCAATGTATAAAAATTTAATATTTAAATCTTTAACAGAAAATGCAAACAAAAAAATAGAATTTTTTACAAGAATCTTCTGTGATCAAAATATCTATACTTTCATTATACTCACGCGTCTCCGCATACATCCGCCACACTGCACGGCTCGCGCGAGACTGATCATCAATATCGTAATCGCCATATCTCGCACTAGAATACTAGAATCAGTCTCGCGCGAGACGCGCAGCGTGACGGATGTATGGGATGCGCTCGTCTAATGGAAAGAGATAGAAATAAAAAGAATAAAGAACAGTATAATGAAAGAAATAATAAAATTTGTTTATTAACAAAGAATATGTTTTATTCATTACAGAAAAAAATACGATATGTAAAAAAAGCGCAACATAATTATGCGAGATTCATATAATATAAGAAATAGAAGACAATGTTTGAAATTGATCTATAATTATCATCTAGTTCTTCAATAGGTAACAAAATAGGAAAAACTTTCTCTGTAGTCAATAATATATGTACAGAAATATGTGTTTACGGCTAAATAATAATAGAAAAGAAAAAGAAAAAGAAAAAGAGAGAGAGAGAGAGAGAGAGAGACATTTTTCATCGTTAAGTAATTTTTATAATTATATAAAAAATAATTTAGTATAATTATATATAATGTATGTTTATTAATCTTTTGAAATATTTACAACTATTATAAATATTTAAAATATTTATAAGTAAAATATATGGTTGCGATTTTGTATATTTATTGTGTACTATTGTATTTGTGTATATATTTTTATACATCTATATGATACATAAATTCTGTCTTTTTAAAATATATATATCGGTTTTCATTTAATAAAAATAAATATATTAGCATATTTATATCATGTTTAATAACAAAGAGATACATATATATTTAAATTTCTCTATCAAAAAAATTGCAAATATTCATATACCAGAATCGCGCTGTATAAATATAACTCTATTTAGAATCCCGGTAAATCTGTTTTAAAAAAAGCAATCACATTTCGCTGGAATATAATAAAAGTAATACTTTTGCGTGTTTAAAAAAAATGAAATATATAAGTGTAATGAGAAAGAGAGAGAAAGAAGAGAGATTCCCAAGTTCGTAATTTCCTTTATTTTGAAACCAAACATTGCTGAACTAATTCACATTCGTAGATTATTCGAAAAAACGGACAAAAAGATTGCAACAGTTTTTTTTATTTTTATGAATGAGTTGGAGAACGTGCGCAAAAATGGCGAAGGCGATCTCACGAGTTTCGAGGAAACGTTTCAAGAAACTCATTGAAAGGAAAAAGGTGCCGCAACTTTTTCGTTCACAACACAGCGACAGTTTGTATCGGTTTGTTAACACAACTATATAGTACAGCGAAGTTCGAGAGAAGATTAAAAGCCTGCCTCGATTTTTAAAGCCGGAGATCACCGTATTGCATCGACATGCATCTTGCAGCGTCTGTTGTTTCCGTCTCCCCTTTGGCCGATCAAGATCCTCAGTTTCCCCTTCGAGTTGGGACGGATCGACGGTAAGATCGATGTGACGGTGATGAACTTTCGTTGGCGATCGGTCGCACCGGCTCTTGTCGGTGTAATATCACGAAAGGGCGTCCTCTTTTCCGTGACTCAAGGAACACTGGTAGGTATAATACGCTCCTTTTTTTCTCCTCTTTCAACGATGTTATCCAATTCCGTGCTGTCCTCCGAGAATCCTCTCAGACATAATAGATGTCCTTCCATCTATCGGTGACATTTTGCCTTCGAGGATTTAAGATTGGCTAACAAGTCGTAATAAGTTTCGCACGGAGATCATTATTCTCTTATTAAACCCCGTCTGTGATTGTTACCTGCATCGGCAAAGCGAACGCTTCGACGCAGCAAACGTATATAATAATAATAATAATCGTCTTCTGCCATTAACATCTTAACTCTTACCGCGAGATTGTCGGAGAAAATCAATTTATTTTTACGTCAAACATTGTTTGAATCGTAATGCAAATAATTCTCGAGTTTATTCTATGGGAACGTCGATTCTAATATGTCATGAGAGTTCAATGTGTAAACTGTTGTCATTTATTGCTTCTAAATATGATAAAATAATCTGCAAATTTCTCTCTTTAATTTTCATATCTCTTAATATACTAGACTCACACAAATGTATATACAATAGACTTCCGTATTACGCGGCAGATACATTATATTCATACATAGATTCCGTATTATATGATACTCGAGCGTTATATAAAATTCGGAAATATGTTACTTATAAAGGAAACAGAAAAATTATGGACAAAGTTTCAAATTTATCGTCTTGTATATAAGAGTGATTTTATCGCGAAAAGATGCAAAAAGATTATCGCTATTTTTTAAATATGATTATCTAAATCTGCGTTATAGAAGTACTATATGGATGTTTATTGTGTGTATGTAAAAAAAGTAAAATATTTTAATATAGAAAGCTTTAAACTATTTTATTCCTTAAAAGATTTTTAGGTTGATACAGAATTGTCCACATTAATAGCACACAAACTTATACTTAAAAAATAGATGCATTTAAATATTAGAAATAATTGATTAGAAGCATAATTATAGTCTTAAAAAATATTAAAAGAGATGTATATCAAAATTGCGCTAAAAGCTTATCTATGTAGCAATTGTTAATTATTATATTTTCCTTTCATCGTTTATTATTAAACGTTTCACTTTTGTGCTAAAAGTATTTTTTTCATTTGAAAGAATTTTATTCCGTTAATTTTAATTTTTTTTTTTTTTAAAGAGAAAAAGCTTAAGCTTTTTGAAATATGTGCGGACGAAATGTACAATCCCGGTTGACGGTGTAACGGTGTACTGTAAATGAAAAAAGATCGAATATTCCGTAACCATTTTATCGATATGCCGTCAAAGTGTTTACGACGATAGGTTTTCCGTGTATTTTCCGGAACTGCTTCTCACATCGATGAAAATATTTAAAAGCCTTTTAAAGCTACCAATCCGAGCGTTCCCCGGTGGCTGTTTTGTCGAGATTTGTACCATGTTCGATAAAACACGTTTTGACGCACACAAGTCAAGATATTATGAGATGCTTAATCTCTCCTTGAGGCTGCGGATCGGTTGCTGTATATCTGTCGGATTTTATAAGATCGCAAATGAGAAATCGTAAGGTGATTTTAGTTTGCGCGGTGCGAAATAAATGAGTTTTTTTTCGCATACCACACACATATCTCTTATTCGCTTTCTATAGATTAAACTTATAAAACGCGTAGCAAATTCTCTTTTCATCTCTCACGTTAACAGTTAATAATTGACCGTATAATTTATTTCGAATATGCCTTATACGACTGAATTCGCCGAAAACTGATTTAATTTTTCAGCTATTTATCCGCAGCGATGTAAAATAAAAGATTATCAAACAATGTTTTATAAGAATTTATATTTCATTACGAGAAAAAAATTACATGTGATTTCTCGCTATTGACATTATAGATTCAATATAATTGGTGCGGAGCCCTTTAACTCCCGAGCGGGAATAATGGAATAATTTAAGTCGTGATGCTAATTCTATGTTTCGCTATAGTATGTTATTGGATCTGGCGAAATTACGGTCTGTTGATTCGTTTCTCACTTCTGACATCGTTACGAAGTATTATAAATTCCTATATACAAACGTGAACATACTTTGTAAAGTGGAATGAGATATCGCGGCTGTGCAGTGTTTAAGAAAGTAATCAACAAGTTTCAATCACTTAATGACAGCGAGAAGCGCGTTGCACGTTGATTACTTTCTAAGACACTGAGATGCTCCTTTTTACGAGTTAACTCTACCGAACTTCGTTCTTATAATCTTTTTATAAATAAATTGTGTGGCACTCTATGAGTGCTTCGATATATATATGTACGTATATATGTATGTGTAATAACTCAAAATTTCAGAGTATCTTTTTATGACAAAACAGGTTCAAAGTATTTGAAAAGGTTTTAGCTTTATGTATTGTATATATATTATATATAAATTATATCAACATTGTTGTTAAATTTCTCTCAGATTTTTTCTTCAAGAAATTTACATAGCTTACTTTTCTATTTCATATAGTTGATCTGATAATTGAATAAAGATAAGACACATTACATTTTAATATTTTTTATCTTTATAATATTAAATATCAATTTTGAATTTCTTTAGACATCTCATAACTCTTTACTTCAGTTATTATTTCGCTGAATAGGTGTGAAAGAGAAATTTATTTAAATATAGGTTTTGTCATTAATATAACACTCTTGATCGTATGAGATTAGTGTTAATTCATTCTCATCCTATATTAATTAAACGAATTAGCAGCCTTCGACTGCCAAGTGGCGAGATACATGAAAACGCGAAGAAGCAGGAGGACAACGACCGAACAATTAGTTTTCATCATGATAGGGAGGAAAGTAAGTCCTCAGGCTGGCTGACACGACATCAGCAAGCTGTCGGCTGTAATTTATAGCGCTTGATGAATAATTCGCGATTCTACAATCGCGAAATTGAGATACGCCGCCAGCTTTCCAAAATAGAATCGAATGTTCAGGTAGGTTGATAGAACGCAACGCGCGCAGAATTTGTCGCCAATAAAATCAAGCGACGGAGTGAAATGAGGGATGGGGGAGCGTGATAATAATTCGAATAATGCGTATTAAACGCAGCTAAATAATACGTGATGTTTGATTCGCGATAATTAACACAATATTGAAAAAAAAAGAATTTCTCACACGTCTTATATTCCATGAACAAATAATATCTTAATCAACATATATTTAATTATCTTTATACGAATATCAGTAAGATATGTAGTAATTACATTTGTAAATGATATCAAAAAAAGTAAACATGATACACATTGACTTCATATGTCTATCGAATTTTCAAATTAATATAATTTTGATAATATATTTTTCATATTATATGGGGAATTTTATTTTAAATACAAATTGACTGCATCTCTTTAATAATGTCCAAAGCAATACTTGATAATTACATGTTTTTAATTATGTATAGAAATACGTAATAATCACCAATTTTTAAAAATATTGAATTAAAACGTAGCACGTGTGAGATTTGTTATCGGTACATCATTATCGAATTCTGTACCGCGCGAGTTTTATAACAATTAGTAGAAATTGAAACTGAAAGAAATTTTAATTTAATCGAAAAGTGTTTATTGATTTAGTTATTAAATATCAGTTACGTGTCTCTCGAATTTACGTGACTCGTTTATCTGTCGATTCGCTTCGTTTCGAGACGAGATCAATAAAATGTCGATTTTGCGAAAAAAAAATAATAAAAAAAATAATAAAAATAAATTATCTACAATTTGATTTCTAAATTTTCACAGTTTCATAGTTTCTTCTTGTTTTGTTCGGTGTGCACACGAGAAGATGTATGTTTAAAAATATCCTTTCTCGTACTTCAACGTCTCTAAAGTATCCAGCTTCGTCGTTACGTCGCGGTAACCACGTTCGCATACGTTATTCAAGAAAAGTGCTCGCCGCGAGCAGGCACCTCTGTAATTGGACTTTTTCAAACGGGGTATATTTTCCCCTTTCTTTTTCCCCAACACGTGCTGCTGTTATTACCGGCACGAAGAGGTGAATCGGGAGACAATGGCAGCCTCGTTTTCGTTTGCATGTATTACAAGGAGAAGAGGAGTGTGTAACATAGGAATTAAAGCGAATATGTATTGGTGTCACAGCGTTGCTGCTCACGGATCGTAATCGCGATAGCTCGATTGTTAAAATGCGAAAAAAGCGTGTCTTTAATATCGTTGAGCGCGGAATCAAATCGTGTATTATGCAAATCAGTATTAACCCGATCGAGTGTAAAGCGGTTTCGAATATAGATTAAATTCACGGAACTGAGTTTCCCATTTTGTCCAATCGGTTACACTTTTGCGTAACGTCGATCCGAATTAGATCGAAACACATCGGCAAATACGTGCGACCTAAAAAAGAAAAAGGAAATTTGTTTTCTCGAATAAAAGCAATTATTTATCATCAAATGTATCTCTCGCTTCGCGAAGAAAATGTGTTGGAATGACGCGCGTCATTTCGGATTCAGAGACGGAGAATCTCCGTTGGATCTTAGATCTTATAATCATTACGGCAACATATTGCGGAGAGGAGGTCTCAATAACATTTCGAGAGCCGAGAGCTTGGAAAAGTCCATTTCTTTGCTGCCGGTGTCAAACGCCCTCGGGTTAATCGTCCGAGGACGTTTATCCGAGGACTCGCTCCAATCGCGCGAATCGAAAGGCGAATCGCGCCGGCCGAGTCGCCTTGGCTCGGCTAATATCACAGATGAAAGTGAGTTTATACTGCCGGTGCGTCCGCATCGGTAAAAGGATGCGCCCGCAGATTGCCTCTCTCCTCTTGCGAGAGAGGAGAGCAGCGAACTTCCTCTCCGCAGCCTCTCTCGGCTGATGCTGGCAAGACGAATGGAGGAGAGAGGCGTGGGAGACCCCGTGTCTCATTCACCAGGTAGTGCTTACTACGGTGTGCCATTGGTGTACGTCGCATCACGAGAAACGATCGAGAGCTCCATGCCGGGACCACGATTACTTTTACGATTCCTCGACAGCTCTGCTCGGTACCGATGCTCACGATGCGACGCGACGTGATCCTCGCGGCGATTCGTAAAACGTTCCGGAGTATCTCTGGTATGATAGATACGTAGTCGCATCGCCTCGAGGCCCTTCGAATCGCGCTTCCGCTATGATTCTTCTGTATCTAAAGACCGAACGGCTCTTGCCAACGAGGAGACTTGATTTACCATCTTCTCTATCTCTAGGATTCTTTTACAATTCCGCGGGAAATTTTCAATATTTAATCTCGGAAATTTTAAAGCGAGCAAAGCGAGATTCATTTTGTCGCAGCGAAATGTAGGAAGTAGATCGGAGAGGAAAATCAGATGTACGCGGTTTTATATCAACTTTTGTTTTATTGCTTGCGACTATCGATATTCCTACGTTGGTTGAGACTGTTCTATGCCTTGACATTGAAACGAATACACGGGCCTTTTCATATTGGCCTCCGTTAGCCTCGCCGAGAGCCGCCGAGAGAAAGTGCGCGTTGCCCCGAGACAGTAAACTGTTTCGTAAGATTTGCATCAATCTTTAGGGACGTCATATCCGAATCGAATTTCGAAGCGATGAAACTCTTTATGACTTCTTCATATTGAGATGAAGGTTTTACTTCACTCATTTCGCTCTATTACGATTGTATAAGACAAAGCCTCTATAGCGTTTGAAGTTAATCTATATTACTATAACAATAAGAAGAGGAGAAAGCAGTAAAGACTAGATTGAAAAGATTAGTGCTTCAATCACGAGAAGAATGATGACGATTGAAAAGAATATGATTTCTTTCCATTTCCTCCTTCCGCCTCTGGTATTTTCTCTCTTTCTTAGATTGTTTGATATTACAAATTAATCTATAAAATTTAATATATTATTATTTTATTGTTATTTGCATATTTAAAAAATTTTATATTTAAATTTACATTTGTCAATCTAATCTTTTTAACTTCGAGCGGTCATTTTTTTACTGCAGACAGTGACATGATTAAAAACTAAATTTGAATCAACTTGTATATACGATGTATACGTATAATAATGACGATACGTAATAAACGGCAAAATCCTGGAGGAGAATTGTAGATAAGAATCAGAGAGTCGTGACACCGAAAGTTCATAGCGATGGAACGTACGTCCTGAATGGAGCATCACGGCTAGATGTAGTCGATGAAGCATACATAAATTGCTGCGGCACAAATATACGCTACGAACAAGTATTACGCCACGGTGCTTAATCAACAAATAAATATTTATCTCGCGTTTAAATATTTGGTGTTATCTTCATCGCACACTAAATTTGCGGAAGCAAGACTTATAATAGCCGGAGGGCAGTCTTAGAAACTCGAGATGAATACGAATGCGAACATATTCAAAGATAGAATTCCGTTCATGCAATACGCGTATAAGATTATATGGATTTAGTTAATTTTTGCTCCGGTAGTTTAATATTTATTGACAATAAGGAAATGTCTTTTGATAATTGGTTCAATTTCAGATATCATGACATCGTGAGAGAATATGACAATTAATTTAATTATATATAGAATATGTCAATAATATTCGAAAAATTCGAGATATCAAACACGTAATAAAATATTATTTTAATTTCGTTCTTATATAGAATTGTTGGACGGTATTATAAATAAAATAAAATATGCTCAAAGTATTACGTGTATATACACATAATTAATCGCACCGATATTCTAAGAGTTGCTTTTTTTTTTTTTTTTTTAAATTGATCACTTGAGACAAAGTGGAATTGATCTGACGTTAATTACGCTTGCGAATTCCCTTAATTATATGTATTTCATAATTCGCTGCGTTCTTTTTAACGTTATATTTATTTAATTATATAATACTTTTGCTATTACTGGTACATCTTGTACACTTGGTATGATTGAAGTGATTAATTCGATTTGCACATTAATGTTTAAATCGGTTATTCCACCTTAATGATTACTTGAAGATGGTTTAAGTAATTCCAAATAATATGCCTCTGTATTTTTTTATGGCCGACCACACAGCTTTCTCTACTACCTTCCTACTCTAATCCCAAAAGATTGCCTAGTTTTTTCGTCACGATCGCGCAATCTTCGCTTCTAATTCTCCCGATCTTAGCTCATCCATTTCGGCTTGCTGTATTCGTGTTTATTCATACCGCCCATCTAATCAGTCGGACGAAAAATCCGACAATAGAAAAAATCAGATATAATAATGAGAATATTTCGCAAAAACATATCGAAATCACGCTTTCATAAGAGAATCCGACCATTTTATATTATATTTATATAATTATCGGATACTCTCTTAGACAACAATCAAATCAAATGTTAGCAGATATACATTTAATCATCTTTTAAAGAATGAATTATCTTATATAATTAATATAAAATTAATTATCTCATATACATATAAAAGAGACGATTATGTTCCGTAGGAGCGTTCTGTGATAAGCCGGAATCTGCGAAATGCGACAGTTACGCGATTAACCCGCGTATGTAGCGTGTTGCATGTCAGATGCAGGGTGTTGCGGGCTGATTGATAATCAACCCCTAGACGCGTCCGTCCGTCGTTTCGGGATCGTGACGACGAATCCCGCCTCCTCCGTTGATCAACCGGCCCTGAATGTCGGGCGCCGCTTTGCTCTGCGCCGCGCCGAGAAGAGGGTAGGGATGGAGATCCTGGCGGCATGAGATCCGTGCGCCCCACAGACGACTCGTCAGTATCGTGCCGCGACTCCCTCGCGACGAGAGAGCGCCCGCTTCAAGTTCCTCGGCTCTTCTCGCTGTTAACGCTCTCTTCTCTTCTCTCTTTCTCTCCTCTTCCCTTTTCTTCTCTCCCTTTCCCTTTTTTTCCCTTTTCCCTCGCTCGCGAAACCGGCGCGAACGAGACCGCGCGTGTGCGACAACGTGCGTTTCCCCTTCGTTTCCCCGGTATCGGAGCCGGTCGCGTGTGTGCTATAATTTTTGGAGATTTAGGGGTTCCCCAGGATCCAGTGATAGTGTTGTCACCATCGGCGAACGTTCCACCGGACGCTCGCGGGACTTAACATTAACAGGTACGAGATCGTCGTATAAGCTTTGTTTTACGCATAAAAATTATATCCCTCTGGATATACGCGTCCCATTGAGAACATGCCGATGTCATTGATAGTACGGTGTCGTTCTTCTATTTAAAAAGCTTCAATAGCGTATATTTATATATGTACGTACATATATTTTTATCGCACATTTATTCTCCCACGCATTTTTAAATGCCGGAGACATTCCCTTTCGAAATACAGAAGTAATTGAAATAAATAGAAACTAAATATAGAACTATTAATTTAACTATTTAACTATTACAATATTTATATATGTTGCGCAGACTTTTTAAAATCAGTCTCTTTTCGCAAAAAGTTTTAATTTTTTTTCTTGTAAAGCACCGAATCATTGTAGACCAGCGTTTTAGAGAAACTCCAGTTTTTTTTGTAATAAGCTCGAATTTACAAATAGCTTGCAATATATATATACATAAATGTGCATGTGTGTGTATGAATTTTAATTTTTGGACTATGTGATTTTAATAACAAATTAGAATATAAATTTATAAATGCTACATACATATGCAGAGCAAAAGAACAGGATTTTAAAAATAAAATTAAAATATTTAAACGATTATAATAAAATTTAGTTTTGTGTCATAAATTACAAATGCAGAGCAATTTTACATTCTAATAAAATTAAAGTTTGACAGTTGAAATACATGATAATACTATCCAGAACATCTGACAATTCTCTGCTTAAAAGTCTAAGATTATCCTTACACTGTTCCACTTATGTATCTCGAATAATGAAGTCATTATCACATTATATATTCGACATTGTGCGGAAATTTGAATATTGATGAAAGTACGATTTTTCATCTGAATCGAACACTTTGCCGGTTCGTTCGCTATCATTATTTATCTTAAAAAGCGATCAAAAAAGCGGTCCTGTCTTTAAAGTAGCACATCATTTATATAGAGCAGTAGGCTCCGCAGCAGCTGATTATGAAACTTGTAAATATTCGTCTGCAAAAACGTGGCAAGAAATTTAACCAAAATTTTTAATGGTGCATTTGACACGAGAATTTTCTGGCATGTTTAACTGAAGGGTCATCGTCAAGGCAGAGTATTTCCATAATCGGAGATGTAACGCGAACTGTCGCGGATCGATGGAGCATTAGTTTACAAGAACGAGATATTTAACGAGAATAAAATCCTCTTAAATTCTTTCGAGCAAATCTCATTTTTGGCAATTTCCGTATTTTCGCCGTCAAATTTTTTTCACCGGAATCTGCAAGAAGTATATCTCTCTCCGTACTGCTTATTTTATTATTTATTAAATGCAACGAGGCGAACATTTGATATCGCGCTGTTTTTATAAAATAAAAGTAGTCTCGACTATATTTTTTAAATATTTTTTTTTGTAAGTAAAATGATAGCTTTTGTACTAAATCGCGAATGTGAGCAGAAAAATATGTAAATGAAATTTTAATGCAAAACTTTTTCCATGCAAAGCTACGGGGGGATTCTGGTAATTAACTTATACATCATATGAAACAGATTTTAATTGGGAATTATGTTGTATGCAAACAATTGTTGGATAATTTCATCGAGTGCACTCCAACATTTTACCGCTTAATTAGATTTTACTCCAACTTTTCCCGTTGCCGAGCCTTATAAACGCATGAGGAGGCATTCCCGTTGAATCGAACAAACTTTGGCGCGTTTCCACGCGTCTCTCTGCACACAAGCAAAGCCCCTTTTATTATTCTCGTCGACATCAGGAAAGGCGCAGTTTTTCAAACGCGCATTTAAATAGCGACCAACCCTGCGGTCAGGAAGAACATTTGTCATTTAACTTTTTATTTATCTCCCTCGGATTATTTCCAGTCGTTAATCTTTGCAATATTGTTAAGCATAATAAAAATATAGATGATGCATTATTCACATTTTGCATTTTACCGCAATCTCTACTCTTGACGTTTTTGCAATTTGATATACACAGAGTTGGAAAATTTAAGCGAGTCAATATATTTCGAAAGTCACATGTGCGGCATTATTAAAAAAATAATGCTCAAGAATGTTAAACTGCAAAGTGTATTAAAAAATTAATCAGTTTAGAAAGAATGAGACAATGTGATACAGATTGTAATATTCGATATCCAACATTTTTGTACAATATATGAGAGAAAATATCAGAAACAACTCTTTCTTCTCTCCCATTTATTATGTAAATCTCGATGTCGGATATCGCGGTGTATCGCAATCTAAGATTAAAGATACGCAACGTAAAGTATAATGTATAATATCACGTCAGCGATATACATGGTACCCAGAATATCATTACCCGTTTGGCATCTGTCGTCAGCTCGATGAAAGATTATTTACTGTAAGGGTAGTTCTGCGCGATACGAAGGAAATTTCGCTGCTCCATTATCGCACGAACAACCTGACAGATCCTTCTGAAAGCCCTTAGCATTTGCTCCGCCACCGAACTTCGTGCTTAAATTGGATACAATGTTCAATTTCCTATAATGCAATCCTCATGCTTTTCGCCGATTCTCGTGCGAAACCGATATTAATTTAATTTACATTAGAATCCGAGAATTTATTTTCAATTTTGAAATAAATTGTTTTAATTATTTTATTAATTATTGGTGCGCGTTTATATATAATTGACAGATTAAGACCTCTATTATTCGACAGACAGAAATAATGTGCGAATGCACAATAACTTAAAAGATGGTTGCGCGATGTTAGAAATTTCACTCCCTTGTTATCCAGGCTCTTACATACGTACGAAGCAGACCCAATTTGTGCGCGCGATCATGCCGACAGGTTCTCCTCCGATAGCTCTTAACTTTATCATCTACGTTCGCTAAGGGAGAAGGAATTCTGTATTCTGTTGTTGACATTCAAAAATATTCTTATACATTGATCCATACATTTTTACGACATTATATCATTTATCACAAAGTGTCCAAATTTTGATATCTTTTATTAAAAAGAACTATTTTATTTAAAAAGAAAAAACTGTTAGAGAATTGTTTCACAAATGAATTGTGAGACGATTAATGAACAGTATTATTGTTGTACGAACTTTGTGTAAGATTTATAAAACAAATATGATAATGAACTGTTTATTATTTACATTGCAATATATAAATAAGTCTAATTAAAGCCCCGAGGCTTTGAAAATAAACTTCCCTTGCTCAATTCGATGTCGGGCACAACGATATTAAACCGGGACGCCTAGGTCGAACCCGTCGAGGTCGCCGTAATTAATTAATCTTGTCTGGCTAATTAATTCGCGGCTCGCCGACCAGGTGAATAAGGCGCGCACAATGCGATGTCAAACAAAGTGGCAGATTGTTAAGCAATGCGTCATAACGAAATATGTGTGTATGACCCATTTTTGCACGCGAACTTCCAGGCACGCGAAGCGCGAGATCTGTGGAAATCTCGCCCGCTCCGCGATCTCCATCCCCCTTCGCGTCTTGGACCGACCGACAAAAACATGGCGCAAAAGAGTCTCTCACGCTGTGTGGCCAACATCAAGTGTAATTATTATACGCGGATGTAATCGCACGTCTCCGGCACGCTCGAATACGCGAGCTTCTCTCGCGAGTACGAGAGAGAGAGACGAGATATTTCTTCTCTGTGTGTATTAATAAAGCAATCAAATTTCTTCGTCTCGTTAATTCCCGCTTGCGGCGAATTCAAACGCGTTTCTATCTCTGCGCGAGAGCAAAAGAGCTCTATATTGGATTTATCTCACTCGTATGATTCGTTTCGAATCCTCCGCGTACAACGTTAAATTATTTTTAACTTATTAAATTACGTTCGAAAGCGAGAGGTTTTTCGTAAAAATTGCAAACTACCGGTATCCGTGAAACGTAAAGTGAAATTCGTTCTATTATTTTCATTTAATTATTTCGCTTTAGATTTTTTGTCAGCCTCCCCCCGATCATAGCTTTCCTCTTTCCTTTTACTAAAAGATCAACACCAAACTAACATATAGAATGGATACGCGGGTTCTGATTTTTTTTAAATACTCTATTTTCTTGGATAAATGTACAAAATGTTTTTTAATAATTACATTTTATTAATTATTATTACTCTCTGCCAGATCTCACATCTTGTTATCCGAGAAACTTGTTATTCATAAAGAGTTATAAAATTACAGAGATGAAGAGCAAGAGTATTATTATTCTGAGTAGAAATTTATATTTCGTATTAAATTAAAATTATATTATTGTTTAATAGTGAGGGGGAGAGGAAGAGAGAGAGAGAGAGAGAGAGAGAGAAAGAGGGGAGAAAGAAAGAGATAGAGGGAGAGAAAATGCAAATGAATGTCAGTATACTAAATATCGTGTGTACGATTGTTTCCCCCTATTCGTCTTTATAACTGTCATTTGTACGTAAGTAGTTCCTAATTATTATCTCTGATTGATCCTGGCAGTATCGATTCACTTGTCAGAAGGGCACGACTCCAGATTAGATCCGGATTACAGTGATTAGTCCCGGATTCGATTGTAACCTAGTTTCAAAGTATGTGACATCTACAAAAACTATAAATCTTGAAAGGGAGTTATAAAATAATACGATTAAATCGGCCGTTTAATCAGAAACAGCGAGAAATCGATTGCGCAGAACTACGATTAATGCGATCAACGAGTGAAAATAAATCTGTTCGGATATTCGTAACATCGGTGATAAATCCGTGCGTTTCTATATCGAAAGTAAATGATTCACGATATATATATATGTATATATATTATACATATACACACGATGAATTGCTAATACGTCAATTTATTGAATTTTGTTTTAACGCAAAATTGCGCTGCGATTGGAAATCACAAAAATTTTTAAAGTGATAAATATGACAAATATGCTAAACACATACAGTCTGCATATCATGAAAGATTTTTTAATTATGGGAAAAAAGCGAATATACGACGAAACAGGAGAATTAATTTCGCGATTTAATACTTTCTGTCTGTATAGGTACAGATTTTTAGCCGCGAACCTCTTTTGCAATTTTAAGGATAACGAACGCTCAATATACGTTTCTACTACTGGCATTACGACCGCATTATGAATGATCAGAATGATAATCAGGGAAACGCGGGTTTGATATAATTTAATATATGTATAATAGGATACTAATTTGGGCCACGGCGTAATGACGAGCGCTGCATCGTTACATCGAGATTCGATGCATTTCGGAGAGTATGGTTTTGTGCAACGCGCATAATTTGCCTCGGCAAGTGACATTAATCGTGCACAATGTAAATGCCCTTGTTGAGCATTACGCGTTAAGCAAGGTTTGTGACAGATTGTAACGGGGTATTTGTATACAGAGAGATTTATTTAATATAGCCTTGTGCGTTATACGAGCTTTTTCCTTTAGACTGATAATTATGGCATTTGAAAGAGAAAAAAGAGAATGTTATAATCAACGTGAACACAAAGTAAAGAGAATATTATATTATAACTTTCTTTTGTCTGCTTCAAACCTTGCAGCTCTATCCTGTCTTATCATTGCAATAAACAGAAAGATACATTCACATCTCCTAATCCTAACTCATCATGTCTATTAACATGAATATATTATAATTAACATTGATGTATATTATAATTTATAATATCGACACATTATAATACGAATATATTACAATTTGAAGTAAACGATTACTCGCGGATATAGAAATGTATATATACTGGCATATTGGCTGCTCGTCGCTCTTGCGGGAGTTTGCTTTACAGGATAATCGCGGTAGATGGACGTTATCTTGGCGATCGTATTCGTACTTAAATTGAACCGGGAAATGGCTCCGAGCCGGGACCGACCGGTGGAGTTACATCAAAGTTTCGATATAGCCGTAATTCCCAATTTGCCGAAGGTACCGCGTGGAAACGTGGACCGTCCGCTAATGCGATAAACGATCGTCGGTCGCCCGGTTTCTGGCTATACTACTAGCCTCGTCCGGCCAGTTTCCACATCAAAGTAGGATCTCCCCTACTACCACTTCGCCACGGACGCGAATCGCGCGAATCCTATTATCGATCAAATGTAATCGCTTTGACGTGGACGTCACTGGTATAATTCTTTTTTTCTATCCTTTATGACAATATCTCTCCTCTTGCTCCTCGAAACAATCGCGCGCGATTGATTAAAGATGCGATTGATTAAAAAAAAAAAAATAGTCAAACATGATTTATTATATGTTTGTAATAACGCAGTTGAATGGATTGTATTAAAGTAGATTTGGCAATAATTTTTTCTATCTTAAATTTTATATTTCCTTTCAAATCTAATTGTAAGCGCGGCAAACATCTCGGTGACGTAAAATGTTCAATTAAAATTCTGCAAAGTTTGCGCGATATTGAATTTAAAATCAAATTTCTTAGCTACACTTGCGACTCGAATGCTTGGGGAATTTTTTTAACTTTTAATCACTTACGGTTTTTTAATGTGATTTTTAATATTTACGGATTATTTATTAACAAGTCAAGTAATATAATAATTTAATAAGAAGGATAATTTCTATTATGATTTGAGCAAATGTCGATTACACATATGCAAGGTATGTGATGATTCATAAATCTGTCTCATACTATGCACGTCACTTTTCCGAAGCCCCGATTGTTGTTTTGAAAGACATTTCCTAAAATTAGAAAGAGATTAACGTTTACCTATTAGGCAGGACGTGAATGAACTGCGGCACTAAATTCATGCCAGTTGGTGCACTATAATGTATATCCTGCTCTAAAAGTTCATTTGCAGTTGTTACAGAAACAATGTGAGTATATAATTCTCAGAGTATGTAAAAAGTAACGCAAATTAATGATTAACAGTATTCATTTTTACTCTATAATTTTAAAATTAATATATAAATATAAATATCATATTAAAATTAATAGAAATATCATAATGTATTTATACGTGGATGTGTGTGTGATATTTTTGTATCTTATATTTTTAAAGCTTTATAAATATATATACTCAGATTTCCTGACATAAAACGTCCTTCGAGATAGCAATTAAAGAGGAAAAATGACGCCGCTATTGTAGTCGACTCTGATTTCAATTCAGATATTTGATATTTTGGGCAAGTATTTCAAAGGTTTCTGCATCCGTGAACTGCGTGTATTGTTGTAAATATGCGATGCAACAATCGAAAATAATTATACACTAATGATTTGATTTAATTACTGGATTTTCAAAGATTTTTTCACGTTGTTGTTTTGAATTATATATATTCAAAGTCAATAGTAATTGTAAACAAATATTTTATTTAAAATAATTTCTATATGCATTTAAATAAACAAAGATCAAAGGATTATTAACAAATTGAGTTCTATTAGGAATAATAAGCATCGGCAATATTTTTTTGCTAATTTTAAATTGACTTTAATGGGAATTCTGTTCAGAATTTAATTAGTCACAATATATGTATTTTATTTTAAATATTTAATATGAAATATTTTATTATAAAAATTAAAAGACTGCTACGTAGTATGTGCGCAATATTTAATTGAAAAAAGGTATCAAAGTTTTGGAATACTTTATATTTAATATTTTGTAAAACTTCATATCTCGTTGGACGAATATTTTTTGTTTATTAGGAAAATGCTGCGAAGCGAAAAGACATTGCTGCGGAACCGAAAACAAAAATCCGCCGTTATTACTTTTCCGCAGTCTTTGAATCTCGCGTATTTCGATGACGGTACGATGGTACGAAGTCGGAATCGATCGACAGCTGTGTGCCGATGAGGGTATTTGCCGGTGAATGTTCAAAGTTATTGATCTAATAGCAGCAGAGAGCGTGCTGTGGATTTCGTATATGCTCCGAATGTCGCGCTTGCGAGTTTTATGAATCGATATCGATACCGATATTATTCGCCGCATTTATACTGCACGGCACTTATTTTGTTGACAAGCAAACTTTATGTGCTATTTTTTTCAACTTTGAATTGGCAAAGTTCGACGATAAACGTCGTATTGCGAGAACGTATACGGCAATTCCAAGTAGCAGGAATTTCATGGGTCGCTGGACTATAAGCAAATAGAATGCATGCTCTATAGATCACAGAGAGATACAACGAGCAGGTATGTACATATATTTTAACTGCATAATTTATTTGTCACAAACTGGAGATTTGTGGTAGTGATTATAAATTTATTCAAAATTCGACGACTTTATAAGTTTTGTTAAAACTATTAAATCGATTGCATCGGCACACCGACATTTCCCTTTCATAAAACTCGTTAATTTAAAGTTTAACTTATTATCAATTACCAAAAACCATTTTTAATTAATTTCATTCGTAATGAGTAGCCTTTTAATTATTAGCTCGACAATTCGTAACAAAATTTTAATTGGAATTTAGAAACTTGTATTGAAATATTTTATGAGGGTTTAGCAGAGGAAAACTAATTGTATTATTAAAATGTGTATTATTAAAATATTGATATTATAACGACAAAATGGCGATAGCGCATTAATGTAGATTTATATGTATCGATTTGTAAAAAAAATAGTAATGACAAATTAGTCGACAGAATAACAGCAAATCTGGAGAGAAAAGTCATCTAGTTACTTTGAACGATTTTCGATACATATGTCTCTTTCCTCATACTTGCGCTCCACCCAACTACTTGCAGTTAATCCTACTGAAATAATTATCGAATTAGCATTACAAAGGAAAGAGGAGATACGTATATACACGTTCTAAGTTAAGATGCCTAGGTTTGCTTCGTTATCTGGCCGCCTTTGTTCCGACATCGGCCTTCCCTCCTCAACAACTATCAGAAACGTGAAACTCATTCTCGTTGTGCCCTAGAGAATTCTCCAGGCAACTGTCGCGTTAATTAAGTACATAGCATAGTGTGACTCGCTTAATACGTCATCACTCGATTTTCAAATTCTAAACTGCTTCGAAATGCAGAACACCAGAACGTCGGAAAACAAGTTTCATCAGATATTTACTTAGAAACTAATTAACCTGGGAATTTTCAGGATTTAATATATATATATAATTAGTTTGAAGATACTTGTTTATATATAAGAACCCGTTATTGTGTAAAGATTCAAATAACTGTCGAGAATCAGAGGATGAAATACTTGTCAAAGTTAAATTAAGTTACGAGAAAACAGTTAAGAGACAATTAATGGGACGAAAGTAAATTAAGGTTCGAGGATATTAGAATGCAAATTAGTTGCGGAATATTTTTTTTTCTTGTTACGGGACCTGCCAGATCCACTGGCGCGTTTCTTGTCATACACGCATCAGCATTTTAACAAATTCAGAATCAATTTTCAATGGAAGTACACTTATTTCTTTGCACATGATTTTTGTGAAGCATTAAATTACGAAGATGATGAAGAAATATGACGAGAGTAAAAGTTGGACGACAAGTGATACAATTGCTAGCACAAAAACGCCTATCGTGCATTTCAAAAAAGCTTCTTGGGAGAATTCTTCTCCGAGGAAAGATACTTTCTCTCTTTTTAGAATTTTATTTGCGCAGTTTGATGATGTTTAATTTATCATTAAACTTTAAAAGGGGTCTATAAAAAAGTTCCCTGGGGTTATACATTGTAAATAGCTGAGCGTGCTAAAAGGAAATCGTTGTTGATTCGATCTCGAGATTTCCCGGAGCTCTTCGTCGTGGCATTATTATGAGCTTTTGTATTTGAATAATGCGATGCAAAAGAATAATTCGATCTTTATTATAAAATCTGCGAATATTATTTCGAAAAAAATCTGTCACACTGACATGACAGCTCAACTTATTACGATAACTTTATTGTTAAGTAACAACTAATAGCAACTAATAGCAACTTTCTAATATATGTATATACATTATTTACTTGCTAAGTTATTTAACAGATTAGTTTGTATTCAAAATTTGATGCAAAGCATCCATATTTTTTAAATATTTATATACAAACATATTTCTCAAACGTTGGCAAAAACTATGTGTTTAATATAAAATATTACTTAACTAATAAATTGTGAAAGATTTATATTGTTACAAAAGGGAAAAAAAAGATAACTATGTAATGTTCACTTTGTTAGACTTACATTTAAAACACAGCCTCAAAAATACATATATACATAGACAATTGCATAGCTTTAGAAATTCCATAGCACTGGTGAAAACCACTATAATAGTCAACAAGTTTGAAGGCGGTTTCAGTTGCGAGTTACCGCGTCGAGATCAATAGGAGGCACGTCAAAAGTTAACACGGAGGGAATTATAGCCAGCGGGTCTGAAAGGGTTAAGCCTCCCTATTATGGGGGTACCACGTTATATACCATGATGTTACGTGCGTGCGAATGAAACGAAATTAGCCGGGTGACGCGCGTTGAAACTCGCGGCGGATGATTAGAGCGCGGCGGATTTTCGAGGTGCGAATAATGCGCGAGCGCGTGGGAAAGAAAGTCCTTTATTTCGCCGAGAAAGCGGGAAGGCCGTATCATTATACACGCGATTATGGCACGTTGTCTACCGCGCGTTGATATCCCGCATTACCGTTCCTCCTTGTTTCAGCTGGATCAGCGATGCACAAGGATGCATCGTCTCATCGCTACACGCACGAGAACGCATAGCGATATATCCAAGGAAATTATTACGCAATCGTGCCTTTTTTTCTCTCTCCGCGGATCAGATCAGGCATTAAAGCGACGCGATCTCAAATTCAATCTGATGGCGTCGCTTTGTTTCGATCATTTATCGGTATATCGGTAAATCGATATCGTTTCATCTAGAGTGTACAGCCGATTGACTAATTAATTATTAACTAGTTATTTCGTGGAAAGCGTGTGGAGACCGCGTTGCAAAATGTGCGGCTGCGGAAATTAGGTCGCAGGATTAAACTTTGGCCCTCGCGTCCGCGCCGCATGTTTGATTGTAGTCGTCTTCCATCTCGTGTTGCCATTAAACGTTGCCTCTCGTACCAGACAAATAACACTCGAAATCAGGAAGCCACATGAAGCGTTAAATGCAAGCGTAGATAGAGATGGGAATGCATAAATGTATTATGCACCGACAAATCTCCTCTCTCGCAACATTAACTTGAAAAATTTAGAATGTGACGATTTTATCCCCCGTTGTGACACATATAGAAATGAATTTTCATATACATACGTATAGATGACAAATATTCAGAATCGAATGATTGCATTTAGCGTTAAATGGAATGTGAATAAAGAGAAGAGGAACGAATGATCGCGTCTCATTTTTACTTGATTTTGCAATCTTTCATAAGAGATGCAGCATTTAACACGTTAACGAAAACGTAAGAAATACGTATCGTAAAGAAAAAACTGTTATTTTATAACTTTATAATTTTGTTTCTCAAGATGCTGGAATGCGGAAAAACATGTTGGAAAATAGGAACGAAATATTTTAGCGTAATTGCTATGACGCAAAAATATGTGACTGTCATGTCGTAAAATGAATTTCACTATGGTAATTATATCCACACACGTCTTACAATTAGTCCTTCAACATATTAACGTTATTACTGTATAATGTTATTACTTATTACTGTTCTATTTTTGTTGTTATATAATAAGTCATCTATGTCTAAAATATATTTATAAATATGTTGTAAATTTTTTTCACGATTTTTTAAAACTTTTTTTCTAATTGATTATTTAAATATATTTTATGAAATGCAGGAATATCCTTCACTTTTGATGAGAGAAGAAACATTCGGTACCACAATTGTAATTACAAAACTATCTAAAGTCTTATTATCGTCGCAGCGATCGCCTTTTATTGAGGAAGGAGAAAACGGAGATCTCACCCACCATCGAATAACATAATAACTTCAGACATTATATCTCCGCCTTTTTAATCCACCGATGCGAATTTTTCTCCGAAGGCGAAACTTTCATAATTTCTTTGTAAGACAGTATTTCGAAAAATTTTGTGGCGCGGCCTTCCACCTTCTTTTACCGCGATTGCGTCATTTCCCTTAATTCAAAACATGAGATTACACGAGTCCTCCGCAGCTTGCGACACGGTGACTCAATATGAGAAAATGTAATACCCTGAGAGCGAAAATTGGCAGTTCGAAAAACAACGATCTTAGACTCGCGTGAATGGTGTTCACATCAGAAACCTGAATGGCAACGTATACGTTTGAAAAATTTGCGACACATAAGACGCTCATATATTCCCCCTCAGTTTGAATCGAAGCTAATAATATTTTTCATGCGATGCGACTAATTAGAGATAATTCTCACATTGAGAAGCATATGAATTGATTTCGAAATTTGTCAAAAATTCGAAATGATGATAAATTTAAATAGCGATACAAAAGTCCAATATTCGACACATAAATGATACTCGCGAAATCGGATTTTGCAGTTGCTCTGAATATTTTATTTCTACATTTCCAGAGTTGGCAAAGTGACCCACAAAAAAAAACGACTGCAATGGGAGAGACGGAAAAAAACGAGAGATAAATTTTTTCATAATTATGACATTTTTTCATGCGAGAAAATTGCAGTTTGAAACTATCATGTTTCGCAATTTCGGACTTGAGAATGAATAACCCTTTGATTGAATTCGCGGTATCGAAATCTGTATTAAAAATGATGTATACCGCCAGATTTTTATCAAACGAATATAAAATCAACATATACAACCTATAATGTATTTGTATGTTATAATTTAATTTAATCTTTTTTCACACACAGCATTTATTTATTTATTTAATTTAAAATTTTTCCAAGAAATTGTGTGGAAAACAGAGGAGAGATTTTTCGAAATAATATATTCATCGTTCGTTTTTTTTTTTTTTTATAAGAGTTCAATATTTTGACACATTTGTAAAACCACAATTATTGTATTCGACGAGTTTGTGTTCCCTTCAAGATCAACATAACTCTATTCTATCCTATTGAGGAGAGCGTAAAGAGACGAGGTGGCGAGGCGAGGCGAGGCGAAACGTGCAGCGGGGAAGAGCGCTGGCATTTGCATAATATGGGAATCGCTCCTGAGGCCAAGCCATTGTTCCGAGCGTGTCTATGCGCGGTGGTGTAGTATGTGAGAAGATTCGACGAGCGGAAGAACATCCGAATACGTAACCCGGCGATAATAATTACGTTCCTGTTCCACGTAGCAGTGTTGCTGCTTGGGCAACGCTCTCTTCCTTTCTCCCACACCGAATTGGTGGCTGCTTCGGGGGAGAAGAGGTGGGGGAGGGATTCGCCCGGTACTCTACTTGTTTGAAGACCTCGTTTCGCCACCGATTGATCCGGCGATCTGAGAAAGAGAGCCGCGGAAAAAGAACGAGCAGGAAGGGGGAGAGAGGGAGATCTAGAAGGATCTCTCCTCTCGGTGGCAAAGAACGGGAAAGCGGTTCGTTTTGACAAGGATCCCAGCCAACCGGAGACAAACACTCCGGTTTCATTAAATCTTGGACGATCATTCATGAACATCGACTAGAACTTATATGTGATTCAATGTGAAATCTATGATACTTTGATTGAATATCTTACACAGAACACGTTTTAACAAAAACTTTTTTTGATTCATTCTTTTGCGGAGTCGATATTTTCTCAATCAAAGCGAAAACTATTAGTTCTCTGTTGCAACTTTGCGATCTTTGATTCAATTATCCTTATGTGAGTAATCGGGCTCTGACTCAATAAATTTATTATTTCTATTTTTTAATTTTAGATACTTAGAATATCATTAGTCATACGTGATTAATATCGCAGATATTTAAATAATGTGACTGTTCATGCATGCAGACAGCTTTCAATTGCATTTGATGCAAATGTTAGATACAGATGTCTTTGATAGCAATCTGTATATGTATATGCATGCCTAGCCGCAAGTGTTTAGATATGCGAATCAAGATACATCATGACCTCTATCAAATCTAACAAGCTGATTGACGTCGACTACATCGGTATTATTTCAATGTTCTATGTTCTGCTGATTGTTACTAATCGCAACTGATCATCTTGCGTTGTCTATCTTGAGTTATTTAGCACTACATGAATTCTGCATAGTTCATATAGAATGGTGACAACGTGACTTCAACGAAAACTATACGATTGATTTACGAGAGACAAGTGATTTACGAACTATTTCTATAGATTATTTAAAATGTCGTTAAATTTTGTCATAATATTTAAGAGGAAAATATAGTCTAAGAGTTCTTTTCAATATTTTGTTGTTAAAACAAACAAGATGTATTATAATAATCGATGATATAAAAGGCAAATAAGCTAATGAATTTTTAACTCTTTTAGAGTATTTAATTATTTAATTTTAAATAATATGACAACGCGCATATTATTTAAACTTTTTATACGACAAAAAATTCGTAATTAGTACTTGAGAACGTTGCGAGGATAAATGGCAATCTATGACTATTTAACACAATATAACTAGAAATATTAAACAAAAATTTTCATATTTTTATAATCCTTTTCTAAAAAAGATATGTAAGTCGATACTCGCATATATCGAAGTTTATTATTGTCGCTTTTCTGCGATGCGCTCATTGACTGTCAAGATTCGTGTTGTGCATTATATTCGTAGTATCGAGAGGCTGTCATCGCGAGGATTAGCAGTTTGACAGTTTGTTCAAAATAAAATTAAATAAATGCTACGAATATAACGTACAATGCGAATCGAAACAGTCAATCAGCATCGCGGAAAAGATGCAACAATACTTGCAAGAATCGACTTAACATATTTTTTTTGGAAAGGATGTTATAATATTTTAAATTCGATTAATATTTTTGACAATTACCAGCTGATTTTTGTCAAAAAATATTAATCGCAAATAAGATATTATATAACATATTATTTAAAATGTTACTATGTTAATATTTTCACATATTATATACACCTCAATATTACCGCTATAGAAATGTTATAAAATAAATAAACAATTTCACTCACCGATACGTATAATAACGGAGTTGTAGTACACGGCACATATTGATCTGAAAACAAAATATTCAAATTATGTATATACATATGTGTGTGTCGAATATCCATGCAGTCTCCTGCATGTCTCATAAACAATGCAGTTTAGAAAAAAAGTTTTCATATTGCATACCTCACAGTTGCCCCGCTGTCGCCCGATGCCTTCCTGGGCCTCCTCCTCCTCTCTTGGTCGATCGTCATTGCTCCTTCGTAGCACTCACGGCACTCGCGAAAACATGAACAATTACGATTGTCCGACACCTTACACGGCACTCCCGACATACAAATCTTTACACGGCACTCCCGACGCGCGACACTTTACACGGCACTCCCAATACGACGCGTGAATCGCACTTTGTATCGCAATGCTACCTGTAACAAATAAAATACATACATATATTAGAATAATCTTATTATTTCGCATTATAACATACACAATATAAATATAAATATGTAAGCTAGAATATAATTAATTTGCTAATTAATTTTTAAAATAATAATATGTTTTAAATAATATGTTATAATACTTTTAAACTCGATTAATATTTTTGACAGTTATCAGCTGATTTCTGTCAAAAAATATTAATCGAGGATAAGGTATTATAAATTATAACATATTATTTACAACATATTACTATTTTAATTTTTATAATACATGTGTATTATTATTTTAAAATTTAATTAGCAAATTTTCGCTTTATTAATATTTTTTGACAGAAATCAGCTGATTAAAGCGTTAATTTGCTAATTAATTTTTAAAATAATAATATGTTATAAAAATTAAAATAATATAATATGTTTTAAATAATATGTCATAATATACTTTTAAAATCGATTAATATTTTTGACAGTTATCAGCTGATTTCTGTCAAAAAATATTAATCGAAAATAAGGCATTATAACATATTATTTACAAAACATATTACTATTTTAATTTTTATAACATATATTTATTTTAAAATTTAATTAGTAAATTAACGCTTTAATCAACTGATTTCTGTAAAAAAATATGAATCGAGTTTAAATAAACTTTATATTATTTTTTTTTTTAATATCATTTTTTTAATACAAAACCGAAGAATAGCGCGCGAATAGCGCGCGCTTGGATTATTCTAGTTTTAAAAAAATAAAAATGTAACAAGAATTTTGCTCTCTGCGCGATCTCATTTAACCATTGAATTAGCGTTAAGTAATATTAGCCCAGTTGGTCTCTTAGGACATTTTAGATTCTAGTCACGTGCATCGTACACACAGATGCATCGCGGTCCGCGACATTTGCATGGGTTAATAACGTAAGGTAACGTATAACACATGACACGTCTCCATTAGTATGATGGTGGCTACCGGTTGCGTTGGACCATTAGCGAAACGGCGTCGAGAGCTTGGTCGAGTATAGCTATCTATGTATGAAGGAAATTAAAATACTGTTACGATTATACGAGCTTTAGAGGCGAGTCACAGAAGCGGTGGCAGAAGGACTCTAATTACCGGTGACCGGTAGCGCGGTAACATAACGGATCGTTACGAAAGCGCGCCGATGATTACGGAATAGGCCCGGGCCCGCAGGGGGAGATGCAAAGGACCCCATCGTGACCCACTCGTTGCCCTCGTTCTGTTGGCTGAGTTGGCTCAGGTGATTTAGGCTCGCTGACCTTTTGCCGTATCATAATCGCGCGCGCGCAAGTCGCGGACTTTTTATGCTAATCGCGGCTCGCGACGCGAAGCGATCTCGTAACGAAGAGAACACGGCTTTAGCAGGGTATATATCGGTCCCGTAAGATCGCGGCGTCCTCCCAACGTCCGCGACGTCAGGAGGATGAATTAAGTACACGGTTTCGCTTTCGTAAAATTCGGCGCGATGGTGCCTTATTGCCTTGAAACGAGGAGGCATCACTTAAGGCCGGAGAGCGCGCGCCGATTATCTTCTTTCTTCTCGAACCAACCGACCAACGACGAAATGCCATGGCGATCCCAGTAAAGAAAATGCGGCAGTGCGACTTCTTCTTCGGTCCCTTTCGTGCCTATATCGTGAGGAAGTAATCACTCGCGCTGATTGCGAAAAACCGCCGACCGACGCCAGCCTCGTCCTTTTCACGGTTGCTTGCACGCCGCACTATGCTAGTCTCGTCTCTCTGGTTGCATCGTTTTTCGTTGTGCATCATGTAGGACGGTAATCGATCATTTACATTGTATCGATTAATTCTCTGTGGGATCGCGAGCTCCAAGTGAATTTCTCTCTAATAAGAAAATGCTAGTTTTATCCGGTATTTATCGAAAATAGAGCCTAATACATCTTTGTCTTATTTTTCTTTCAGATTTTTAACTTTTTATAAATAGAATTCACAGAGTTATTTATAGCACAATTTTTGAAAAATTTTTTAATATCAGGAATAATATATTTTAAAATTATTTAGAATTTTAATACAAGTTTCTCTAAAAGATATGAAAAATTGTGCTGAAAAAGTAAATAAATAAACATATATAAAAAAAATCTCTCATGAAAAAAATTATTTTTCATATTTTCTATAATTTTCCAAATATAATAAAATGAGATTTTTAGTTATTAGAATAAACATGAATAAATTACATTATTTTTGCGGGACCTGTTATTTACTTTTGTTTATATATTTATTTTGTGATATTTATAATATTCCCACATAGTCACAACGAAAGCAGGTTTACGAGGGATCATACATCAAGTCTAAACTTTACTACGGTAATCGCAAGCAAGTAGACCTCTGCTATTAGTTCTAATAATGGAGCAATTACCGTTCTTTGCTTTAATTAAATTATGAATTCGATGGCTGTAGCTGCATCATTAGCATTGTTAACCGATGTTACCAACATGCAATCAAATCCTCATTACGTTCTCTTCTTGCTTTAAGTTTGCTTTCTTTTTCCTCTATGCATATAAGTATCAGGTCCCGCAAAAAAGAAAAAAAAACAAACATAAAAATATGCATCGCAATTTATCCAGCACAGTTATTTATAATTATTATAATTTTATCTCTCTGTTTTGCGCGTCTCGTATCTTTTAATTAACCCTTTTTCGTTTTTGCTGCAAGGAAGATAACGCGAGAAACTCGCCGGGTATAAAAATAAAAGTGCGGGAGGCTGACCTACCCGGTATTCTTTCCCAATCGCTATTCAGCGCGGAAGACCAGATGAGGGAGAGGATAAGCTGAGCGAGTGCATTGCGTCGGAGAAACGCATGGATGAACTCAAGTGTAACCTCGTAAACACACGAGAGAAATGTGCCGCGACAAAGAAAGGGAAGAGATGCTTGAAAGTAACGCCACGCGGAAACGCCGGCGATGTAACAATTATCTCATCCGCGTCATTACTTTCTAAGTTTCTAATTAACAGAGCGGCGGCTCTCCGGAGAGTATCACTTATTAGAGAGAGGTGTTAAGTGCAGGAACGGCCGTCACTTCTGGAAATCGCGCACCGCGATTGCTCTTTGCTCGAGAAAAAATAATCGTCTTACAAGAATTTAAATTCGTCCGCATATTTCTTTCCGTACACCGCAACATCGACAATTTTTCATTTCGTTTTTTAGCCGATTTTCGCGGTGATTGCACGAAGCGTTTCCTATGCTAGCGAATTTTGATGTTTACATTGGATATGTATACACAACGCGGAGATTATTTCCAACAGGTTGTATATTCGCAGGAAATAATTTCTCGTCGAAAGCCAGAAACATATCGTCATAGCGTATAACATTTTTTTTTTTCATGTATTGATGCTTTGTACAATTTAGAACTGGGCGAAACAATATTTGATTCCGAAATCGTTGCGTGAAATCGGTTCAAGTTAATCCGAGACAATTGATTTCGAAATCGATGGCGTCACTCGATTTGCGATACACCGATAAAATCAATATACCGAAGTCAGTGCTTACAATCGGTTTTGTTTTGGTATTAGTTTAGTTGCAACGGAACAATTAATTCCGAAATAAAAGACTTGCTCCATTTGTTCTCCATTATAAACTTTACTTAATAAAACAATTTAAAGTAATTTAAGTTACTGCTGAAGTTATGTATATATAAAATATCAAGATTACTCTATTTCTTGATGAACTGAGGGAAAATATAATATCGGAAATTATCTCTACGTTTTCATAAATTAAAAATTGTTTTGAAAGTTTTACATTTTTTTCGAATTTTTTGATTTGTCGTACGTATTTTCTGTTCCAAAGTGGCGTTATTAAAAAATAAAATTTGATATATAAATTATTACAAGCTTTTATAATTTTTAACTATTTAAATTTTGAATTACATAAAATTCTGTTAACTCGAAATTATCCAAAGAATAAGAAGAAAGAATAGAATTTGGAGGAGAGGCCTTTTGATTAATAAATTTTTTAATCTTCCATCAAAAATTAATTCCAAGAATTCACGTTTCGATATTAAAGCTTTGGATGTGTGTTGTAAGATTTCAGTTCAATTTTCTTTATTTCCAAGAGATTTCCCGGAGAAAGTGTATGACTTCTGAGACATTTTGCATTCACATGCAACAACATCCGTGCGTTGTGCGCGCAACATTAAGCGCTTCATTAATGAGTAACGAAGTGCGACGCAGCGAAGCTGCAGCTCGTAAATCGAGAAGGAGAGAAGCAAACGTCGCACTTTCTCGCCCGTTCGCGTAGATGTTTCTCGTCTCAAATGTTCCCCGATAACCGGAGATCGAATCGTTCGTCAAAGTTTACGAGTCTTTCCTCCTCTTTTCTTCTCTCATCTTTAAATGGCACTCGCAATCTCCCCGGCTTCAAAACTGATATAATTATCAGACATGCTGAATTTTCGATGTCGCGGAAAATGTGCGCTTTTACACTTAATCGCGTGACATTTCCATTGCCAGGATTAAACGTGACAGGTGTTTGCAGTCTGAATTGATACAGACATTATGCCGGACTTTCAAACCGCCGACAATGAGACAACGCAATTAGAATGCCTATATACGTGAGCTCCTCTGAAAGCCGATTCGCTATATAAGAGCGATTGCGAGTCGCGGACGAATTAAAATAATAATCGGCCGTCGAGAATTCGAAATTCCAGACCGTCCCTAATGACGGCCCGGTCGTTCATAGTCGTGACTGCGACAAATGGATTCCCCGGTTCTTGGCGAGAATCCTGGCCGTCATCACCCCCGTTAATCGAGACATCACAACGTGAGATTACGCGAGATTACGATGCGGCTGTCGATAGTCTTTAATATTTCGAATTAAGTGGTTGCTCAACGTGAGCTTAGAGTGTCCCACAGATTTCACTCTGCCTGTAGACTGCTGTTAGATGATTTTGCATGCCTCGCGATGAATACGATTACGAATAGTGCACATATATGTATAGAATATGTGTATAGTAATATGCTATACAAATATAAAATAAGTATTTAAAAATACTGATAATTTAGTATTATCGATTACAAAAGAAATAATACATCATCATATGTATATATATCTAATTAAAATCGTTTAAAAATGTTTGTGCAGTTTAAATTAAAAAATATTATTCCGCACGCGATAGATATGATAAAAATTATAGCAGTATGTGTTCTTAAAAGCGGTAAAAAAATAGAATACGTAACGAATTAATGTTTAAACAAAGAATTGTTATTTTAAGTAACTCTGCGTGTAATTTCACATTTTGAGTCGCGCAAAAAGAAGATGATCTTCTTTATAATGTATATTTTACATCCGGACACAATATAAAAGCTTTGTGCAAAAAAATGACATTAAATCCACGCACCAGCGTGAGTAAAATACGTTAGTTTGTATTTCATATATAAAGCGTATTTGATAATGCGACTTAAACGCAAAATGTTCATGCATCACATAGAATGAGAGAATCAGAGATATATTATTCTCCTCTCACGTATATATGTATATATGTATATCGTGTAACGAGAGTAATTTTGTCTCTCGTCTGTGTCTATATCCGCGGATAATCAAAAGCATGAAACACATAATGTTACGCATATATTCTCGGGATAATTTAACATGTATAATAATACCTCAATTTTAAGTTTTTCAATTTTATTAATTTTTCATTAATAATCAATTAATTAATTCTCATTAATGGTTTGATTGTCGAAATTGTGATCGTTGCGCACAATCACATGATTTCATTATTATCTCTTTCCATTATTGCATATATTATTATTTAATTATTATAGAAATATTTTATTAATCTAATACATGGTAGTTTTTTTATAAAATATTCTTTTTCTCCATATCTTTCTGCGTATGTGTGAAGAGAGGAAAAGACATATTACTATCATAATTTATAATTTTTCATACCTTTTTACCGTACGATGTCGATGATTATTTTTGTCATTCCAAAACGAGACGATAATAATAATAATTTGACATACGTTAATCGGTTTTTTAGACAATCGCTACAAATGAACCCCAGTTTGTTTTCTACGAACGTTTTTTTGTGCCGTTGTATTTTATCGATTTATATAGGTGAATGAACGCACACGGATGTCAAACGTTTGCGTGACAAAAGCGGATGCAACGCCTCGCAATCTTGTAGAAAATGGCAATGATCTCGTGCTGATATTTCAGTTATTCGGCGAAGTATGACTGGACTGCGAGCGCGCACGAAGTTGCGCCGAAGAACGAACACGAAAGTGTTTTCGCTCACGGCAAGGATCGTTCTCAAGGATGATCCCGCGCTCCTCGCGCACGAGCTAGCTCATCTATGCGAAAAGGTGAAAGTTGAGCGAGGCACATCGTACCAGAGGGGTTTTTCATATTTAAAGGTCAACACTGATGGTCGACAATAACTGCGACTGTTTCTTCCGCTTACGTAGCAATTTTATGTCAATTTCTTCTATCGCTACGCGACGATATCGAGGGAAGAATATTTTGCAGGAACGTTGCAATTTTTTAATAAAAACTATGAAGAAAAATCAATATATCCGAGCGCGGTATATTGAACTATTGTAATATTTTGGAATGAAACAATAGCGTTGGAGAATACTCGACTTATTTTTAATCCGAGAGAAGCCGCAAGTTTGAAAAGTCTCGTTGTATCGTTAATTAAAAGATTACAGTCTTTTTTAAAAGTCGATACTTTGAAACTGTATTATTAATTACAACTTTATAAGAGTATTGATCTTATTATAATGGAAGAATGATTTCATTACGGATAAAAAGTTGATAGAGAGAGAGTCGTTTGCTATTTCAGTATATTACTCCTTGTTACAGCTTAATTTTCTTGAAATCTTAATAATTAATGTAAAACTCTTCATTCATAAAATAAAATTCTCAATTTGATCAATTAATCTTAACTCGAGATCTCTCGACCTAATCGTCACTCTATCATTATATTCGCAATTTTACACAGAATGTAAAAAATTAATTATTGATAAGTAAGAGGATATATACAGGGGAAAAATCTCGGAAAAATCATATGTGAAAGCGGCGCATTGAGTCGCTCGACGACTTTAGAGATGGTTTCAACGACTCTGTCGGCGATTGTGCATTTTTCACTTTCTTTCGTGCGAACGGGGTCCATTAATCGTCCGCCATATCTATTCGCTGAAAGGGGGAAGGCCGGTTTAAAAGAGCGCGCTTTTCCTCCTACATCTCGCGATGACTCCTCTCTCGCGGATTTTATAACGGCGCATCTCTCCCGCGTCCCACTATTTGACTCCGACTCCGCTCTCGCACGGGTGCTCTCTTGTTAATATCGTCGAACGAAAGTAAAAACTTTCGTTCGTCGTTGAATGGTGGTCTCGCGCGCGCTTCCTAGGAAGAAGATCCGCGTTAGTTACGTATTCGATCCCGTATAGCCTATGTACCCGAGTCAGGTCGCGACACTTTACTCGAGAGATACTTGTATAATGCTCAACTTACTTTCAATATGCTGCCAATATACTTACACAGCGTTATATCCGGTTATATCTCATATTATACGGATGCCATTTATCGTATTCTCAAATTACATTTGCGATAATTACGATGGTAAATTAATCCCGATTCTGGGATATTCATTGGCTCGCGAAATTAATCAAAATAAATTCGAAAAAAATTATTCACTAGAGATATATCATTTTAGAAATATGATATTTTTTTCTGATATAGAAATCTCTTTCTATGCGTTAGTTTTTTATCTCTTTCATTCTCCGTTATATTAAAAAACTTTTATGAAATTTTAAAAAATATTAGGTTAGTCTTGCAAATAACTGTATCTCGGATCATATAAAGTTGCAATAACTATTTCATTATTATCAACGTATATGGTTATAGTTATAATACAATGGTCTTTAATTAAATAACATTGAAAAATATTGTTAAGTGCGGAGCGCTTTCTATTTTATATACATTATAGTCATGCACGTGCGTTTATAAGCTTTCTATTATGCATTAGTTAGTTGCTAAGAGAAGCAGATGATGAAATTACATATGAACGTATTCATATCGTCATCATATTTAAATATGAACGTGAACTTTAAATACAAGTTGAGTAGACACATGTACCTATCTGTAAAATAAAAGTTATCATCTTTGAGAAAGAGATACTCTCGAAGAGTAATTAATTTTTCCATAAACGCCTTATGGCAATGACTTTTCTTAATAATCCCATAAGACTTTCATGGATAACAGGTTGGAGCTGATCAGTTGTTAGCCTACATCTTCAATTTCCTTTTGTTCCCTAATGTGCAGCTTCTCGAATCTCTCTCGAGATTTCCTACTCGAGGAATTTGATTGATTTGCTACGATTTCCGTGGAATTTCAACGGAGTTCGGTGATACCGCGACTAGAAGCTCCTCCCTACATAGAATAGATATAGATGTTTAAGGACTAAAAGAGAAGATTAGCTCTTGGTCTCGGTGAAAGTACGTCATTACGACGCTCGTCGTGATCACGTCATTGGACTTTGCTTAAATTGCATTGGAAATAAGACGCCCATCTGTCGATTTCCACTGTAATTACTGAGGTCTCATCGTGACGAAAACTGTAGGCGGCGAAATCGTGATTGTGGTGACAAAAAGAAAGGAAAATTATTGGATAATTTCACATCCTACAATCCAACGTTAATCGGAAATTATTTCTGACAAATTTAAACGTCACTAAATTATACATTGATTCTCCCATTCACTTTGAAACTAAATAAGATATCACGCTGTGAGATGCTTCATTCGTGTATCGAGATATATATTTTGTAATAGATATTTATTATAGGTATTACTTTTCCAAGATTATCATGTTTAACACAAATTATTAATATTATATTCGTTAATGAATATTTGATTTTTCATAAAGCTAAAGTTTATTAAATAAAATTTATTAAATTTAGATTACAAAAAAAACAAAAAATCTTTGATTTTGTTATTTTACAAATTAATTTTAATATGTACAAACATTGCTTATATTTTACACACATATACATAGGTACATATACAGGATGTTTCTTAAACATATGTCAAAAATTCAAGGGATGATTCCTGGGGCCATTTTATGAAAATTTATATCTCTGATGATTTTTCGGAAATTGTTTTGTTTCAAAGATACAGGGCGATAAGAATTTACAAGAAATACAATATTTTTATTATATTTTTATTTTTATTAATACAATATTTTTAATCTGGCATCACTGTGTATGGTAACAATAAAGAAGTTCTTTGAACATTACATTAATAACTTTTACAGGTATTATTTTCTTATAAATTTTTATCGCCCTGTATCTTCAAAACAAAGTAATTTTCAAAAAATCATCAAAAGGTATAAATTTTCATTAAATGACTCGAGGAATCATTCTTTGAATTTTTGACATATGTTTAAGAAACACCTTGTATATATGTATGTATGTATGTAAATAAATATATAATTTATTATAATTAATTTAATTTATTAATAAATTTTTTATTTAAAAACTTATTTAAAAGCGTATTATTTTCTAGCTTAACTATTACGATCAAATTTTTCTCTATATTTTTAATGTTTTAATTAATAAAGTTTATTCTCCATAATAATTAAATAATTTAATTTCTATTTCTCTTTGTAATCTTTTTCAGTTTAGTAAGTGGAGAAGAATTCTTGATTTTAAAGCTGAGAATATTAGCAATAGCATTTTTTAACAATTGTTCATTTTACCTCTCTTTATACAGTGCTGATAACGTAACATTAATAATTAAATTGCTAATTAAACATTGATAATTAAATGTGAATAATTAAACTGATAATTAAATATTTCCGATAATATAATCGCATATTAATATATTGCGAAATAGAACATAATTGCAAGTCGAAATAATTCAGTTAGCAGAACATTAGAGTAAAAAATTAAATATTCACTTAGTTCGATCCTTGGTAAATCATTTTTATTATTAAATATAATTCATATATATATATATATATATATATATATATATATATATAAAGAGAAAGTATAGAAAAAAGTCGCCTTATCATTGTTCTTCACGACCTAACTTATTAGAAGCCGAAATAGCTCAGTTGGGAGAGCGTTAGACTGAAGATCTAAATGTCCCTGGTTCGATCCCGGGTTTCGGCAAGTTAATTTTTGCTATTAGATATGATTCAGAGATAGAGATAGATTTTATTTTTGTTCAGCAAAAAAATTATCTTGGTTATTTTGTTTTTTTATTTTATTTTTTGTACATGTGTGTGTGCAAATCTCGTTTTTACACTGCACAAATTTTTTATCTTTCTATATGTTGTCATAGTCTCATTTCTTATTAATTAAAAAAATATTTAAATGTTTAATATATTAAATAATAATTTGATAAAATTAATATATTAAATAATAATTTGATAAAATTTACAATTCCGTACATAATTACCAGATACGGTGTACGTTGGAGTTTTGGCGAAAAACTATAAAATCACATCGAGAAATAAGTAATTATAGATTTTTTCCCCAATTCAATCAATTAATAATTTCCTTAACCTTTCAGTTAAATGTCTTTAAGATCACGTTTAAATAACGGCTATATTATTAAATTATTGCGTATACGAATAGAGATTTCTCTTTATGCTTGTATTCTCTTAATGCTTGTGTAAAGCCGTCGACCTAGCCCCAGGCTCCGATTGTATCATTCGCGTGAGCAAGGATGCGATTATATCGATAATAATGGTTCTCGATGCAGAAGTCAGCAACGCGTAATTCACGATTCAACGACCTGTTCATTGAGTCTAAATCGGTGAGCTGCGTATACGTTCGGCATAACTAAATTATACGCGCAGATTGCAATTATACACATTCATTGCGCGTTCACTGCTTGTTCACGATGAGGCAAGATATTTGACACGACTGACACATGTCGCAATCCATTGTATGTTGAAGTATTAACATTAAACTTCTCGCACATCTCTAATAGATTACACAGAGTGTGTTTCAAAATCGGTGTCGCTTCTTTCACGTCTTTCACGAATTCTTTGAGACGTTTCTTTTTCCTGTCAACAAGAATGTCACATACAAAAATATGTACAGACACCTTTTGAAGCAAATAAAAATAAAAATATTCTATATATATATATATATATATATATATTCTCGTTTTCTTTTAAAATATATCTCTCTTCGCAAGAGATCCTCTTTCTCTATTTCTAAAATAAATTACAGTTAATAAACACCGAATTCGTGTTCGAAACAATTTTCGAAATGGCCAAAGTAACTATTTGTTGCGAAATGTCGATAGGTGTGTCCATCAATCATTATCACGAACTAGAGCGACCGCTCCATATATTACTTAACGCTATTGCATATTTATCGTACATAATTATGCGCCCGTTCCAGATTCGAGCTCTTCGATCTGGACCCAGCTTCCTACGCGCACGCGTTTTCCTCCTGAAATTTCAACTGCCTTCTCTTATCTCTTTGCTTATTACCTCATCGACCGACATAGACCGATATTGCTCACGGTATTCTGAAACGCGCGCCGCTCTCCTGGAACAATTACCTTTTAATTAGATTTCTGTTTCGGAAACACAGAATATATTTCACAAAGCTGTTCTACACATCGATACACTATTTTAGTTTCCATTTTATCTGACATTTTGCTCGTTCCAAAAAAAGAGAAAGAGAGGGAGAGAAATACTGTATAATCGATTATTTCTATTAATATAATTTGATTATTTATAACAATGAGCGAGTTCTTCTCGTTTTATTCTGATTTAAGAAATTTTTATTTTAAATGTGTATATTATATCATTAATAAAATTACGATATTATTATTATACTTGTTCAATAAATTATATTCTAATGTTATTTGCAGAGTCGTGGCTGACGATCTACCAAACATGTTGCGCCTTGTGGTCCTTTTCTTTCTATGTAAGTATACTTTAAATTATTTTCCATTGTATGTTTTCTATGATATTGCACATACATTTTTGATAAGTCAATAATATCAAAGAAACTGTAGCAACAGTCATATTTGTTTCAACCGGATTATTTTTCCTGTAATAATGGGACAACAATAAAAATTCCTAATATATTGCTGTGTTATTTAGATTGTTTAAATTGAATAATCAGATTATTCAGGAATTTATATAGAAATCATATTTATATAGAAAATTATTATTTATCGATTACATATCTTTTTTTTATATTTGTGTTAAATGAATAATTTAGAGAAAGATACTTTCCTTCTCTCTGAAATTTTTGTTTGTAATATTTCTTTAAATTTAAATTCGCTACAATTAAATATATATGTGTAAAATAAGATTTTCAAGAAATAATTTCATTTTTTTTAGATAAAACAGATTTTTAGCAAATTACTATATTATTTTATATTACGTCGAATATTACGTATAAATTTTTATTTGCTTCGTTTCATCTATCGGTGGAAAAGCGAATGAATATTGGATATTAATTAAAGGAACGCCATCGGAGAAACAAATGTATGTTACACGACACACACTCGCACGATTCGTGAGCTTTATTCTTCAATGAATCAATTCATTCAACGACAAATAAATGAAAGAAAAATTTCCTCTTTCGTGCTTGTACGTATTGAGGTCGTTTTCTTTTTATCGTCCTTTATCTTCTTCACGGTTGTCTGGCATTTAAAGGATCGGCGCGAATACGGGGATACAATCGGCGAAATGGCATTTGCGCTCGCGCACCGTCGTGATGGTCATCGGCCATCAGTGGTGGACAAACGATTAATCTCACAATCAGTTGTGCTGCGCGGGGGTGTGTTTATATATAGATGTGTATGAAAGATTATCCGATATTTTTATTTATTATTTTTCTCCCTTATCGCCACCGCTTATCTATGCTTCGGTGGCCGATAATTATAGACCAATCGTGTAGCTATATCTCTGACAAGCGTGGGAGCGTCGTGGCATCCTGTCGCGCGTGGATAAAGTCAAGGATTTGCTTCCGCGGCGAAGGTGAATCCGACGGAGGGATCGCCCGGGATTTATGGCCGTTTATACTCGTCGCTTCTCTCTCTTCTGCGCGGAGGAGCATACAATCTGCGGTACAGGAAGATCGATGTTGTTGACTCACCGACCATTCACGCGGCATTTGTCACCCCGCTTGTCGTTGCCTCTATCGTAGAAATATGGAAATTTTATTTGCCTTCTCGGGGAATTTGCGTACAAAAGACTCTCGGGGAAATGGCATGCTTAAAAGCCATGTAAGAGAAAACCGTATGAGAGGCAATTAAGTTTTATTTATTTACAAACCTGATTGTGTTCTGTCGAATAAATATTCCTACAGCGCTCGTGAAAATTATATTGCAGTATAAATTAATTAAAATTAAAGTTTTATCTGTCATTAAATCTTTCGTTCATTCTTCGAAGATATTAATGTAATTTTAGCTTATGAGATGCTACCCAATAGTTCTCGAAATATGTTAATAAAATAAATTACACTTATCTTATTCACCACTGATATTTTTTCAAAGTCCTCTGGAAAACGTATATATCAATCCCAACATTTCTGTTATGATTTGAATGCGTCCTGAAAACTTTCTTCGTCAGAGTGTTCATCACTGTCCGCTATTTGGTTTGGATATCCCCTATACGCTGTCAAATCTTCGACCCTTCCATTTTGATTTTTATTTTTGAAAAGAGGAAAAAGCCGTCAGGAGGAATGTCCACAGAAATGGCGCACAAAGCATTGGATCCTTCATCACGACAACACACACGTCTCCTGCTAAAACACAGTTTTTGGCATCCAGCACAGTAACCATCTTTCTTTTATTCGTCAGATTTGACCCCTTGCGAATTCTTCGTAATAAAGACTCTGACGAAGAAAGATTTTCAGGACGCAAATCATGGCAGCATTAAGATCGATGTATACGCTGTCAGGGGATTACTTTGAAAGTGATGGTGAAATAACACAGGATACGTGTAATTTATTTTATATTAATTTATTAACATATTTTGAGAACTTTTGGGTGGTACTTTGTATTATTAATATTATTACATAGATAAAAATAATTTTTTCGAATAATGTAATTAATTACAAGTAAGCAAATTTAGCGTAAAAAAGATTTTAGTAATTGAGAAATCAGTTTAGGAACAATAATATTAATGCAGAAAAGAATATTCAATCTCATCAAGGATATTTGTCTCTGTACTTCCGATAAGATTTTTCCATAAAATTTCATGCGCCGCAACGTGTTACTGTCGCAATAACGAAATGGAGAAATATTGGATTAAGTGAAGGACCTACTGAATAACGTTTGAGAAACCTCTCGACACAGCGAAGTAGAAAAGTTCGCAAGACTACTTCGTTGGAAATGCGCGATTCGATATCCGGGACTTAGCGCAAGTATGCGCGGAAAATTTTTCATCGCCGTGAAAGTTCGTCGCTTACCTTACCCTGAAACTTTGCACGTTCTCCACGATCTCGTAGAAAATTTCGCGGAGCAAGTTACGACTTCGTCCTATCACTTTTTACCCATCTTTAGTACTCCGTCGCGTTCTAGCATTTTCCAATAACGTTCCGTAGGTATGACTTTATTTTCGATGTCGTTAAGTTTCTTTTTATCTTCTCGGAAGCTTTGGAGAAGTTTCAAGTGCTTGAATCATTGCCAGAATCGATAATGAGGCTTTCGAGAATCGAAAAAAATATGTTTTACAATTAAACAAAATATATAGATATAAATATGAGCCGCTTGAACAATTTGTTTTCAAACTGTATATGCATTGCGAAAAGCATTTTTATGAGAGCGGTGAAAATATTTGTATGCTTGGGATGACGAGGAGTATAGAGTATCGCCTGCTTTATTAAATACCACGCGAATTTCTAATACCGGCATGTCAAATGTGCGCAAAACAACAAAGTGGCGATGGCCCCTGAACTCCACCCGAGCTTTTACGTTCTGTTTATATAACGTGTCACGGCTATCACGCGCTTTCTCTCGATTACAAATCCTTTTACCACTTTTTTCATCTAATAGTGACAGTTTAATTGAATATCACAATATTTCCTCAATTTTCAACGGTCTATACCCTTATAACAATAACTCGCGATTTAAGAGATCTCGTCAAAGTAAAGTCAATTTAAAATCGATTGCTAAATGTTTGAAGAAATAAATATTATAATTATATATTACATTTATTCTTGAAACACTTTTTTTTAACTCTGTGTGTAACAAAGATGCTTTAGATAATCAAATATTTTTATATCTCAAGTCTGATCTAAAATTTAAAAATATTGAAGTACAAAAAAGAGAGAGCGAGCGTTTTTATAATAAACATTTCATGTTTTCTTCACTTTCTATAGTTATTTTTTCATTTTTTGGGTCTCCTATCGATATATATGTAGTAGTATCGATATTATGTGTATATGTGCATCTCTATACATATACCGTTATTTCCCGATACGCATATTCAAAATACTCTTGAAAAAAAAACCATTTCAGCAACCATTTTTTTGTTGAATATGTAAAAAGCGCTGGTTTCAGTCATAAAACAGAATTGTTCATGAACCGAAATAAATTTTGACAAGTTCGATATAATGTTTTCTTTCTCACCCTCACTATTTTTCTTTTTTTTTCTTTTTCAATATATATGCACACATATGCATCTATGATCTTGCTCTACGTATAGTTTATCTGTGTCGAATAAAGAAAGGAGAGGAAACGATATATATATGCAATCTCTATCATAATACCCGCGAGATTATACGGGCGTATCGATCGTATGCGATCCTGCTGGTATATGCTTTGTCGTTGATAAGCTTCTTTATTCAACGATGGGAACGGCCTGGACGTTACTGTCGTCCGCCATTTTCATAAGGTTGTAGTACGAATCTACGAATGCAACGGCTATACAAATATATGCTACGGTTTCTATAGAACAGCTTGTGTGTGGAACATTCGGATTATAGGCGACCGCGACTCGGTGACCTAATTTCGCACAGGGCGAAATACATGATTGTTTAATCCCGGCTCTAATTCTCGCTTCCGACTTTCAGGTATCGCTGCTAGTTACACACCTGGCCATTGTGAGGCAAGGGTAAGTGCATTTGTTTTTGTTTCTCAAATTTATTATAACGAGATGTTACGGAATAAAAACGGCAATATGCTTCTAATGTTTACTTTCGATTGTTTATATCTATTATATATCTGTCATTTATCGATGTGTAATTTAAAGTAGTAGGATATATCTCTCTTTCTTAAATAACAACTGCATTTGGTATAATTTTAATTGGTATAGTATTTATATCTTGATGTGAGAATATAAAAGATGTTAATCATCTTATATCAATTTTTATATTCAAATAGTCATGAATAAAGAGAGATATTTTCGTATATTTTTGTCACTGAAAGCTCAATTATTTATATATCAGAGATGAATTTATCTCATGAATACAAAAATCTTTTAATCTTATAAAAATAAACTACCTAGAGATTCCATTAGAAATATTACAATATTCTTACAGAATACTTTTAACTTTAAATTAGATTGGAGTATGTCATTCTTATTCAGAGAACGTCAAATATTCTGACGGGAAAAATAACCCTGGCTAAGGTGCTGTTTTTTGCTATTTTTCGCAACATCTCTTAGAATATAAAATTATTTTCGCGTGAGTAGTCTAGGCTTGAATTTGTCTATTAATCGATCCCTTTGATTACTTGTTTATATATATATATATATAATTATCTAATATATTATATTATATAATTTTTCTTTCTAGTTTATTTACGCGGTAAATTGTTCTTTTCCGTTGCAATTGAAACTTTATTGTTAGTTAAATCTGAGATTAATTTTATAATTAATCTCAATTTTACGCAACTTTCAATCTCTATTCTCAATTTCATGAAAATGTTGTTTAATTTGTTACACAGTGATAATTTCAGTACAATACACGATATTCCAAGTTTAATATTAAATTTCTGACTTTCGTACAACTCATAAAGTTGGCGCACAGACGATGAAGTCCTTATTCTATATTCACAAATTATCCTTCTCGCTATATATCGACTTTCGCGGATTCGCCGGACGCGCGAGAGAGGCAAAAGCTTTTAATCGATAGTTTAAAAACACCGGTCGGAATATTTATCGTGGATTTTCTCTTAATTTTACGTATAAAGAAGTAGTAGTAGTAAAATCGCGGCCGAACGCGATGTTCTCGTAAATATTCAAGCGGTGCTAATCTGAAGACCGAGCGGTTCCAATCAGGCGGTTCTTTGAACGCTTGGAGTTAATTAGGCGGCTAAGTAATTAAAGTCCCTGCGGCCCTTATTTCAAGTAATGCAATCTAACTTTCGTGGAATTCCGTACGGGAGGGGGTTGTTGTAACGCGACGCTTATTGCGACGATTTACGATTCGCGAGCGATCGATTCGGAAAGAGGGCGTAAAGCTTTGGTGAACGCGAACTTATGTTTCCCTTCGCTTCTTTACGGATGTGACGCGGATTTTAAATTACGCGGAAGAGTCTCGGATCTAATTACAGAGAGAGAGAGAGAATGACAATTCTCGCGAAAAATCGCTCTAGGATAGAATTGCGATGCTAAATTCCCCAAGTTCCTAGCTTTGAAGTCGCCGGTAATTGTCGCCTAATAAACGCGACAATGGTCAATACGCAACGAGATCGATACAACGAGCGCGTTCACCGATTAACCGTGATTTACACGAGGCATACGCGTAAGGGGGTAACAACGCGTATAGGGGTAACAGGGTGCTTCGGCCTGTGTGTAGCGAAATTTAATCAAACTTTCAGCATCCCTATGGGATATATACGAGTTGTGCAGTATCGAATTTCATCGCGTGCGTGCGGGATATATACCTCCGCGTTTCTCTCTCTTGTTTTCGCGTTTTCGTTCGCGTCTCGTATATGGTTTTCATTCCACGCACAAAATCGATAGCGCTTAACGCACAACTCGTTCGGGCGTGCAAGTGCATAAATTGATTTCTCTAATTATTAACACTTCTCGTAAATACGCCGCGATTCAAATATATATCCGTGTATATCCCCGAGTACTGCGAGGATTCAAGAGAGGAATTATTTTTTTTTATAGTGGGATATTTTTCTGGCACATTCTTTTCAATATAGATGATCTGGCAAACTAAATCCTGGCTTCATTTATTCATTTTTCGCGAATCGTGAATGGTTGCATTGGTCGAAAAAAATTGAGGCAAAACTGATATATTGACATTCTGATCGCGCTTGACTTTATAAGTTTCTGATCAAAGTAATTTTGATGGTTAAATATTTTAACTTTGATAAAAAATATTAAAATGATATAGAAGTTGACGGAGACATAATTTAACTAGAGAGACTAATGATGAGTTGAAGCAAAAAATGTCGTATTTTCTAAAAAGAAAAGACGCTTATGTTAATTTTAATAATAAAATATTATTAAAAGAATTGAAATAGAATAATATAAACAACCAAAGAGGTTTACAATTCGAATTGAAAGTAGCATACTTTTCGTGAAATTCACCGTATGAAATTCGAGTGCTTTTGTGGAAAGTAGTTTTACGTTCTAAGAATGTATTACGTTCCAGGCATCGCGAGATGTCGAGCATGCGAGACTGCCAGAGTTCCTCACGGAATTGGACCTGTCGAGTCTCGAGGCATCCGAGGAAGACGTCGAAGCGTTGAAGAAAATCGTGAAAAGGCTGGCGCCCGAGAAGAACGGCGAGTACCAAGTTTACCAAGGTTTTCTCAGAACTATCCTACTAACCTCGAGACTACATCGCTAATATTTTCTCTTTTACGACCTGACTAAAGCGACTCGTTTTTTCTCCCATTGCCAGTCTTCTTCGGTAACGAGGACCTTCTCAAGGAGTGGCTCAAAGGAGCGGGTATTATTATTTTGAGCGTTGGTGCTCCTTCCTTGCACGTTTCATCTTTTTGGCGTCTCTACGAAATTTCTCCCTTCTATCTCATCATTTGTTTAAAAAAATTGTTTGACTCTCAACGTTTAAACTCTCCTCTATAGAAATCGTTCAAATAATAAAATTACTCTCTGTGAAACAATTAAAAATTTTTTGAAAATACATGAGATGTGTGTAATATTGTGAATTTATCTACTTTATTTCCGCGCTTATTAATTGCTTACTAATTGTAAAGTTTGGATTAAAATTGTAGATGACCGTGAGCGTAAAGTATCATAAATATGGATAAAAAGTTATGAATATCTCCTTTGCTCATATCTTCTATCCGGGCATAAAATTAATATTTATTTATTCTATTTTTTTTCTGCGGCGTTTCGCAGTGTTATCTTTTCCCATGTATGCATTTGCATCATGCACGCTGTATTATTTGCTCTCTGCATGTAAACATAACGTCATGTACAGTCATGTAAATGCTTCTCGAGCGCTTCTACAAGATGCATGTATGTGTAAATATTTACCGTAAATTTATCGTAAAGCTTGTTCGGTGAATTTGAAGCATTCCGTATCACACGCGACACCGTTTCGATCGTCGCGGAAAAGGGAAACGAGAGCACATATCCTCCAAATCATCTCACCGAAGCGTCAGAAATTACGTAAGGGGTCCGTGTAAGAGCGAAAGTCATTGAATGCGTGCGAATATCTCGGGGCGATCGGACTGCGTTTCTGCTTTCCCACGAAGTGCAATTTTTCGTTTTACGAACGATTGTGCTTACGACGTGCTCTTCGTGACTTTCCGCTAAAGTGACAGACTTTCTACGGACAGACTTCGTGCCACGGCTATTCTAGTACGATCTGTTGTTTCTCCAAAACCGTGACGTAATTCGCGTCGCGTTATATACGTCCGTCAAATTAAATTTCCGAAATTTCCGCACGCGCTACGCGACAGGTAATCTATCGCTCATTTATCATCCCTTCCGCCCGTGAAGTGCCAGATTTTAAACTCCGATCTATATATATCTGGTTGGCTTCAAAGTCCTCGTTTCGCGGTGGAATTTTGCGGAAAAATCGATGACACGCGAGCTCGCACGACTCGTATAAAAGTTCGAGCGATTATATCGCAATATTCATACTTTAGAAGCATGTTCGCGAAAACATGCAGTGGAAAGACCGCGTGTACGTTGATATAACACTAAGCGCTATAAAATTTAATAACGCTCCACTTTGTACTCAGACGTGACAGGACAGCCCGGGGTGGATTATCCAGCTCTCACGTCGATTCCAGCCACTTCATTCAGCTGTCGCGGTTTAAGGGGCGGATATTACGCGGATTTAGAGACAAATTGCCAAGTAAGTGACATTGATAGTATAGTGTATATTAGTATTTCGCTCAGCTAAATGGTTCGATTAAAAGTCTCCTAGAGAGACTTGCGCTTAATCACAGAGAAAATTATTATAAATATTCATCAGAAAAATGATACAAGCGTCAAAGTAATATAAAATTTTTTAAATAAAGAATTTAAATTTTTTTTTGCTGCATTTTGAATTATTTTTATATTTATATAAAAAAATTGATCCAAGTTTAATAATAGTATTTATATATTTTTGTTTCTCTTATCCATGAAAGACGTGATATTGATGCTGAATATATAATTTCAGGTATTCCACATTTGCGACAATGGACGGAAGATCTCGTTCCTGTGTCCCAACGGTACCATCTTTCAACAGTCGCAGCTTATATGCGACTGGTGGTTCAAAGTGGACTGTAGCAAGTCTACGGAACTGTACGAACAGAGCGCCGAGCAGTTGGCCGAGGAGGAGAAGAAACGCGCGGATGCGAGGAAAATAAAGTCTGAGTATCATCGCGAACAGCAGGATAACGCGGATTACTACGAAAATACCCAGAATGTCGACTACGACGGCAGGCAAAACGGCAGGACAAATCCGTACAGTCAGTCCGCCGTCAATCAGAATCAAATTCCGGCGAAGCAGGAGGAATTAAAGTCCGCCCAGCACTTTAGATCGAACAGCAATCGAGATTCCGGTCGTTATTTCCAAGAGAACAGCGCGAACGCGTTGCGAACTAACGAGAAAACGAGTCAAACGTCCGAGAGCTTCAACCAGCAACCGAAGCAACGACAATATAACGACGGTGGCTCGAATTATCAGACGAACAGTAGACAGAGAAATCAGCTGGTGGACACGCAGGGGGGCGGTAAGTCCAACTACGAGCAGGGGAATAAGTTCCAGGACAGTCGGCAGAATTATCAGAGTAACTCGCAGGATTATCGGTCGGATCAGAATGCGCCACGTAACAACAACGAGAAGCCAGGATTCAGAGGTGGGAAGTTGCGACCCTCGACCAGAAACAATCTGTTCGGTTCCAGTCAATCGCAGAAGTCCACGCCGGTCTACATGGAGACGACGACCTTCCGGACGACGACCTCGGCGCCTCCGAAGGAATACCAGCAGTTCGCGGAAAGCGCCGCGTTCGTGTCGAATCGAGGAGGTCGCTTCAACTCGGCCAAATCTGAGAGCAATCGGCAGTTCTATTATCATTCGTACGATTATCACGATCATTCCACTACCGTCGATTATCGCGATCACGAGACAACCACCTTGAGAAATCAGGAGACCGAGACAGTGTCCTTCACGCCGAAAACGAACGCTCCCGCATTCCCGGGGCCTACGTTCGCTCCTATTTATAAACCCAAGACGACGACGTTGCCGCCTTACGAAACGACGTTGCAATACACGCCGACCACCGAGACGTCCTTCTACAGTACTTCCTATTACGGACAAGACGATACTCCGGAAACCACCGTTTACGGCAACATCGTGACCGTCACGTCGTCCTCCGCAGACGAATATACATCTGCGGAGTCCTATGATACACATAGCGATTTGCAGACGCCTCCCGCGATAGGAAGGGTGCCGCCGCTCACCGGAAATTATCAAAATCAGCAATATAAAGTGACCAATCAGAGGGACACCGAACGCGACACAGCCTCTTTCGGGACGACGCGTCCGTACGTAAATACAGAGAGCTATCGGCAAAATGCACCGACTAATGTCACATCGGCAAATTATCAAAATGCGAATAATATAGCGGATATTGAAACGAAAGGTACAACGAGGGATCCCTGGCGCGCGTCCTCGCAGAACTTCCGGCAAAATTCTATCAGCTCGACCGAGAAGCCATGGAAGAGCACGAACGCTTATCAGCCGAACGGATCCACCAGCAAGACCTTAAGCCCTTATGACACGAGTTTCACTTACAAGCAAGGAAAAGTCCTGTCTACTTTAGGTCCTTATATACCGTTTACCAAGAATTATGTTTACTCGACGATGACCACGACTCCGACACCGAAACCGTCGGCTACCGCACCGACTTACAGCTCCACCTTAACCAATTATCGGATAACGGCGAGCAGTCTTTTGCCCAAGATGAAATCTTCACCTTCGACGAGTAAGCCTAAAGACAGAGCGACTTACCTGCCCGAGGTGAGCAGCAAACGACCAACGACCTTCGAAGATAGGCCGTACGCCGAACGGGAACACGCGCTTAGCATGTTGCACTCTCTTCAGGGTCTGGAGAACAACGCGAACGGTCTCAGCGAGCTCGAGAAGAAGAGTGGATCCGATCGAAACTTGGCACCCGGCCCGTCTACCTTGCACTCGTTAGCCCTGTACTTCGCCACAGCTGGTGACAATCTCGACTTGAACGAGACTTCCGAGTCCACCGCGAGCGTCGAGAATCGGGAGGTTGAGGAAACAGGAGACGACCATAACGTGTCCATCGAATTACCGATCAACATCCTCACGCAACACACAATCGCGTCATACGCCGAGCTGTTCAATCTGAACAACGCGCTCGAGGGAAACGCCACGATAGCCGAATTCGTGGCGGAGGTCGACAACGTCGCCAGCGAGATCGAGGACGACGACGACAACGACGACGACGACGATCTTGAAATCGAGCAGAGCGAAGGTCCAGTGAACGGCGCGAAGAGATCGAATAATACTAAATTGCGCGAGCTGGCCCAGGTCTTCACTCACGCTCTATCGGCATACTTGCAGAACCCGGACACCTTCAAGAAGGTCCTCACGGAGATTAGACCTACTCAACCTCCAGTGACGACGACTGATGACGGTCAATACGAGACGACGACGTTGTATCCGACCACGGCGGAGGAGTACTCGTCGGTGACCAAGGAGAAGGATGAAGTCCTGGACTTCTCGGATGACACGGACGCGTCCAGAAGACGCAAGCCGTCTACCGTATTTTCTACCACTTTACAACCGCCTACGACCACCGATAGATCGTACTTGTCTTACTACACGACGCCGTACGACGATTCAACGAGTGAGACCCGCAGACCGATTTACTATCCGAGTACGACGCTGTTACCTCCCGGTTCGACTTCATCGTACGAATCGGAAGATTACGTCGAATCGTCGACGCAGAGTGGCAACACGTTCGCCTTCGAAGTAAATCGCGCTTTCACCACCACTATAGATAACATTCACAATTATGACAGCGACACGAGAGACTCGACTGATCTGTCACCGGTGTACGATAATTATTTCCCGTTGGATGAAGACGAAAATCGAGATAAGATCTCTCGCAATAAAACAGCGAAAACCTTCCAACCGTATGGCAAGAACGTTAAGCCGAAGGACGCTACGCCTATAACCAATTACGTGGCGTCGTCGACGCTGGCATCTTTCCAGCAACCCGTAGGAACGACCTCGTCCAGCTGGGGCAAAGGTTCCGCTGGAGCTAAACCTGTGCAAGATCTGACGCCGCCTCATTATCAGCGCTTTGGTAACGTGAAGAGTTTCGAGATATCGAATAGCATCGTGCCGAATCAAATACGCTCGACGACACCTCTGCCGAAGAGCAAGCCTTCCTACGATACAGCCAGCACTACCGGTCAGCCTTTCAGGATACGTTATTACGATTCGACAACGAAGGCGCCCGAGGATCGGAAGACCAGCCCCGAGTCTCTCGTCACGGCTCGCAGCTCGTATGTGAAGTACAGGAACAGCTACAATCGTATAGAGAACAATCGCGCGGAAGGTACTCGTAAGCCTGCGGCAAACCTGGCGACAACTGCAGCAACGATGATTCGAAACAACGTCGGGACCTTGGATCCGATCACCGCGACCGTCAGTGACGTCACTCCGTATACCTCTACCGTTGTTCGCGCTACTTCCGGCAAACCAACCGGCACATCGTCCACCAGACATCCCAGTTCGCTGAACAACGATCACTGGACCTCCTCGCCCATGGTCACTCAGCTGTGGGAGACGACGGTATTCGTGGATCCCCGGCACATCAATCATGGTCTTCAGTCTAGCATGGACATCGCGAGATCGCCCACCACCGACAACAGCATCGGCGAAGAAACGGAACGCACAGTGACTACCACGAGATCGCCGATATTGTTCACCGAGGTAGATATCGACGGAACTACAGAAGCACGGACTACTAGTACGCCGAGTCCCTGGCAATGGGCGACGAACGGCAACGATTCACCGGTGACGTTCACTCTGTTACCGACGACCTTCGCTGCGGAGAACACGGCGACGCCGACGCCGATTATCACGACCCACGCATCCAGCATCACGACCACGATAACGTCCTCGGTGACGTCGACCAGTTCCGTCCCTCGAGACAACCTAACGTCCACTTTGCTACCTTTTTCGGCGAACGTGTTGAATACCACCGAGAACGAGGTAATCAAGGCGCAGGAGATGTTTGGCAAGCTGAACGAGACGAGTTCCAACATGCTAATGCGAGTGATGAAGCAGGCCGACAGTAACGAGACAGTGAGACAGCTAGTGCTGTTGCTGATAAGTCACTGCAACGCACCTAAAGACAAGACGACGGAACAGGAGAAGGAACAGCTGCTGGACGCTCTTCTAAGATTGCCCGTTAACGAGTTCAGTTCCGAAGAATCGCGAGAGATCGTCGCCGGTATCACCAGACTTAATCTTCCTAGTGGTACGTTATGTTAATGATAATTTAGAATATATAATAAATTTATATATAATTAATTTTAATTAGAATATATATTTATAATTTATTAAAATATTAATTTTTTAATTCTCGGCATTTCAACACTTTTTATTAAGCGACGATAATGTATATTATACATATATAAGTATCAAATATTAAGAATATAACAGATACATATTTATTGCTACTGACGACTCATTTTATATGAAACTTCTATAATATTATAACACACACACTGAAATAGAATAAATCATACAACCTTTACTATTATCTTATCGATGAATAAGAGTTCTCGGCATAATAAATATGTCTTTTGTTAACTTCAATACGAGATAATAATTTCTGTAAGAATTGTAAGAATATAATAGAGTAGGTATGCTTCTCTTGAAGATGAAAATCAATATTAGAGTATCAAGAATTCATTGCTTTTTTTCTTTCTCCATGATTTATATAATTTTTTTGTTAATCGAGATAATCGAGACTAATTACGATTTTATTGACGAAAAGATTTATTAATATTTTTTGATAGAAATTAGCTACTTTAAACTCGGTTAATATTTTTGACAGTTATCGGTTGATTTCTGCCAAAAAAATATTAATCGAGGATAAAGTATTATGACATATTATTTACAATATATATTACTATTTTAATTTTTATAACATATTATTACTTTGAAATTTAATTAGCAAATTAAGGTTTTAGTAATATTTTTTGACAAAAATCAGCATATATATATATATATAATATACAATATATATATATTGTATATTATATGTAAATACACTATAACAATATATATGTATATAAGATGTTCGATAATAATCGCTTCACTCATTGTATGCAAGTAAAGCGGATTGAACCGAGTAGAAAAGTCCTTTTTATATTTTATGCGATCTTCGTAAACTTTGCAATAAATAATGAAAAATTAATTAAAATCATCAGCGGATTAATATTAATATACATCACCTATAACGTTATTTTATTGTTGAGAATTTAGAAAAAGACAAATGATATATACACATTTATTTCCTACATTCATACTTGTAGAAAATGCTCAAAATTACACTAACGATATGTTGGTGCGTCGCGTGCGTGAATAACCAACAATAAAACGAATAAAATAAATGTGTGTGTGTATGTAAAGCCGAACGATGCTTATTCGTGCCTTTAAAAAAAAAATACCAATAAAGTGAGGAGGGTGCAAAAAAAATTAAAATAGAAATACGAGAAGAAAGGTCAATGCTCGAAACTACACGATATAATCGCGTGTCATCATGTGAGTAAAATTGAATGAAATACATTTGTGTGAGTAAAAAAATAGAGTCTTAAATCGCGATAAGAAATATATAGAAAAGGCTTTCTTCTCATCTTTTTCTTATTCTCTTCGCGTCCTTCTCACTTTATCTCTATTGTTTTTTAAAAGGCACGCTCGTTCGACTTTACATTTACTACACACACATTTATTTCATTCATTTAGTTACGCACGCGATTAAAATGTCATATGTAATTTCGAACATTTTCTACGAGTGTGTGTGAATTTAGGAAATAAATGTGTATTCATCATTTATGTCCTTTTTGAATTTTCGACAATAAAATAGCGTTCTAATTGACATATACTAATATTAATCCGCGCGCTGATAATTAATTTTTCATTATTTATTGTGAAGATCGCAAAACAATAGAGGGAACTTTCCTACTCGATTTAATTCATTCTTCCTGTACGATGGGTGAGTGATTATTACCGGATATTCTGTATATATACAATTTCTATATAAATTATTTATTTTTATTATAAGTATACTAAAACAACACAAGCGCGTTCTACACGCGCGCGTGCCATTCCTCGATTTTATATAAAAAAGAATATTTTTATATAAAGTTTGTTTAAACTTAATTACATTTTTTGACATAAATATTAATAAAGCGTTAATTTGTTAATTAAATTTTAAAATAATAATAGGTTATAAAAATTAAAGTAGCAATATATTGTAAATAATATGCCTTATCTGCGATTAATATTTTTTGACAGAAATCAACTGATAATTGTCAAAAATATATGTATATGTCGAGTTTAAGAAATTATAACATATTTTATTTAAAACATATTATTATTTTAATTTTTATAAAATATTTCACAACATAATTTTATAGCATATTTAACAGTTAATTTCTGTCTAAAAATATTATTCAAGTTTAAAGTATTATAATACAGACGCGCGAATGTAAAGGAAGCGCAGATATTTTGATCGAAAGATTGTTGTAGAAAATTCTATTTTTTTGTTCTCTTTTAAAGATTTAAATAATGAATTTTTATGCATTGCATAATTAATTCACATATATTTATGCATGCATTGCAATCAACGCATAAAAAAATATATATTAATTTATTGTGCAATGCATAAAAATTTAGTATTTAAATCTAAAACAGAAAGTGCGAACAAAAAAAATAGAATTTTCTACAAGAATCTTTTGATAATCGAGATAATCACATTATTATTTTTTGAAATTAGCTACTTTTTAAACTCGGTTAATATTTTTGACAGTTATCAGCTGATTTCTATCAAAAAATATAACCATGGGGATGTAATGTTGTTCATATTTGTGCAATACTGTTTATTTTATCAGTTTATCTTTTTGCTTATCAGGCGTAACAATATTTTCACATAGATAATATTTTTATTGTTTATAGGAAAGACACGAGCGATCATTATATCGAATTCTACGGCGGCGACGACGAGAGCTCCGCGAACGTCCGCGAGACCCACGTCGTCCACACCATCCATCACCACGTTCCGCAGTAAGACTGGACGGAAGTTCCGGACGACGAAGACGACAGAGAGCGCCCACAATTTCGCCAGGAGATCGGACGATGCTGTTCAGACGGACACAAACAACTCCTTAGCGGAGGACGAGACCATCGCGTCCGACAACCGAGCTCTCGAGCTCCTCAGGTCGCTGTACACGATAGCTGCCAAGTGGGGCTGAGGACCCGCAGAATCGACGACCGATCGGAACTACGCGCGTGTCGGAAGACTCGCGAGATGAAGATCTCGCGGAAGTATTAGAAGACGATCCATCTCTGTCGATACGTTTCTCGAAGTAGATCGTTGCTGTCACCTCGTCATTTCGTCTAGCCTAAATTCGAAGAGGGTTCGTAGAGTGCGAACCCGGTGAATCGGTTTTGATCTCGGCCCGTAAATCGACGTGATAAATCTGATCTACGAATGTTTTCTCGAAAGGTACGAAAGATATCGCTATTTATTGAATACCGTTCAAAAATCCACAATGTGATTATCATTGACTTTTATTGTTCAAAAATCCGCAATGTGATTATCATTGACTTTTATTGTTATTTTTTGAGAAGAGAAATTCTTGTTTTATTACAAATGTTTGAATTTATTTTACATTTGACATGTGGAAATTGGAAAATTAGATTCGAGCTAAAGATTTGGTCTTATCTTTGATCTTGGATCAATAATATGTCGTTACGACAGCGAAGTTCGATTTAATTTAGGGCTGAGATTGACACCCGCGCTCGCGGATATTAAGTAGATCGTTGTAACGATTTATCAATTTTTCTCAAAATACAATCTGTGACGGCTGCTTGGTACCCGCGATCGAGCGTAACTCGTGTCGGTTAATATGCGGAGTCCCGATCGATCATCGATCGATGAAAATCGCGGTATAATAATAATTAACCGGCTGTAGTCCGACAAGTTAAGATTATGTATTTGCTCTCGCCGTCCTTTTTTATTAAGAATAAAACATCGATCGCCTCGAAACATCGCCAACTGTTACTTGCAAAAAAAATGCCTGCCATACTCTTCATCCTTTCTATTCAACGACTTTTGCGTGAATGCTACTACCGTGTATGAATATCCAATTTAACTCTCTCGTTATCGAATAATTTTAATTGCTTAGCAAAGTATTTTAATACGTTTTACTTATTTTTAGCATGTAATGATGCAATAACAAGGAATTCTTGAATTTTTTCCTTTATAATAATTTTACAAGCTTGCATAGTTGTCAAAGAATCATTTGTCAATAATTATTTGTTAAAAAGTATTATTCATATGTTGAAAAAAATTGATTTTATTTCATCGGTAAACAATTCGATGAAAGTGTAATCCTTTCATTTAAATCTGTTCCATATGTCATTGGAATAAATAGTTGATAGAATTTTATTGCTGATATAAGAACACACGAGAGAAACACACAAACAGTGGTTATTATATTCGAAAGGCGATTATACGTGTAAAACAGTGAATGTGCATACCAGCATAAAAGGATTTTTATGATTCATCCGCTCCGCTCTTCTCACAATATTGCCAAGTACATTCATCAAATTGCTACTCGTCTTTGTTGAATAACATGCGAAATTGGCGGAATGTGTGATGGCACGTGGTGAATTGCACCGTACGCTTATGGTTATTCGTACCGGTTGGACTTTATATAGGTATACGTGACACAATTTCGCCCTCTTCCCGCGTATCTTTCCAATTCCAGGTCACTTTCCAGGTCCTCTTTCGAAATCCGCGCTAATTCACAGACAGCGAATTAATTCCCACCAGCGGGATTAAATTGATATTCGCGGGTTGCGTCGTACGAACCCTCATCATCATCCCAAACAAAACTGCCGTCGAACTGTTGTTACGTTCAGTATTACGAAAAAGACTCTCCCCGAAGAGGATCCGCCCAACATCTCCATCGGCGGATTCGCGAAATTATTTATTCAATCATATATCTTCGCGTTATCGCGATTCCTACGTCCCGGCTAACAGTAAGCTACATTGTATCTTTCTTGAAATTACGGTGTTGGTAACGTTCTCTTTCGTTTGGGTATTTCGAGATCGGCTTCTTCATTCGATCCCGAAATGTCCAAACGAGGTTTCTAGGTTATTATTTAAGTACCGCGACTCTTAGCGACTTGTAGCTGTATCGACTTTATGTAATATACCTTTGTACAGTATGTGAATAAATATACAGGGTTTTGTTTACCCATGTTTTACCTGTCAAATGTTCCTTATAGTATTTTTATTGATTATATATTTTATATATATATTTCTTTTTTATACTCTTTATTCTAGGATGAAACCGCGTCATAGTTCATTACCAACATCGTTCTTAAAAGAATAAACATGTGACATTTATTGCATTTTTTAATCTACTAAATAATTAATATATTAAATAATATATGTCATTGATTTTAATTATCTATTAAATATTAAATTTATTTCTGATATTTATGGTACTTTGAACATGTAAACTTTAATAGACTTTTAAGGTGACTTTTTTTGAAATAAACTTTTAATTGAGATTTAATTTACAAAAATGTAACTGAATATTTTAATATATATTTTAGAAATTTTTTTTACAATACCTTTTATTACGTCAAAAATAGTGATACTTGATATTTTTGATGAAAGGCATGTGCCATAAATTAAAGCTCGCTATTTGTGGTAAGGAAAACATCATTAATAATGATAAAATATTGATCTAAAAGTCTGAATTAAATACGGAAATATTTCAACCTTTTAGGAAATTATTTGCGCTCTAAATATAGACCGCTGCAGAGATACCAGCACGGCAATGTGTTAATAATTCAAGCAGACTAATGAGCGCCATTAATGTTTTGCGGGAGGATCCTCGGAAACGACCACACAGTCGACGACGATTACACAAACATCGAAAAAATAGGAGGAATCTTCCTCTTTGTCTTCCTTGTTATACATACACTCTTATATCCGGTGATTTGTATACATATACACGCATTTATTTTCAGAAGTTTCGCAATTTTGCGAGTTCTAATAGATAATGAGAGATATTTGTAATCGATGTAGGTAATAGAAGATCCTTCGAGACTGAATTTAAAAATAATTTAATGTATATATTCCGCAATTGATAGGCATCTAATGACATCGTAAAAGCGTCGCGAAGAGATTTCCGTAACGCATCATAAAACGCCTGAGAGAGTCCGTATCATTTCAATCTAACGATCTAACGAAGAGATGAGAGGAGTGTAATATCGCGCGGAATCGCACCGGGGGTCGGAGGCCATTGAAAATGTCTGATTAATATTTCTAAAGATGTACGTTTACCGTAGTCAGATCATCGCAAGGATGTGCTTTTTTTTCTGTGCAATGTTACAAAACTATCCTACAAAGACAGATACTTTTTCGCGTTATTTTCCCAGTCATTCGCCCCAGTGACCCGTTGCTAGAAACGACAAGTCGCGAAGATTCTAGGAATGAATGGTGAAGATCAAGATAACTAAAAAGAAGGAATAGTTATTTGTATTATATTTTTACGATGAGTTATCTCACATGACTTTTTTTATTTAAAGTCATAAATAATAATAGATATATATGTATAATTATAGTTTAATAAATTCCTCTTTAAATATCTTAAAAATAAGATAATATATTAATGTCAAGCTATTGTTTTGAATATTTTCAAAAATATTACAGATTCCCAGATTTTCTATCATAAAAATAATTATTCGTAAATTTCAGGTATTTTTTAATAAAGAGTAATTTAAAAAAATGGTTAAAATAGAACGTGAAGAGATATGCGAAATCATCTTCATAAACGATATGAGAAAAACGAATCTAAGTTGGCCAACTTTTTAGGCATGGAATCTTTTGAATTCAGGTATATATCCTGTGGCGCAACTTTTGCCCTCGCTGCAATGCAAAAGGACATCCGCCTTCAGCAAGACCGAGACCGATTCGCCGCCTCAACGCAACATATTCCAATTAATGTCCGGAGATCGGTATCCGAATGAAGAATTACAAGAGGCAGGAAGAAGATTCTAGCTTCTCCCTTTAAACATTTTTTTTCCGCAAACGCAAACAAAACTATCTGGTAAACGTATTTATGTTTGAGTGACCAACGTATTTATATACTTATAAGAATATAATATTTATGATATAATATTTAAAATATCTAAAAAATCTTAACCACTTTTTAGTGCGACTTCCTATATGTAAATATATCTTTTCTCTTTTAGCTTTTATATAAAAATCTATCTATTAGATTTGAGACGAAAACGTTCTCGTATTAACGAGAGACTTATTTACGTAATCATAAGCTGTCAAAATTATCGTTAAAAATCTGTCAAGAATAGAGAAGTATTATTCGCCAATAGCCACAAATTTTCTTAAAATAACGCTTTAGGATGACGAGCACATTCAAATGCTATGTAATATTCAAATATAAAGTAATGATAGTCACTATTGGAATAGCAATTTTGCGTAATGGACCGTGTGAACATCCGCGAATGTTAGTGGCGGCGAATCACAAACACATCACAGATTCTCTGCGACGTATGAAAAAAGAACTCCGTATAAAAAAGGAGCAAAAGTAGATCGATATATAATCTGAATCTGTCGCGAGAGAGCGACCGATTTGGAAAATCACTTGCTGGATAAAGAAGGTCAGAATTATTTATTTGTTTCGGAACGACATTAATTTTCTCGCGCGTCTAACATTATACACTGACCTAGTCCTTTTCTGGACAAGCTAAAAATTGCGTAAGGATTCGATTGTGCAATAGTAATAAATATGCATGCTTTAGTAATAGTTAACCATTCCTAATACGAGTTCTTTCTTTAACGATAATTGTTTCAATTGTAAATACAAATTTTTTTTCATTGTTATTTTTTGAAAATTTTTTTTACTTTTATATTTTTTACAAATGGAAAATATCTTCTCTCAAAAGATTTTTATTTTTATTCAATATAATTGCGCGATTTTCAGATACTAGTACAATAACCAGGAAGCTATTACAATAGATACACGTTAAAATTTTCCTACGTTATTTTTATAGAGGAAGGAATGAACAGTCAAATATTGCTGTTTTAAACGTCAAAAAAAATTTAAATAAATCTTGGCAGATTTTTCCAATATTCGAACGACTCGGACAGTTTTCATAGCCCATACGGGACATCTGGGATCGAGGCCGGTCCGATTCCAAACGTGGATCTCCCGTCTGTACAATTATCTTCGCGCTCTACTGGTGAGGCGGTAAAAGGTCGTTGTTGATGCAATCGACCACGATATACCCTGCAGAATACGCGGTTAGATTACGGTGTATTGGCCAATTGCCAGAGCTCAATTAAAGCTTTTTAGTTTTACGAGTATTTATCGGCCGCTCGTAATATTAAGTGACGTGTGGATTATTGTTTAAATATGAATCGTTGATTCTGCATCTCACGCGGAAGATTGACACTATAAGCGTATGCTCATCGATATACTTATATAAACGCACATATTTATATGATAACCGTGCGAGGAGCAGTGACAGTTATAACGTTGTTTATACGCTTTTCATATATAAGTGCAGAGAGATCGCGGTGTTAAAGATGTTAAATAATTCTTCTACAAAAAAAAAAGGAAAGAGGAAGCATAAAAGAGAAAGTAATTTATATAAAGATTTTTTTGAATTCAATCTTTATATATAATAGACACAGTACGTGTACATACATGTATCGTTTCTTAAAATAAAGCTCGAAAAATTTTTCACTTAACGTTCTCGTATTTTTCGCACGCGTCGCGTGTTAAAGAGACTAAAAGGTTAAAACTACTAACCAGTTATTATAGTCAAAGGTACAACGATTTTTAGAACCAAGGATTATGATTTACATTCCTGTTGATTATAGAGGTATTACTAAGCTTTAACTAGAGTTTCATTAGCGAGATGTATATCTACCATTAAATTTGTCAAAACATTATTAGCAAATTGCGTTAATTATTTTCTCTATATACAAAATCGTAATTAAAATTCGAGATATTAATTTTCCTTTTGAAAAATATGCAATTATTACAAATTCACGCATACACATATCTCACTTCGTACTTTATTATAAATTATTATTACGACATTTGAAATTAATTGTATCAATTGAAATTAATTGCATTTATATATATGACGGAGTTGTACCAATTGAAATAAACTTTCCACGTGCAATTTACATAACCGGGGCAAACGTATATCTAAACGTTAATGACGATAGTATGAAAGTTCAATTATTGGCCCAAAAGGTATATTTTGCGATGGATCGTATACCATTTCTCCGACTAGTATACCAGTTACCGAACGCTTTCACCGATTGCATACCGATTCGGATCGCTGCTCCTTTTTAGCACTGATGACAGTGTATCTCCGAATCTCGAGCGATTCTGAGAGGCAGAGAGAAAAAAAAGAAATAATAGCAGAGGTCACGCGCGCGGATGAAGTAACAAGCAATTAACTCGTATAATCCTAGAATCTCGCTCTTTCTCGATCACTTTCGTCGAATGCAAATGCCAAATGATTCTTCTCTACTTTGCGTATCGAGAGGTAAAATGAATCTATTTCGTGTGTTTCTCGGAGCTTCTTGATTATATCTCGCGAAATATTTCTCATATAAAGGTATATACGCCATCGTATTTAGCGCTTAATACGTGTGTATCATTCTTGGCTTAAAATCATCAGGGCTGGGTATTCACGTCTTTTAATATACATGGGAAACAATCCGAATGCTCGGTTTTGCTCAATACAAATGAACGGAGGATATTATTATAATAATAAACTTATTATTATTATATAATAGCATTATAATAATGAGCAAAGAGAATTTTATGTATAATAAATGTGTAATATATACATATACATATATGTATACAGAAATAATCAGAATGCATCTCTCTGAGATCTCTGAGATTTTTCTAGGTAAGATCTTTTATTCTTAAAAATGTATAATATTAAAATAGTTTTATTAATTAATTTGTAATTTCTATCCTTTTCTAAAAAAGGTATGTAAAGTCGATACTCGTAACTCGTATATATCAAAGTTTATTGTTGTCGCTTTTCCGCGACTCATTGGCTATCAAGATTCGCGTTGTGTATTATATTTTTCGTAGCATAGAAATGACATCGCGAGGGTTAACAATTTGACAGTTTGTCCAAAATAAAATTAAATAAAATAATATTATGTTTTAAATAATATTTTATAATACTTTAAACTCGATTAAGATATTTGACAGTTATCAGCCGATTTCTGTCAAAAAATATTAATCGTGAATAAAGTATATTATAACATATTATATTACTTATACAAAATATTATTATTTTAATTATAATAATATGTTGTAAATAATATAATATGTTATAATAAATACTTTGTCCGCGATTAATATTTTTTGACAGAAATCTGTCAAAAATATTAATCAAATTTAAAGTATTAAAATATATTATTTAAAACATATATTATTTTATTTTGGATAAACTGTCAAACTGTTAACCCTCGCGACAGTCTCTCGATGCTATACATATAACGCACAACGCAAATCGAGGCAGCTAATCAACATTGCGAAAAAGAGGCAATAATACTTGAGAATCAACTTAATATGTCTTTTTTAAAAAGGGACTAGAACAAAACAAGCACGCGCCATTCTTCGATTCTATGTTAAAAAGAATAATACAGAAATCAGCTGATAACTGTCAAAACATATTAATCGAGTTTAAAGTACCATAAAATATTATATTTAAAACATATTATTATTTTAATTTTTATCACATAATATTATTTTAAAATTTAATTAGCAAATTAACGCTTCAATCAGCTGATGTATGTAAAAAAATATTAATAAAGCGTTAATTTGCTAATTAAAATAATACTTAAAAATATTAAAATAGTAATATGTTGTAAATAATATGTTATAATTTATAATCGCCTCTGCGATTAATATTTTTTGACAGAAATCAGCTGATAACTGTCAAAAATTTTAATCGAGTTTAAAGAATTATAACATTATTTAAAACATATTATTATTTTAATGTTTATAACATAACATTTAAAATACTGTAACATTTTATTTAAAACATTATTTTATAATTATTATTACATACTATTATTTTAAAATTTAATTAACAAATTAATGTTTTAATCAGCTGATTTCTGCCAAAAAATATTAATCAAGTTTAAACAAACTTTATATAAAAATTCTTTTTTATATAAAATCGAGGAATGGCGCGCGCTGTTGTTCTAGTATATAAAAAAATAGATAGATATATCAAAAAATTACAATCACGGATTTATTTCGTAGAAAAATTATCGCAAATGTTCCAAATTATCACGAACTAGAACATTTGACGATTTCGTCTTTTTCGGTAAATAAAATGTGGATCTTTCGATAACTATAATAACTATAAGATAAATATTTTCAAGATAACTAATAAATTCTAAAATTATATAAAAACTTCATATTTAGTTCAAGCAGACTTCGATTTCAATAAATTATGTTATAAAAATATCGAAGAAATATTACACGCACTTTTGAGCGGAAAGAAATAGAAATCAAATTTGACTGTAAAATGCTTCATTAAAAAAAGTTCAAAAAACAAATTTATTTTTAATTAATTATTAATTATCTAAAAATTACTTTAAAAAATTAATTATTAAATAAAAATATTGCTCTCTCAAATTTGATTGAGGTTTGAAACTTTCTTACAGAGCATTCTTGAAGATTTGATCTTGTACATCAACAACTCTTTTATACGAAACATGTTTTATTTTTAAATTTTCAGTGTATATTTAAATATTATATTATGTTTTTGCGAATTTTTCGGGGCCAAACAGAAATTATTTTGTTTCTAGAGTGAGCCATTTCATAATAGCACAATATTTGTATATTTTAATATACATATAACACAGAAATAATCGCCAGAAAGTTTTAATCGTGTTCATGAATATGTAAATGTACATGAACAAAAAAAACTAAAATATTTAACACTTTTATTTGTTTGTCATATATTTTTTAGTGTTTTTTTTTTTAAAGAAAATTATGTATTTCATTGTTTTAATGAAAACGTTAACATATATTTTCTTAAATCTTTTTTTATATAAAGTTAATATATAATTTCTTAATTCCTTTGTCGGAATTGCGCTTTAATTAATTTCTGGCGATTAATCTACATATACAGATAATGTTATACATATATGTATGCATGCAATACACTCACCGATACGGTGCAGAGCTCTATAGTACAAAGCGTTGATCTATAACATATAACAAACACAAATTATATTTATATACAAAATAAAAATTTAAACAATAAATTTATATAAATTATATATATGTATATAATTATATAAATTATGTATTTATTTATATATTTATATAATATTATATAAATTTCTTTTAATTATAATCTGCTTACCGCATGGTTGCTTCGCCGTTGCCCGATGCCACCCCGGACCTCCTCCTCGTAGAAGAAGCTTCGAAACACTTGCACTCGCGTTACTTTTTTTCGTTCGCGTCGCGGCGACGCCCGGATTTTAGATATCACATTTTCGACGCGTTTTAAAATGCGAGAATCGCTAGAGCTTATTCGCGCGCGAATAGAACCGATGCTCTGTTTTCGCGTCGTCGCTTTTCTCGAGGCCCACTTATCGGAGGTGGACCTAACCTCATCAAACGACGATGATGCGGCGACTCCCCCGCGACGCACTCAGGTTAGATCAGGAGTCGCCGATCACTATGTTTTATATGTCACAATTCAACGACGTAGAAATCGCGGATCGACAACGCCGAAAAACTCCGGAAATTCGCGTCGAAAGCGGTAATTCGATCCGACCGGTAGACTCGCCTGTGTAATGAAGTCGCCTGCGTATGGACTCGCTCGTGCGATCGCGATCACGATGTCCGTATACACGATTTCGAGACACGATCGGATTTATACGATAATTAAGCACGTAAAAAACTCATGCTCGTATGTCGCGGACCGGCAATGAGCACACAAACGTCGATCGCGAACAACGAAATGCACCTAACAACAGCTGTACAGGTGACGGACGCGGGACTGGCACTGCCAGTTACCAGACGCGCAACACGTCACACGTTGCGTCAAGATGGCCGAGTCCCAAGTCGTAGTGGTGGGGATCGCAACCATGGAGCTCGCACGCCATACATAGACGCGCCACACGTCACACGTTGCGACAAGATGGCCGAGTCCCAAGTCGTAGTGGTGGGGGTCGTAGCCATGAGATGGAGCTCGCACGCCATACATACACTGCCAGTTACGAGACGCGCAACACGTGACACGTTGCTGCAAGATGGCCGAGTCCCAAGGCGTAGTGGTGGGAGTCGCAGCGTATGTATGGCGTGCAACACGTCACACGTTCCGACAAGATGGCCTATGGCCAAGACGTAGTGGTGGGGATCGCAGCGTATGTATGGCGTGCGAGCTCGGAGCGCAATACGCCAAGGTCGGATTGCCCGGACCGCCCAGCCGACCCCACCACTACGTCTTGGCCATAGGCCATCTTGTCGCAACGTGTGACGTGTTGCGCGTCTCAGAACTGGCAGTATCAGTCCGGCGTCCGTCACCTGTACAGCTGTTGTCAGGTGCATTTTCATTGTTCGCGATCGACGTTTGCGCGCTCATCGTCGGCCCGCGATAGTACGAGTGTGAGATTAGTGTTTTAACGTGCTTAATTATCGTATAAATCTGATCGCGTCGCGAAATCGTGTATACCGACACCGTGATCGCGATCGCACGAGTGAGTCCATACGCAGGCGACTTCATTACACAGGCGAGTCTACCGATCAGATCGCTTTCGACGCGAGTTTCCGGAGTTTTTCGACGTTATTGATCCGCGATTTCTACATCGTTGAATTGTGACATATAAAACATAGTGAAATGTAGTGCCCATTTCTTGGAATATCGGCGACTCCTGACCTAACCTGAGTGCGTCGCGGGGGAGTCGCCGCATCATCGTCGTTCGATGAGGTCAGGCCCTCCGATAAGTGGGCCTCGAAAAAAGCGGCGACGCGAAAACAGAGCATCGGTTCTATTCGCGCGCGAATAAGCTCTCGCGATTCTCGTATTTTAAAACACGTCGAAAATGTGATATCTAAAATCCGGGCGTCGCCGCGACGCGAACGAAAAAAAGTAACGCGAGTGCAAGTGTTTCGAAGCTTCTACGAGGAGGAGGCCCGGGGTGGCATCGGGCAACGGCGAAGCAACCATGTGGTAAGCAGATTGTAATTGAAAGAAATTTATATAATATTATATAAATATATAAATAAATATATAATTTATATAATTATATATATACATATAGGTATATAATTTATATAAATTTATTGTTTAAATTTTTATTTTGTATATAAATATAATTTGTGTTTTTTATATGTTATAGATCAAGAAACTCTTTGCACTATAAAGCTCCGCACCGTATCGGTGAGTGTATTGCATGTATATATTATACACATATGTATAACATTACCTGTATATGTAGATTAATCGCTAGAAATTAATTAGAGCGCAATTCCGACAAAGAAATTAAGAAATTATATGTTAACTTTATATAAAAAAAGATTTAAGAAAGATTTAAGAAAGAAAAATATATGTTAACTCTTTTTCGTTAAAACAATATAATACATAATTTTCTTTAAAAAAAAAACTAAAAAATATATGACAAGCAAATAAAAGTATTAAATATTTTCGTTTTTTTGTTCATGTACATTTACATATTCATGAACACGATTAAAACTTTCTGGCAATTATTTCTGTTATATATTAAAATATACAAATATTGTGCTATTATGAAATGGTTCACTCTAGAAACAAAATAATTTCTGTTTGGCCCGAAAAATTCGCAAAAACATAATACAATATTTAAAGATATACTAAAAATTTAATAATAAAACAAAATGTTTTCATATAAAAGAGTTGTTGATGTACAAGATCTCAAATCTCCCCAAGAATGCTCTCTAAGAAAGTTTCAAACTTTAATCAAATTTGAGACCAAATTTTTTATTTAATAAGTCGAGTTTAAAAAATTATAATATATTATTGAAACATTATTATTTTAATTTTTATACCATATTATTATTTTAAAAATTAATTAGCAAAATGATGTTTTAGTCAGCTGATATCTGTCAAAAAATATTAATCGCAGATAAAGTATTATAATATATTATTTATAACATGCATGTTATTTTTTTTAAATCATATTATTAATTTAAAATTTAATTAGCAAATTTCGCTTTATTAATATTATTTGACAGAATTCAGTTGAATAAAGCGTTAATTTGCTAATTAAATTTTAAAATAAAAATATGTTATAAGAATTAAAATAATAATGTTATAAAATTATAAATAATAGATTATAATACTTTAAACCTGATTAATATTTTTGACAGTTATCAGCTGATTTCTGTCAAAAAGTATTAATCGCAGATAAGGTATTATAACATATATAATTTACAACATATTACTATTTTATTTTTTACAACATATTATTTCAAAATTTAATTATCAAATTTTGATTTTATTAATATTTTTTTGACAGAAATCAGTTTTATTATTTTATTTTTTACAACATATTATTATTTTAAAATTTAATTATCAAATGTTGCTAATTAAATTTTATCAATATTTTTTGACAGAAATCAGCTGTCAAAAATATTAATTGAGTTTGGAGTATTATAACATATTATTTGAACATATTATTATTTAAAACATATTACTATTTTAATATTTTTAAAATATTATTTTAGAATTTAATTATCAAATAAACGCTTTATTAATAATTTTTGCCAGATATCAGCTGATTAAAAAAGCGTTAATTTGCTAATTAAATTTAAAAATAATAAGATGTTATAAAAATTAAAATAGTAATATGTTTTAAATAATATGTTATAGTTCTTTCAACTCGATTAATATTTTTGACAGTTATCAGCTGATTTCTGTTAAAAAATATTAAACGTAGATAAAGCATTATAACATATTATTTACAACATATTACTATTTTATATTTTATAACATATTATTATTACAAAATTTAATTAGCAAATTAACGCTTTATTAATATTTTTTAACAGAAATCAGTTGATTAAAACGTTAATTTGTTAATTAAATTTTAAAATAATAGTATGTAATAAAAATTATAAAATAATAATGTTTTAAATAAAATGTTATAATACTTTTAATTCGATTAATATTTTTTTACAGTTATCAGCTGATTTCTGTCAAAAAATATTATTCGACTTTAAAGTATTATAACATATTATTTATAACATTATTATTTTAACTTTTATAATATATTTTTATTTTAAAAATTTAATTAGCTAATTAACGCTTTAATCAGCATATTTCTGTCAAAAAATTTTAATCAACTTTAAACAAAATATAAAAACATCATTTTTTTAATAGAAAATCGAAGAATGGCGCGCGCATAGCGCGCGTTTGTGTTCTAATAACGATAAAATACATATGTATATGTGCGCATAATTAAATTTTTAAATTATTGTTAAGCCTCGAAGATCTTATTTCAGTTTTAATTCTTGATTTACAATCGATGATCGGTTTTTCATCTCGATCAACAATGTTTCCAATTTAAATTCAGAAAAGTATATTGCGTAATTTCAATCATTTCCCGCAATTAAACATTTTTCTCATTATAATAAATCAAATAAAAAGTCTCGCTACGCTCATCGAGAAATACATAAATCAAGACCGGTTTTCTTTCAATAATGAAATTAAGAGGTCGCCGATTTATATACGCGCGGAAGAGCAAACATCCATTCCTTTCTCCTCGGAATGATTAAGAAGAAGAAAAATTCTTCCGTGCACATCCTGTGGCATTATCCTCCGGCCGCGTCATAATTTATGCGAACAACAACGACGCGCGGCGATCTCGGCGTTATCCCCATCGATCATCCCGGTGTCTGCTGAAGACGTCAGTGGAAGAGGAGGTTGCATCTCTCGCGAAGGCTGCAGCCGAGGTTGCATCCGCCGTCGACGAGAGTCGCGGTGCATCTCGTCTCGCGCGCATCTCTAAAATAGAGGCCTATTACGGTCGCGCTCGCGCGAGACTTTCTCCCCCAATTCCTCTGCATTCCGTCGTGGATCGCGCTCGTTAGCTTTACGATCCCGTCTCCGCGGATTCGCGTCGACCTCCGAATCCTCCTCCCCCTCTCCGGATTTATCTCCGAGAGGCAGAGAAGCCCCGGCTATATCCGCGACCGCACCGCTTTAATGGAAAGTATGTCAACCGTTCGCGCGCGCTCGCAGAAGAGAAGAGGATGAGTCGCGCGCGCGATCAGATTATCCGATAATAATATCGGTGAGAGTCTTTGTTGTGGCGATAGAGAGCAGTCATGCGTGTCCTGTCTAGGCGCGAGCCTAGTCATCGGGGTGTCGGAGGATGACGGCGACGGTCCCTGGAAGATCTCTCGATCAACCTGCAATTATTTATCTTAGATTTTCGCGATAGCTTCAAGAAATAAATATCAGTTTCGTCATGCATAACACGTGCTCCAGTCATGAGATAGCGTTTTATTTTAATGAAAATAGGTCAATTAACTTGCAGATTAATTAAAATACATATATATTTATTTTAAAAACTATGTAAGAATTTTTATTTTTATTTTTAAAATATGAATATCTTTTCTTCTCAAGAATATGCAGAGTGTCCGGTAATAATTGCAAAAATGCAGACGAGAAGACAGTTTAATATTATCGGTTACTATATAGATGTGCGACGAAGCATTGGGATTAATAATCAAGTTTAATTATGTATGTATTGAACCTAGCAATCGTGTCTCTTAGGATGTCTCTTCTCACCCCACGTTTACATTCGCGCGAATTGGATCTTTTTTAATTAATTTCTTCTTAATTATTGCTAAGATCATAAAATAAACTTTTGCACTTGATTTAATTTGCTCTACATATCTGAAGATATATAGGGCAAATTAAATCAAGTGCGAAACTTATATACTTATTTATATTCTACAGCCTTGTTGTCATTTGCACAGTGACTATAAGGACCCCATATATCATTCTGTATAATTATTATAATTAGCAATTATTTTAAAATATGCTTATACAATTTTTATATAAAACTGCATAACAGAAATTTATATTTTTATCTGTGTTTTGGAAAATCAAACTTCTCTAAAAAAAATACATTTTGCTTTTTCTCAATCGATTTTAGACTCTAATAAAGGTTCGACTTGGATTCGATTCAATTTGAATTGGCCAAGAAAGCATCTAAAAATTGACAACTCGTATGCGAATGCGATATAAGCATTGTATTTAATTTTTACAATAAGCATACAGAATTGCAAATATTCATTAAGGAGTCTAGTTGAGAAACAATGCGAACTTTCTAGTTCACTATCTAGTAGAGTAAGTTTGAAGGAATTAGATATATATGAAAGATAAGTATAATACTATATTCAACAGACCCGCACGAAACGCACACGCAATCACAATGATTTAAGATCCTCGGTTAATCTTATGGTGACGTTGTACACGACGTTCATGCAATTTACGCCGCTACCGTATCATTTGTTACCGGATACATTCCTCAGTATAGCTCGTGTCTATTCATCAAGTTTATTAGCGATTATTCGCCGCGCAGCTACTGCGACTTCGCGTCTCCCTGTGGAAGCCGAAAAAAAGCTTCGCGAACTTTTACTCTCATACTCTCGTGAAATAATCCTGGCAAATTATTTCGCGATATACTTGGACGACAAGAAGTCGCGCGAGATGATCACGCGAGATGATCGACTATAGCTCTGAGATGACGAATTATTATATTACTTGTATCATCGCTGGTGTGCAATCTCGCGCACAGTTTGGAATCTCCCTCATTAAGATTTCTATATTATGGAATTTGAACGTCATAACACGCTGATACATTCGCAACGCGCGCGCCACAATAATCGATAATTCTCGTTGTCGTAACCCCTCGCGGGAAAAGTGAAATCATATGTTTGCTCTCTGTATACGCGGAGGAGCGCAGCGTTATTACAGCATCCGAGAACGTGCCGTTATGATGCCGATTGATCGCTGTCGGGCGTTCGTTCGTTGCCGTGCATCTCTCGCTTCTCGTAAGACAAGTTTGCCATTAAGAACGATACATACGGGAATTTATTTTATGCGCCTCGGGTATCAGAATCTCTCGCGGTCTTTTACGAGCGCCTTTTGTTCCTTAATGACGATCGGCGGCAATATGACGCGAGGTTACACAATCTCGCGATGTACGCAATACAATGTCTGTCGAACAAAAAAAATTTTTTTTAGTTTCTGTAGTTTTTTCGAAAAAATCAATCGAGATTGCAAATTCCTTCTGTCTTTCCATCTTCGTTCCACAGATTTTGTAAAGTACGTGGCATACGTGTAATAATCGACATCCAATCATCCGTGAAAATAATAGAGTTTATGATTGAGGAAATTTGTACAAGAGAGATAAATATATATATACGTAAGAGAGTTATCGGATTTTCTTCATATTCCTCATTAGCTTGAGTAAAGTCTTCATTTAAGATTTTTCTTGTTGAATCAACTTGTAGTTCTCATAGAAGGTACAAGATAGAATTTATAAACATAATCAGACTATGAACTATATATAAATCAAGATTGATTTTTTAAAAAAATATTTGTTTTTTTAAAGTTTCTTTATATATTTTGTATTTCTTAGAGGCAAGATAAAAATTCAATATTTTTAGTTAAAATCATTCACCCTATTCTATTTATCATGTTCATTTTTTCATCGACAGCTCTTTTTTTTAAGTTTTTAAATTATAACACAAATATATTCAAGGATTAATTATGAAGATTTTTTGTCTTCGTCGCAATGAAAATTCCGCAAGAATAATCGATACAAACGCTGCCTTTTACTCTTAATAATAAATGATTTATTGTACACGCCATGTATGTACGTGCGTGTAGACACTCATAATGAGTTCGTGATCTTTATAATATCCAGATGATGCTGCGGCGATCATCGTCTTCGATTAATATTCGCAGAATCTTGCATTTCATTGGCCATAATTACATCGTTTGTAAATAGGATGCGTTACGCGTGCGGAAATAAATAAACGTGCAAAATAGATCTCAATGCAAAGATCTTATTTAGATCTGCGTGCTCGTTAATAAGTTGCACAGAGGGTATTCAATTTATTTGCACATTATACGAATGGTTCTTCGAAACGCTATAATTTCCGCAATTAAATTTATCACTGCGTTCTATAAATCGAGACTCAATTTGAAACGTTATTTCATTGCAATCATCGCGCTTCATCGCGGGGACATATTGTAAACTTTTATTCGAAACGCATATATGATTTTGATTGCGCCGATAAATCGGGCCACCGTCGAACGTTCGCCCCGATTTGTACATTTCTCAGAGTAATTTGACGGTAATCGTCGGACTGATTCGTGATTCTGATGATTCTACCGAAAGTTCATTACGCGATATGACGCAATCCGTTCATTTGTGATTCCTCTCGTAATCGGCCCGGGCACTGATGAACGCAAATCCGATGAAAATGAACTTACGGATCGGCGATCGCGCGCGAATCGCTTAACTACCAGCGTAACGATTTGTTCGCGCACCGTTGCATTTTTCACGTTTGATCGCGAATGAATGGTCCATGTAACAGATCAGATAATAAGCAATTGAGCAAACCGCGGCATGATAGTCATTAAAAGACCATTAGTCGGAGCACTCCGCATAACTGCCGATGAGATATTTTCCTCATTTGAGTATCATCGCTGATTGATGTCGCCAGCAGTTATATACGTACATATATAGGGCTCTCTTTCTTTCTCTCTTTTCAAGCGTTAAAAAGGTTTTCAAACACTCTTTTGTATAGCTTTCGTCACGCATCATAATTTCTTTGTAATCGTCTTTAATCGAAGTTAATCCGTGACTATCGAAGAGCTTGTATAAAAAAAATAATTATTTAAATTGTGTAATATTTATTCTAAACACGTGAAAATTCCAAATAAAATCTTTTTCTCTCTTTATTACATTCTATAAGATTTTTTATTTTAAAACAAATCAGCTTTTTTAAAAAAATTATTGTTTGCAAATGATGAAAAAAAATTTACATTTCTTGCATTATAAATACCTTTATTATAGTTTAGCGATTTTGTTAATATATTTTTAGATAAAACATAAAAATTGGATTACACTAATGACGATGTCTAATGGGAAAATCTGATTAAATCAATACATATCGCAATATGAGAAAAGCGGAGAATGAAATAGGATGAAATCTAATTGTAAGATTAAATTTTTGTTAGACTTAATTCCGCAAAATCCGCGAAGTGTCATTAATAAATGTAAGAAAGAAATTTTGCCAGAAGGCAATTTTTAATTTCAATGTTATCCAACTCTGTAATTAAACATTCTATCAAGCACCTGCTAAGGAAAAATCGTGTCTGCATTCATCGACGTATGTAGTAAATGACTATTATTAAGAGTAAGAGCGCGAGCGTTTGCATCGATTAGTCTTGCGCGTTTCATCACAACTGAGGAAGCACCCCTCATTAACCTTTGAATATCCGTCTTATTGCGGGCTTTGATGAAATATAATAATAATTTGAATGCGAATGGTCATTGTAATAAAAAAGAATCTATGGATGGACAAGAGTACGGTTTTATGAGAGTATTAAGAACCATGATGATGGAGCTCTTGTATAATTACATTCGCTACTTGAAGTATGTAAAGACCGCACACACTTTTGAAATCGCTGGATCTGATTTGAGTCTACGTTAAAATGTGACATCTTCTGAACTGAGGATAGAACCAGGATCAATAATGAGCTTGTCTTGATAAGAAAGGATTGCGAGACGTTCTACAAAAGAGGGAGCCGAAAAACGAGCTGCACAAGCGTGTTTTCGTCCCTCCTTTGTTAAGTTCCGAGTTACGCGAGTTCCGTTTGCCGCCATCGTTTTGCGCCAACCGGTATCGATTCTTACCACATATTCTCGTCATGTGCACACAATCCCACGTGAGCCGTTTAACAGAGGCGAGCACATGCGAGTATATCCTTTCAGATTCTCGGCCATCTCGCGCGGAGTCATCGACTTCTGCAAATTTCCTCGGTATCCGTATGCTAAGTGCCTGTCGCGATGGCTTTTTTCCTCTCGCGCCGCCGGCTTGAACGATGATTTCTGCGGCTCGAAGAGTCTCTCACGTAAGACACATTAGTCACGCTCGCAAGGCTGATACATCGATCGAACCTTTTGTCCTAGTTTCGCAAAGATCGAATCATGCGATCGTCTCTATATGCATCTGCTGATTGTGAGATGCATAGAGAATTCTCGCGCTTTCTTCTGTCATCGGCTCCCGTCTAATGTAACGGAGAAAGCGCTCTGTCGTAATATCAGCATCGAATCGTATGGATCGCCTCCTTTTAGGTTCCTGCTATAGTTGGATATAGAGGCGCCGGGATGACGGGCGCATTTATTATGAGCGTTTACCGGGGGAAAGATTACGCCGTCGGTTTAATCGGGATAGCCACGCGATTATATAGCGTGGATTAACAGCACAATGTTACGGTCTAGGAAGAGATTCGCAGTCGGATGATATACAGGGTCACAGTTCGATCACGGCAATAAGTAATTTACATGAGCAAACAAGGCTCGGGTCGAACTTCTGTCAGATTCATCGCAAAATCCATTGCGGTTCAAGTTGGGTCATTATGATGGAACGATCTTTCGGAAGATGCGAGAGCAATCTTATCGAAATCTTTAATTATTTTAACGATACATATTGGAATTAAAATTTTATTATAACGGATATATTATAATATCCGTACTAATAATAATCATTAGTTTTATTTAACAAATAATCTAAATTTTTTATTAATTAAATATATACTCATCATTCGTATATAATCAAAATTCGTATAATTTCATGTGCTTATGTAATATTAAATTATTATTTAATCATATATTAAAGCGCGCTTGTAAATGCTACACTTTTCATACTTCTATATCAAGCTTCTCATTCTCAGATCACGACCCGCGTTATTAGGAAACACGATTAAAGTGTGAATCAAATCACCGGCCGATTTGGGCCGCACGGCTGACCGACGCCGAAAGGTATAAGTAACATTTTGCTCGCAATCTCCATTATATTATTCAACCAATGAACATCATCAGAAGTCAACTTCTTCCCGGCCAATCTTCATTACTTGACCGTTCTTCACGCGGATCAAATCCACCGGCCTATTTGCAATAAGCTCTGTAATAAGTGCCGGCCTCGATGTTGCGATATATGTATGACAATGTGTCGCATTGTTCGCAAGTCAAATTACAGGTTTCGACAATGTGTCTAGTTAGATTGCGTACCAGTATGTCGCAATCGACCCTGACAATGACGATTGTTGACCCCGCGAACCGGTTGCGCGACGTTTGACGTTGCACGCATTGATTGAAGTCCGTTTGACCTTTTATTCCCGATTGTGATTTCAACATAATTACCACCCACCGTCGTAAAAATTTGATTAGAATACAATACCACAATTGTTCCACATTAAAATAGCAATATGTTGTAAATAATATGTTATAATACCTTATTCTTGATTAATATTTTTTGACAGAAATCAGCTGATAATTGTCAAAAATATTATAACATTATTTAAAATGTATTATTATTTTAATCTTCATAACATATTATTTTTAAAATTAATTAACAAATTAACGCTTTAATCAGCTGATTTCTGTCAAAAATATTAATAAAGTGAAAATTTGCTAATTAAATATTCTAGCTTACATATTTATATTTATATTGTGTATGTTATATTATAATGCGAAATAATAAAATTTTTCTAATATATGTATGTATTTTATTTGTTACAGGTAGCATTGCGATACACAGTACGATTCACGCGTCGTGTCGGGAGTGCCGTGTAAAGTGTCGCGCGTCGAGAGTGCCGTGTAAAGTTTCGCGTGTCGGAAGTGCCGTGTAAAGTAACGAACAATCGTAATTATTTGTATTTACGCGAGTGTCGTGAGTGCTACGAAGGACCAAGAGAGGAGGAGGAGGCCCGGGGAGGCATCGGGCGACAGCGGGGCAACTGTAAGGTATGCAAAATAAAAATATTTTTTCTAAACTGCATTGTTTATGAGATATTCGACACACACGTGTATATATACATAATTTGAATATTTTGTTTTCAGATCAATGTGCTGTGTACTACAACTCTGCTATTGTACGTATCGGTGAGTGAGAAATTGTTTATTTTATATTATTTTATAACATTTCTATATAGCGGTAATATAATATGTTGAAAATATTAAAATTGTAATATCTTTTAAATAATATGTTATAATATGTTATCCGCGATTATCCGTGAAAATCAGCTGATAATTGTCAAAAATATTAATTGAGATTAAAATATTATAACATCTTTTTCTAAAAAAGGCATGTTAAGTCGATTCTCGCAAGTATTGTCTATATCTTTTCCGCGATGCTGATTGACTGCGTTTCGATTCGCATTGTGCGTTATATTCGTAACATCGAGAGGCTGTTATCGCGAGGGTTAGTAGTTTAACAGTTTGTTCATCAAAATAAACTTAAATAAAATAATAATATGTTTTAAATAATATGTTGTAGATAATATGTTATAATACTTTAAATTCGATTAATATTTTTTGACAGAAATCAACTGATAACTGTCAAAAATATTAATCGAGTTTAAAGTATTATAACATATTATTTAAAACATATTATTATTTTATTTTATTTTATTTTGTTCAAACTGTCAAACTGTTAACCCTCGCGATGACAGTCTCTCGATGCTACATAACGCACAACATGAATCGAGACAGCCAATCAGCATCGCGGAAAAGAAGCAATAATACTTATGAGAATCGACTTAACATGTCTTTTTTTAGAAAGGGATAAAAAACGTTTTTTTTTTAATAAAAATGTAAAAAAAACTTTTTAATATAATAAAAAGGTACTATATTTTTTAAAGAAACAGTAGCTTTCCAAGTTTGTTAAAGAATTTATATTGAAGAGATGCGAATATCATTATGTGAAATCATCGGACAGTTTATAGAAAGACGAAAGGTATTTTGCATCGCGCAATTTTGTTTATCTTGTATGTAAATTCGAAAACTCAAAAGAGCATTGATCCTGTAGCGACGCCATAAGGCAAATGTTTAGTCTGTGATTTGAAAAATTTACAAATGCAAAATACATTGCCTTAATCGAACACCCCGTAATGCATGATTATTTGTGCAATTTACAATCTACAGAAATTACATAAATCGCCTTGCGATATTGGCCGCGTCATCTGCTGCCGTTTTTCGTCCTATTTCTCGTGACAGCGAGTTTCATCGTCCGTATCGTATCACGGAGATGCAATAATGCATCTCGGTAGTTGAAGAGCTGACAAATTTCGTCATCGCTGCATCGCCGCGTGCTCCATCGAGCGATACCCTGTATAAGGTATACGCATCTCGAGGCGGCAGGCAAATTACAAAAAGATTACATTTTGAGTATGTACGCGGTTATTATGCAACAGGAGAATATTAATTCTTAAAATTACAATTTACCATTAACGTGCGTTGCACTGCAAAATTACACGCTAATATTTTTCATTTTAAGCTCGTAAATCACTCGCGCGCAATGATATCCTCTCTTAAATTCTCTTCTCGACAAAACTGAAAGGAACATTTATTTTTTTCTTATTTTATAATTTTTATACGTGTTTATCTCACTGTAAAGATAAAAGTGAGATTTCTGTTTAAATTATTCTATAGTTTGCGAAACTCTACTTCCACAATATATATATATATTTCGTTTATTTTTATGTAATTAATTTTATATGAATATGCTAAAGAATATTTTGTACAGAATAACAAATCGTGTTATTTGTAAAAGTATCTTTATTCTTCTGATATAATCATCTTTGAATAGAACTTGCTTGACTGATTCGTTAATTATTCGCATTATGCATAAGTGAGCTCAATTACGTATGCCAATTAAGTACACATACGGTAATGATGATCTTAAGAGAGAAATACGAACGATAATAGAGGCAGCATATATCTATGTATCTATCGTGCAACGAAAATAGTCAACGTTACGTGCCTGTAGCGAAATTGGTACCAGCTGAAAAAGGTCGTAAGTCAGATGTGTTAACAGGTGATCCGTCACTGCGGTCGTTCTGAATGCTCCACTTTTGCGAGCCAGGATGGTTCGCATGCCATCCAAGGTTGCCTTGCGTCATGGACTGGTAATTTCCAGGCAGAGTTTTGCGCGCGCGCGGCGCCTTCTCATTAATTTCCACATTTTTCACACGACCGTCCGCCTTGCGGTTTGCACCAAATAAGAGCGAGACCGTTTGCGGATACGATATATCCGGCGGGACCTTCGTCGTAGCACGTTGACGAAACAAAATCCACATTTCGCACTGGATTCATTCATTATGTATTCATGCAAAGTGATTCATAATGTATTAAGTATACGTTATACATTTTTAATCCGCTTTTATCTTGTAATATTTTGATTAGTTCTTAATGTGTAACAGGAAGAAGATTTACTTGGCACACACATTACCAGGAAATATGTTGATGATAGATTTCCTAATAAATTTTAATTTTGTCTAGAAAATATATTTGACGAGAAAGAATATATATTTAATTTAATTTTAATTATGTAACATTACATTTGTAATATTAATAGTTGCCGTGAAAAAACGCTTCTTAATATTACAAGTGAATTTGATTGTCTTTTATCTCTGAAACTATAAAATGAGTTTATAGCAGTATTTATAACAATAAAGCAACTTGTGTAATGTGCATCATTTAATTAATGTTAAATTGATCGTTTAATGTTAAAATCTGCGGCTTACATTTCGCAGTTACGATTCGAGATTTTATCGTTTCTAGTTATCGTTATCAAATCATTTATAACGTAAATTTGCCGCAATATGCAATACGTTTGCGATGCAGCAATGCACACAAATTACGTTTCTAATTTGCGCATCTTGTTAATTAGCCATTGACCTTTGTTATCTTGCTCGAAGGCACGTTTTCCAGACCAAAGTTTAATTGGTCCTGCGTATAACTCCTTTCATTACAAACTACAACAGCGGACGCCCGATTATTCGTGCGATAACACCAGTAGAATCACTGTGCTATTTCGAAGATGTACCGATTACATACGACTCGCAATACGCTTTACGCGAATATCTATTATTTTCATCCTGACACCCCTCGCGCGATGATTAAGTGTCATTTTTCCCTCTCTCGACGCTGTCACGTAGCGCTTGAAACAATCCGACAAGAGCGATGTGAATAGCAGGATGAGATATTTCTTATGACCCAGTTACCTATGTCAGACAATTTAAGACGCGTGAACGAACCGCAGAATATACGTTCTCGCAACGTTTATCTAATGTAACGTCACTGCCATGGGAATCCGCAAAATCATTTGCTCGTCGAATGACTTAGGCCTCATCCCATCCCCGTCAAGAAGAGAAGAGCCTCGCTCGCGTTGCGAAATACACGCAACTATAAATCGCGAAACGATGATCGCACGTAGGCCGCGTATACGAATTTATGTAACCTCCCCCGACGCGCGAACAATTTGAGATGACTAATTATAGTAATGAGGGGAAAGGGAAAGGCAATATGTAGTAACGCGTGTGTAGTTACTCGTCTTGTGCGGGTTTCAGTAACCCGCGCGGGACCTAATACTGAATAGAGACAACATAATTCTTGCAAAGGTGTTTCCTTTATTTCGCGCATTAAATATACATAATGGCATCCCACGTAGGAGTCTCAAACCATTGTTATAAAAATATAGATATATGTATATATATATAATATATAATTATGTCATGCAATGCTTAATTATATATGATAATGATGTTTTTTTTTCTTTTTTTTTTTCCCAAAAGGAATCGGACTCTCGCCGCTTCGTTAGAGTGATTAATTAATAACGCATAGTTTTAATACGCACTATTTTATCAGACAGTTGTTGAAAAATAATTATGGCGCTTTTTCTTACAATTAATAAAAATTAAAAAGATAAAGAGCTATCAAATTTTTGCCATAATTTACTTATAATATTGTAAAACGCTTCTGCTTTAAAATTTTATTCTTGAAATTTCTTATATGACATTCTTATAAAAAATACACATTTGTATTTAAATATATTATAAGTCTTATAAATTATTCACTAAGATATGTCTGTGTGTGCTGCTTATAATCCTACAAATATAATCTATTGCAGCTCAAATTATATTAACAGAATAAATCATTATAAATGTAATTTATACGTTTTATGATCAACAATTTTGTGTTTTGCAGAAATGTTGTGTTATGTATAAATATATTTATAACTCTGTTAAAATTGTATTATTATGACACTTCGCGTAAGGCATAATTGCCTTAAAGTATGAAACTATAAATTTGATTTCACGTGTTTGATTACATTTAATAAATTCTTATTTTTCGAACCGTAACAAAAATATCGATATCCGCATGACGCCCGATTCAGTTCTTTTGATCGTAATATTCATATTTGTATTAAAGCTGAATAAATAAATATGTCGCGTTTTATAATACTTACAATAAAGCTGCATGTATTCAACGTTAATGTTTTTTTTAAATTCTGATACATATTGATCGATAAAATTACAGTAATATAATAATGATAATATTAATATAATAATTACATTGGTAACTAATAATATTAATATTACTATTAATAATAGTGTAAATTAATAATAATGTTTTTACTTTCATATGAGAATATAAAATTCCATGTAAGAATATAAAATTCGATAGCTCATTAATGTTTACTTTATAATATAGTTGTAGAAAGATTTACATAACAATAAATCGAAAAGAATCAAAATGTTTAATACTTCTAGTCACGGTTAATAAGATTTGATTGGACAACGACGAATACATTCAGCGTAATATCTTAATATTATTCATAATTTCATCATAAGGTTTCCATTAAGTACTTCTCTTTAATGTAATGTGATATTCAAAATTCAGACCATTTTCGCATGAATCGTGATACATTGTTGTTTATTTTTAATAAAAGATAAATAAATTTCTGTAGATAATATATTAGGAAGATATTATAGTTATAAATATTTCAAAATATTATGAAGATTATATTATAAAGATACGATTTTATAAGCTTCTTTATAAAGTTTTCTGCATATTCTGTTAATAACTATGTAAATAAACTAAAAATTTGTGATTATTAGTAAAATATAAAAAATATATGATATAATATATATTACACATACATATATATATATTTTTTAATAAATATATTTTACTAATAAAAAAAATTAATTGGGACAATAGCAACAATGTAAATTTTTAATTTTTAATTGAGTATGTGGAAACCTTAGGATAAGTAAACGCGTATGCAAAATTTCTTTATATGTTAAAGTGAATGCAATACGAATAATCGATACCTAAAACTGTACGCTCGTATTTACACATTTCATCCAACATTAACAACGATGAGAATCGTCGTTAGATATTGGCTGGAAGTTTAGCTTCACAATTATCCAATCCGCGGTGGCAAGTACTCACGATCCGGCTTCGGAGGGAATGGTGAACTCGTCCCGATGCCTGGTTCTGTAGGTCCGCCTGGTCCACTTGGGAATGACGGACCGCTTGGTCTACCACTGGGATATCCGCCTGGTCCACTAGGTCCTTGTGGACGACCACTCGGTGTACCTGGACCTGGGTAGCCTTGCGGTCCATTAGGTCCTTGAGGCTGGCCACTGGGATATCCTGGAGATGGTCCGCCTGGATAACCGCCGGGACGGCTAGGTTCTTGCGGTCTCGTCGAGGGTCCAGAAGGACCAGAAGGTCCCTGTAATCTTCTGGGATAGCTTGGCTCGCCTGGTCCTTGAGGTCCTTGAGGTCCTTGAGGTCCTTGAGGCCCTTGAGGTCCTTGAGGTCCTGATGGTCCTTGAGGTCCTGATGGTCCGGCAGGCGGACTTAAATACCCAGGTCCTGGTCGACCAGATGGACCTTGTGGTCCTGGACCTCCCGGTCGTCCCGGAAAACCGTTTGTTCCTGGACCCGTTGGTCCTTGAGGACCGCTTGGATAACCGCCTGGTCCAGTTGGTCCTGACGGACCTGAAGGACCTCCTGGATATCTACCTGGTCCCGACGGGCCTGAAGGCCCTCCTGGATATGTACTTGGTCCTGGTGGGCCTTGAGGTTCTCCTGGATATTCGTCTGCTCTCGATGGACCTTGAGGTTCTCCTGGATAACCTGGAGCACGTTGAGGGCCTCCTGGATAACCACCTGGCCCACTCGGACCAGGAGCACTTGGACCACCAGGGCCTCCCGGGTATGTAGTAAGTCCTGAAGGTCCTAAAGGTCTTTCAGTGCCGGGTCTTTGAGCAGGTGCTCCCATAATAGTATAGTCATAAAGGTTTTCATTCAAATAGTAAAGACTTGATGCGGAGTTGCAGTCAAATTGATTCCACCATACACAGACGAAGAATTGCTGATGGAAAATAGTTCCATTCGGACAAAGAAAATCGAAGGTTCTATTATTGGCACATATATGAAAAACTTGGCACTGGGCTTCCACGTCAGCATAATAACCAGGAAATTGTTGCGCATCGCAACGAAAACCGGTCTCCGGAATTTCACTGTATATAGGATAATCGCGACCAGGCTCGCCGGGAATAGCCGAGTAATCACCTTCATCGTACGTTCCCTCATCACCATGAGTATATTCCCCAGGTCCTCTGTGTTCTCCAGGTCCTCCTACTGGAGGGCCAGCACTTGGTCCACCCGGAAATCCTTCTGGCCCTTGCGGACTTGGTCTACCTGGAAAACCTTCTGGTCCTTGCGGACCTGGTCCACCTTGAAATCTTCTTGGTTCTTGTGTACTTGGTCCACCAGGAAATTCTCCTGGTCTTTGCGCACTTGGTCGACCTGGAAATCCTCCTGGTCCTTGCGACCCTGGGCCTCTTGGATACCCTTCTGATTCTTGTGGGCCTGGGGCACCAGGATAGCCGCCCGGGCCTTGCGGACTTGGCCCACTTGGGTAGCTTTCCGGTCTTTGCGAGCTTGGTCCACTTGGATAGCCTCCTGGTCTCGGTCCTTCTGGTCTACCACTAGGATAACCTCTGGTAGATGTTTCACCGGGACCTTGCTGACCTCTAGGTCCTTGAGGGCCACCCGGTCCTGGGTATCCACTTGGTCCCTGAGGACTTGGACCACCACCAGGTCTCTGAGCACCTCCTGGATAACCGGCGCTTGGTCCTCCACTAGGATATCCACTTCCCGGACCACTAGGCCTCTGTATTCCACCGGGATATCCTCCATTTGGTCCTTGTCCACTCGGTCGTGCACCAGGACTTTCTGCTTGTCCACTCGGATATCCGGAAGGTCTTTGTCCACCTGAAAAATCGCCTGGTGCTTGCCCATTAGGCCTGCCACCAGGATATCCAGTACTTGGCCCTGTTGGAAATCCTCCTGGTCGTGCACCCGGCCCGGTTGGTGCACCTGGCCCGCCAGATGGATACCCACCTGGACCTGTTCCAGGTCTGCCTTCACCGCTTGGAAATGAAATGGAAGGCCGTTCCCTAGGATATCCCGCGGAAGGCCCTTGGCCGGAAGGAAATCCAGGTTGTTGTCCAGCTGGTTGTGTACTGCTTGGACGGCCTCCTGGAAATCCTGACGGTCCTGATGGACCAGATGGATAACCATTCGGTCTTCCTGGTTCTCTGGGTCCGCCTGGACCAGATGGTCCACCGGATGTACTTGGAAATTCTCCTCCTGGTTTTGCGCCAGGACCTCCTCCTGGGCCACCTGGTATAAGCGGACTTGTTGGTCTGGGATAATTATATCCCTCGTCAGCCTATTATTAAACACATGTAAAAAATATATATTAAAATCAAAGCGAGAGAGGCAATAAAAAAAGCAAGAATACAATATTAAAGAAATTTATTATTAGTTGCGTACTTTAAAAAAAAATTATTATATAAAAAAAAATTATAAAATTTTATGTAAAAATTATAATATCTAATTAATCAATTCAATTAAAATCAGGCTTAAAAAGAACTATAAATGGAGAAGAGAATCACATCCTTTATATACATTTAAATGAATTTTATTTTAATAGAAAATTAATTGCATTGTTAAAAAAATTCATTAATTTAAAATTGTATGGCATAATTGCACATGTTAAAGTTAAATTGATATTTAACTTTAACAAATTGATATTTTAATTAAAATATAATTAATATTAATGATTTTATTAATTCAGTATATTGTTCTCCGTTTTGTACACATTATATTTTAATCAGGTAACGTTTTATCTATTGCTGGGATTACGATACCCTTGAATGATTAAGTATATCAGATTTATAAATTGTATATAAATGATATCATGCTAGAATCGTGCTCGGAAAAAAATATTCAAAGGAGCGTCTTCGTATTCTCGATTATTGTGATTGTTATGATGTTACAACAATACAGTCACGACCGATTAATATGAGAATACTTAAATTTGCGCAATCAAAAATGTTATTTCGCAACGTGGGAAAGAAGATATATATATATTGATCGAGAAAAATTAAATTAGCTCGTATATAATTTATATAATTTATATGGATTTTAATGCATCACACTTTTATAACAGCAATACAAGAATAGTTTGAACTCACACAGATTAAAAAATTAAATTAATCGCGAAAAATTATAAATTTTTTTTATCTAAAAAATGCTTTATTGTATAGGTTTTATTAATGACATAATATCTGTTTATGAGCGGAAGCAACTTACCAGAGCTGAACGAGCGACAGCCAGCAAGGCTGAAACAGATACAAACAAGACAGCATTATTTTCGGGCATGTACCTTGACGAATTGCATGTTCTCTATTTGGCACAGTTATATATTACGACAGCTCATTACAAATCCATCACGAGAAGAATTTTTATTATCACATCAATTATCTCAAGCGCTAAAGGCTTTTATGCTGTCGACGTTACCGCCAGTAATTCGTCGCAATGACGAGAGATTGCGTGCACAAGTCCCACAGAAGAGAAATGTGTCTTGAAAAATCTCTGACATAACTTCCCGTCTAATTAATTAAGAAGCATTGTCGAGCGCGCTTAGAGCGTAGGCGCAAAGAAGCTGAGTTCTTCGCACGCTTGGCGGTAAATCACATCAAAAAGCATAAATGAAGAGAGACAAGTGCGAAAAAAAAGAATCGCGCATATAAGAAAAAAACAGAAAAAAGAAAGATAAAGAAATAGAGAGAGAGAGAGAGAAAAATAAAGAGAGAAAGAAAGAGAAAGAGAAAGAGAGAAGCGAGCAGCACGAATAGAGGGGTTCAGAAATGCATGTGGTGTTCCACGAGAATTGTAGACTCTCGTTTTCGCAATGACACCGTCATGCTGGTCCGCGGATCACGCAAGCTACTTGTTAAGCAGATACAAAAATCTGGTTCTTAGGGGCATGCGAAGAGATCCAGATTACAATCTCGAGCTCTATGAAAGTTTAGAAGAATGATTCCTCGGATAAAAAAAATAATCAAGTCGATTATATTAAAATTATGATAAAAAAAAAGAGGTTTATTCTAACGTACAATTGGTCTTGGATACTTTTTGCTTTTCAAGTAAATCCTGATTATGAATTATAAAATAAGATACGCTATTAATATATATTCACCTAATCTCTTGCAACATGTAATAAGACCAAAAATATAATTATCGAAAATAACTGTAATGAATGGTGTAAAATATATAAAAAAAATAGCAAAGTGAATTATAAATATCTTGATTAATTTTCTTCCTGTTATTGCGATGAATATTGTTCATGATTAATAACTGTAATTATTAAACGATTCTGATACTTACTCCCGGAGCCGCACAACTTGACGTTGATAAATTAAGATTTAATGGTGACTTTACTTTGATGTAGACGTATGTAACTTAGTAAATACGATAGACATGACCTCTATGGCTCAAATAATATCACTGTCATAGAAGATCATGAGTAATTTAGAAAATTATTTCGTGTCGTGAGTTAAATGCTTTGCTTCCGCATTGAATAATCTATGAATTCAAATATATTGAACTGAATAGATTAGCTGTAAATTAATGAATTTATTTTTGATTAATTATTTGAATAACAAAGTATATAATGCGACAAAGTTATTGTAAAATAAATTACGTTTATGATGACAAAAGTAATTATATAGCAATAAAATATAATTTATGACTACATTTGTCATATTTAAAGACATACAAATTTCTTCATAATGTTTATCTCTACAAAATTATCAATAAAATTTTTTTCTAGACTCAATTATGTATGGAAGCATAAATTTTGCTTTGCAACAGTTCCTTTTCATTAATTTTTTTTTCAATTTTATTGGGTTATATAATTGCATCAAACACGATTAAAAACAGAAGAAATATTTTATAATCATATACGAATATATATATGTATATGAAAATCTTTTTTCATTTCTATATTTCTATATTTATAAATAATTTTATGGAGTTTCTCCTCTATCTTCATTAATTTTCATACTACGCATAATTTGAGCAAAAGACTATTTCAAGCAACAATATTGCCGTACCATTATTCGTACATCTTCCTGTTGCCGGTTGATAGCCTCGGTTTTGGTTACCTCGAAACAATGGGGCGGAGATCAAGATGCAGCCCGATCCTCGCGTGATCTAAGAAGATAATCCGAGCACGATACTCGATGCATCGTTCGAGAGGATCTTTGACCGTTACGTGGTTACACTAGCGTTGCACGATCGCGTCAGAATATTGACGTAACTTGCCCGAAGGGAGCTCTGCGGCGGAAATAGCTTAACCCTTCCTTGTCTATTTCTTCGCACCACGAATTTTTCATATTTAACATTTTCATAAAAGAAAAAAATATTACATTTGTTAGATACAGCAATGCACGTTAAAGTCTCTACTTTAATTATCTTCTGTTTCAGAAGATGTGCCAGAAGATGATTTTAGTACAGATTAATATGATTTTTCTATGAAACCGAAAATTTCTCGACTGCAATATTTATTATTTTATTTTAAAAAGTTAGAGAAGTTTGTCTTATAGTTGCAAATAAATTTGTCTTTTTTTTTTACTTTCCGAATATTTGCCTTCCTCATCCATCTTTAGATGGTGTCCATTTTTAAGATTCGTAAGAAAAGGGAAGGCGATAGCAATTGCGTTAACACGGTACGCTGCATACACTTGACCTTTATTTTAAGTAAGGATGATCGTAACCGTAAAGGGTGACCCCGTAATACGTAAAAGTGCGCTGGAACAATACCAGTCAGCGGCGCACTGGCTTATCTCTAATTCGTTTTAATTAGAGGATGTTACGAAAAAATGTTTTGTAGACCTTGCGCGAAGCTATCGAAATTTAAAATTCGTCTGGACCGTAACACCGTGATCAAAACCGAGACGTTGAAAGCGTTATGAATTATGAGAATCACGTTTCCATTCTAATAAATATTATTCAAAGTAATCCACAACGATTCAAAATCATGTAGGTATGCAAAATTTAATAACATCTTAATTTATACGAAATGAATATCTTTTTTATACAAGAAGAAGAATATATATAATCTCTGTTCTTCATTTACTAACAGAGTATATAAAATAACATGCATTTAGTTGAAAATGTTTTCATACTGACACGTTCACGACTACGTAATCGTTCATACATGCACATTTTTCCCTGCTTTTCTACATTTTTCTCTAATGATTCGCGCTACGCAGACAAGATACAAGCATTGTCAAAGAATACCATACGATTGCGTGACGAGTGATGGTGTATATGAGAGCTTATACGGCACGATAATTCGATGAACGGAAAGTAAAGTTAGTATAGGATTGCTTAACAATTGCTTGGAAACTTTTCATCTTCTTCGATTATCGAGACGAAGGTTATACTTGACGTTGGGACACGTCACAAATTGCGAACTTTCTTTTCTCTATTCTCGACACTGCAATCTTTGCTAATCTTTCTGTTTTCTCCAGAGAAAAACCGACGGATATTGCCGCGTGACTTCTTGCGTCGGTTTTTTGTTAGTTTTTCTCATGTGCTTATTCGGTCACATGTTAACGTAACAACTCGGTTATTGCATTAGATAATTATATGAAATGTAATTATATAGGATGCAGATGTGATGTGATTAAGTGAATTCAATATCCCCAATCAATATCAATTTGTTCTTACCGATCCAAAACAAGCGTAGCCGCATGTTTGCTGGCGCAAGCACCCTCAAATGGGTGAATCTGAAAAACAAATGCAATTATCGATTAATTTGTTCTATATCCAATATATACATAAATGTTAGGAAAAATAAACATATATTTAGACATTTGTAACAATTTATAAATTTTAAAATTTTATACATATGTATGCGTATGTGTCACAAATTTTATCTAAGAGATACATCTTGGTGTATTCATAAAAAAAATACAATTCATTTTATATACATATATATTTAATTTCTGTTAAAAATACTGTATCATTATAAAGTGTTTTTAAAAATTTTATTATATATAAATAATATAAAATAAGTATAATGAAAAATAATAAAATTAAATCTTTTGTATTATACTTATTAAGTTGCTCAATTTTTTATATAAAAATTAAACAAGAATCAAGAAAAAAAAGAGAAAAAATGTACAAAGAAAATTTATGAATGCACTTTTCTATACGCGTGGAATATGAAAATAATGTAGAAATAATGCATGCTTGTAGGGAGAGAGAGAAAGAAATTTTGAGTTCGACACACTTATGCAAATTTAATAACATAATATTATCACAACAGTGCTGAAGGCAAAAATCTTGATTATTCATGTTGTTCGTGTTGTGAATTTATATTTCGAATATCGATTTTCGGTTAAGTATTTACGTGTTCCGCTTCTATAACTCACGTCGCCTGTTTCTGTATTCTGTGTTCTGTGCTCCGTATATACGGTCTTCGGGGGTTGATGTATTAAATATGTTTGCTAGATAGAAAATACAGAGGATGGAACTTTAAAAGATACGCTCGAATGGAAATCACTGACCGTGTTACTTTAAACACATTGCGATCGTTCCTTGTTCGATTCCCCTCGTGCATTGCGCATGAAGGTTCGGAACCTTCGTCGGGTCATTCGTGCGTGTTATCGGTGCCACGTTGAGATACGCGCACAGGTGCATGAGATAGGAAAAATAGGTGATACCGAACTCAGTTTCTCGGGGCGAACACTTGGATCCGAAGAAGGATCCAATTTGTGCGACAGACGCGCAAGAACTCGCGGAATCGGGCCAGCAAACAAAAAGGCGATCGTCATGTCTTAGGGGGATGAAATGGTGTCGTGTGCAGAGACTCACCCAACCGATCCGTACGTGCAAAACACACCGCAGTGCTGAGGTAAGTCGAGACAGTGACTGATGGTGGAAGTTACTTCGTCGGCATATATATCCTTGGATAGCACCCCGAGTGCTGATACGCCCCCACCAGGGATGCTCCGGCGCTCATCTTTCGACCTCCTCCAGATCGAGCCCCCTTTTTTTCCTCTGTTCCTTGGGATGCGAGGTGGGGAATCGCGTGAAACCGCGAATAGCGATGGGATTGATCCTTTCGTTCTGGAAATCATAGGAGAGACGAGGATGCTGCCTTCGCACTCTTTGACCTTTCGCCTATCAAATTTTAGGAAAAGTGTATCATATAATTTCTCGTTACTATATTACAATGAAGGATTGCTCAATCACAGTTTATGTGCTAATAGAAAAGGTAATCTAAATCTAAGATGCAACATCTTTTTTATTTTTGAATGGATGCTTTAAAATTTCTATATACATAACATAATAACATCCTAGTAATAATTTACACGACACGTATACTATAAATATTTATTAAATATTTAATTATTTTATACATAATTATGTAAGAAATTTATAATAAAAAGTATATGAGCCATGCCTAAAGTAAGAATGCCGGATGTAATCTGGACCTCTTCGAATCTCTCCTCAGTGATTATCTAAAGTAAATATTGGCAGGTTAGATCCAAAATAGCGGGGATAGATCTAGCTCTCTCATCACTATCCATAAGCGGTACAGTATCCGTAAAACGACCTCACGACGCAAGTGACCTGCTGCGGGGCCGAAGGGGGCCTCCTCTAGAGGGGGGTTCTGAACGGGGAATCTCGCGAAGATGAGCAGCTCGTGGGAGGCCGGGGTTAGTGAAAGTGAAATACTGCAAGTAGAGTAACGTCTACTGAAGTGCCGTGTATTTCACGTTGCTCTAGCCCACGGTGAGGATCATCGTAGAAGAGGAAGATCGTGAAGATGTCTTTGCATCTTGATTCACTTGTTTACTTCGGTAAAAAAGAGATACACGTCACTATCGTGATTATCTTTTAATTGGAGCTCGAAATTTACATTTTGCCTCTCTTTTATTAATTGATAAATATAAGTAAATCAAATAAGGAGTAGAAAAAAAGAAAGAAATTATATTGTTAAACATATATTTTTCTCTTTCTCTTTTATTTTTTTAGGAATATTTCTATGCAAATTCATGATAGACTGTGAAAAACATATTATCAGTACAATATAGCGTAATCTTTGAAAACAGAATTAACATTGACAGCATTTTTCAACTGTGCTCATCAGTTTTATCTAGATTATATCTGGAATAAATTAAAATATAAAATACAATATTATATATTTTTAATGTTATATTAACTGTATAATCAATATTATATTAACATTTTTATTATGATATTTTTAATGTTATATTTAATATTTATTCTCCGAAATGAGATTATCATTAAATATAAAATAAGAAATCTGTAAAAAAGATTTTCACCCGATTTTATTAGCAAATAATGCTTATTAATAATCTTCTTTTATTATAGTATAAAATATAGTATAAATTACAATTATAACAATTATTTTTTTGTTTTTATAAAATTTAGAATAATATATATAATATATTAATAATTTTAATAAAAGCTCTATATAAAAAGAATTGTGTGTGTGTGTGTGTGCAAAATACAGTACCAAAGATTTTACAAAAAAGAAAGATTTTTACAAAATTTCTTCTTCATTTATTACTAACTTATATACAACAATGTTTTTAAAAATTTTATTGCATTCCATAATTTTATTCCATAAGTAATTGAAGTAATTGTATATGTAAAGCTGTGTACGATTGTTTCTACCTCTGAACTTTTGCCTCTGATCAAAGAGAGATGTGTTCCCTAATAAATAATACATGATATCGGAAAAACTGTAGAGAATAATACCCTTCGACATAGAAAAGATCATAGACGCTCCTGCAACGCAAATAATCTTTTGCTTTGTTTTACATACGAGATGTCGGGGCTATTCTCCAAGGAATCATTAGAAGGGCAGAGTAGAACAGACTAGTTTTTTTCAGACTTTGTAATAGAAAAATAAAAGAGCAAGTTAAATTTAATGATAAATTTAGATTACTCTGCGCAAAATGCGCCAAGGATTTCTATTACGTAATTGTGAAAATTAATTAAAACATTAAACAATAAACTTAAATTAACACACAAAATCTCTTAAACAGAAATTAATTAAGGAAAGATTTATGCTATTTATTAAAAATATATAAAATAATTTAAAGCAATTACTTTGTGTTATATGCATGTATCTTGAAAAAAAATCGATCGGTTCAATTTATTATTATCTTTTCGACGAATTTTTAGAAGACCTACTTTCGTTCGGCTAATCTCTCATATGGCCTCCCCGCAGGATGACGCAGCGCGCTCCTCGTCAAAGGACGGGCGCTTCGTTTCAGATTCATAATCGGCCTGCATCATCGCGTAATCATCATCGGACGTTCATAGTGACAAGACGTGTCTTCGCATGTCTTCCTCTTCGGGGCTTTCACCGCAGAGTGCGAGTTACTGCATCGCGCGTGGGCGGCATAATAAAGATTGTCGGCGCGTATCTCACACATCTGTGAGACAAAACCGGGCATCAATATCGATAGCGCTTCTCGCGCGCGATTCTACGTAATCCCCCGCATACGAGCTGATTTATTCTTAATCCTCTCGTATAATGTCATTCACATACGTGTTGACATCAAGTTAGCAGCGATCAGAATCGACGAGTCCTGGAACGATGGCATCTCGATATACAGCTATTTGCTAACTTACCTATTATTATGCGGATGGGGATAGGATTTCAGTTTATAAAACCTCGAGGATTCTCGATACGAGCCCCTAAGGCGAATACCCCTGATGGCCCCTTCTATTACTTCGATTCCTTGCCTGTACTATAAAAACCAGTTTAGATGCATTGAATGTTACACCATCATCAAATGCTTGTAACTGCGTGGAAATCAATTGCTTGTAATAGGTCGTAAATTTAGAAATTAGTTTATACAATTATCTGTTTAGTAATAATCCTGTTTTTTTAAAAGCATTTCACTATCACACATAATGGAAAACTGTTAAACAAAAACTGCTATTCTGTCTAAACTTTAGAATTAGAATTTCAAAATTATTTATATATATGTGTAATTATTATACATATATGTGATTTCTAACTCATATTGAAATAAATCTTAAAATTCGCGAATATGTTAGAAGTATTATTTTTATTTTTATCAAACAATATCGATAAAGCTTGCGATATTTATAAATGATCCAAGCGTCTAGTGTAGAAAGGCTCCAATCGTATTAGCTAGCTCGTCTTTTCTAAGATCCATCTGCGATTTAATACGATTGCGATAATCACTTACGCATTGCAAAATCCATCCATTCCTCTAGAACTAATCGTTAATGAAGTTTGCGATTGGATGTATCAGAACTCATCTATTTTATGAATATTTTAAGAATTCTTTAACATTTGTGATATATAATTATAATAAACACTTTTAATATCATAAAACAAAAAATTTATTATCATTATAATAATTTATTGCAATGGTGTCCAATGCATTCGTCACTCGCCGCTATGACGAATATGATCTTATTGTAGCGAATGTATGAATATATATATATATATATATATATATATATATATATACACATATATATGAATTAATTATAATTTTTAAATTATATTTACACACATACATACAAATAAAACATATATAATAATATGTTCACAGCAGAAAGAAATTGAATTTCAGGACTAAAAAGAAAAAACCTTTCAAAATATTACATTAAAAAAAGATTCTTTGTTTGTGACATTATTTCTATTAATATTCATATCTTTTTGATAAAAGTTTTATATTTTTTTCTTTAATATTTGTCTCGTGATAATATGAAAAATACGGAACAAGAAAATCTGTAAATATAATTAGGATGGAATTTCTATATAACACTTCTCCGGAGACGCGGGATATATAATGCTCATCCGTGATAATTACATCAAATTTGTTCTCACGCGCGCGAAACTTCAATCGTACTTTCCACGCTGCACTTGGTTCCCTCGCAAAACATGCTCGGAATGTGTGCGCTCTTATTGTATTATGTATATGTATAACATAGAGACAACTGTCTCACGATTTGCAGTTGAAGCTCTCCCAAGTGAGAAGAAACGGTTAAGTCATTTTGTACCATCGATAAATAATTTCCGCTAGTAAAAAAAGGAGGGGTAATGATCTCCGGCAGACGTTACAAAATCATCAAAGCGATTTATTGCAACAAATCAATCACATTAATCCTTGAAAGAATTACAATTACGACATAATCGTGAGAAAATCTGGAATAAACTTATTATATTATATTCGAATGTCCGCGTTGCCATTAAATTTTATCAAAATTAGGGCAAGTAAAGCAGAAAGGTCTGAATTATATCAACAATCGTCTCTTTCTCTTAACAATTGCGTCACATCGGTGACGGATCGTTTGGAATGAAAGACAAGTCGTCCTTGTCATCTTGTATTCTCCTATTCTTTATAATTACTTTATACTGTACCGATCATGCACACACACACACACACACATATCGTGATAATACATATTTTTTGTCGGATTATTATTATCTGAAGTAATTAGGTGTTGATTCAACATTGTAATAATCAAGGAAGAGTGTTGATAATTGAAGTATGTAATAATTGGTGAATTTATACTCAGGAATTCTGTCATATACGTAAGGTAAATACTTAAGAAAAATGTAAAAAATAGAAATAACACCTTTCTCTAATAATATCTTTTTTTATTATATTTTTCTATAAATAACATTCGAATCATTAAAATCGTAAAGGTTGTTGTAGCACGTTAGTATCGACGTTATTTTATTTGCATGAATAAAGCTTTCAATAAAAGAGATCAACAAAAACTAATCTTCGCGCTTTAGCAAAATGTATATTCTGTCATGTTGATCGATTAGATTATTGTAACAAGCATCAAGACAAAATTTCTATAATAGCAATCAAGAATATCTTGATAAAGTCCCTTTACTTGTTAGCTTGTTTTGCATTTCATAACTTTAGAAGCTGATGTTGCTTCACTGTTTGCGCAAATTGTAGTTAACAACTGTCTTTAGCAGCTGTACGTTAAGTTAACTGCCTTTATAAGTTCTATTATACGCGTAGTGTAAAAGATCCTTTGCATATTTCACTGTTCTCTAATGAGAGATTTTTCAAACTACTTTTCCGATCGCGCAGCAAGCATACTTAGTGCGCAATTTCCTGTAAGAACGAGATGTTTAATCAAGGCCATTCTGCTCCATCTTTTTGATTGATGTTATTCAGTATATGCATTTACGTATTTGCGAGAGAATCGTGAATACGTGAATATCACAGTACGGAGAATTCGTGCAACAGGCATATATATACATGTCATAATTGACACACGTCTGTTCCACGTCTACGTTATGTCTGTTCGAAATCTATGAATAGGAGCATTCAAGTTGGGATCCGTGAGAATATAAGACTAAAGGGGATGCGCCTACATCCGTGAATCACGATCGACCTTCGCGCGAACGATCATAAAGGCGCTTTAATCTTGGCTCTCAAGCTCAAGAGATGCAGTGGACAGATATATATTTTAGAAGATCGCGTACCCTCTTGTATCTCACCGAGATCGACACTCATCTGCGAAATCCTCGCTCGCCCCTTTTGCTTTCAGAAATCGGGAAATATCAAAGATGTAGAGAAACAAGAAACACTAAGCCATATCTGCGCTTGCGTCATCGCTTATTCATCGCACGTTTATCGATGATGGGAGAGCCCTTCCTTCGTTCATAAATCGTGATATTATAAGCCGATGTTGTCTTAAATGTAACTCGACTGCATCTATACACCCGCAAAAGTACATGAGAGGATTAAATAGATTGCTCGTGTTGGAGAAATCCGTTTAACGCCAAACAAGGAGAAATCCAAGACGAGAAGTCTATTAGGCATTCAATATTAATTCTCATAATTCGTTGAGTTTTGACGAAATATTAAAATTGCTTGCTATCACAAGCATATAAATTTTATTTATATTTTTTACTTGGTATTTGCGTACGCATGTAGGTATGTGATAATTAATAGCGTGACTAAAAGAATAACAATTTCTCTTATCAAAAATAAATCTGTTTCATAAAATACATCTACATTTTAGATGATTTATAATTAAATTTTAATTCCACACACTAATCAGTTGCAGTTACTTTTAAACATTATCTCGTTTTATATATATATGACTGATTATTTAAAACGATGAAGAGCGAGCTGAAGAGCACGACTCTAGCAAAGCACGATTCTATGTCTGTTAACTGGGGCAAAATTCTAAGGAAAGCAGAATCTTCAAACAGAATTTTGCAAACAGAAGTTTTGTAGTTGTGCAATTACTTAGATTGCTACTCTCTTCCTCTTTCTCTCTCTCTCACACACTTTCTGTTTCCTTATACATCTTATAATTATTTTTCTTAAGAAAAATTATATTAATTTCTAAAGTAGTTTAGAACTACTTTAGTTGTTTTACTATACTCCAAAAATTATAAATTGTTTTCTGAATAAAATATTTCGGTCAAACTGAATTATTTAATAATAACAAAGGAAAGCTTTCTCGAAAATAACGAAAAAATAAAGACAGATTTATAAATTGTACAATTTATCTTTAAAATTGTTTTTATTAATATAATGCTCGCATGTTTAAAATATATTAAATATATATGACATGATGAGCATTATTTATTACGGCATTTTATCTAGTAACGGGATGCAGGTAGGTAAGCGTTAATTGGTTTCGCAAAGTTGTTCCTCGTCGCTTGTTTGCCAAATTCAACACCGGCAGTCGCGGAACTCGGTGAATAGAAATTTCTGTAACGAGTGATCGTATTCGGCAAAGGTTTAGCGGAAAATTTGGATACGTCATGAAGAGGAACAACATAGGATCTCGCAGGTGCTTCATAAAAAAGCTTCTTAGTGAAATACGAATTTTGATCGTAACGAAGCGGAGTGCCGTCTTTGTTCCATCCTCGTTGTCCGCCTTGCCGATTGTATTTATTCCAAGGTCCAGTCTCAATGTTATAGTCACGCCGATAATAATCTCGGAAGAGCTTCTTTTCAGGAGCTACTTTGATGCGTCTTCATTGTGAAAGAGTAGAATAATGATTAACAGCATGTAATAAGTAACAAATAGTGTAAAGAAAGTGTGGGAAAGTAGATAAAATCCAAGTAAAAGGCATCTAAAACTTCTCAGTCGCGTGAGTATTTAAAGCAAGCTTTATGGCACGCGGAAGAAAAAAATTACTAATGTATTTTACATAAATTAAAATTAATAATGTGGTGTTTACATGTTTATGACCATTGGATCCTTTTAGATATCACCACTTAATCAACGGTGAAAATTGAAAGCGGGGGAGTCCGATCATACCTTTCTGCATACGAATGAAAGTGAGAGATGCCTCTATTATTATTACATGGGCCGTGTGTAACTTTTATCGCCTTATTTTATTATGAAATAATTCATAGCGTTGAGGAGAACGTTAAGAGAAATGTTGCCGCAACATTTTTCGTATTTAAGCCCGCGAGAGATAAGAAGATTATGTCCGATTATGCAACCGCATGCGAATACCGTGCGCGGACGTACGGTAGATAGGTAAGGTACGTATTTTGAACAATTCGTTACATAATGCATGGCTCACCTATCAGCTTCCTTCATTGCTTTTGCAACCGCCTCGTTAATGGAGTAGAAACTTTGAGCGCGAGAGCAATCCACGGTGTTCCACCACGCGCAAACCAGTCTCTCCTGATTGAATAACGTACCGTTCGGACAAAGGAATGAGTCCTTACGACCGTCGTGTTGACAGATGTGGAATGCCTGACAGTCAGCCTCAAGGTCAACATAATAGCCCGGATGTCGTTGCTGTTCGCACTCGAATCGCGTCCGCGGAACTTGACGGAAAATCGGATAATCTATCCCAGCTACACCGGGAATTCCATCATCGCTCGATTGATAGTATGGATATTGATAGCCGTATCGTCGGTTGTAAAACAGCCGCGCATTAGGATATCTCTCGTATGCCTAGTATATATATTTTGAGAAATATTACATATTTTGTATATATTTTGACAATTTCATTTAAGATAAATGTTAGAAGTAAATTCTATGTCTCACAATTAGTTTTAATTGACTTTTTTAAATAAAAATGTTTAAAAAAGCACTGATACTTTAAATTATATGCAAAAAAAATTAATTTTTTAAATTAAATGTCACGATTTGAAATAAATGGAATCTTATTTTTGTTCCATTTCGAGCAAATTTTATTTTCAGAGTTTTAATTGATAAGTTTGACTGTCAAATTACATTTGATAAATAAAAATTAAATTAAATAATAATAAATCTCTTGATATTGTGGAATTTTTTATTACAAAAAGATTTTATACGTACTATGCAATTTGCGAAGGTGAACATAAAAATCAAACCAAGTTTAAATTCCATAATCAGTTCTAATCTACTATCTTCAGCTAACAAAGTCGAATCGAAAATGAACTCGGTGTTTATATAGTTCTCGTCTTTATATAGAAATGGATACAAGTATACGAGGTTATTCTTCATTCAAAACGGCGTATCCTTCGATCGAATAGATAAACCGACGAAGGTAATCTGTATTTCAGTAATTAAAAATAACATAACAAAGCAAAGAATTATCTTCATTGATGTGTTCACTGAAAATACAAATCTTGATCTAATCTTACAGGATGTTAAGAATAAGAAATAATCCTGTCAAATTAATATTCGCAATAATTAATTTGAGACATGTCATGCCACTTGGTGCTCAAGTAACATCTTAATTTATATTTTAAATGTATATAATTTTAGTTATATAATTTAATATAATTTATATTTATAATTTCGATTTTTTTCAAATTTAAAATATTCAAAGAACTAGCGGCGATAATTAATTACTTCATAATATTAAAACATTTTATTTTACACTTATACTGCTAAACGCGTTATTTCATCTTTTAAGAAGTTTAAATTATTAGTGAGGATAATTAATTTTTAATAATTTTAAAATCGACATTTAGACATCATAACGTTAGGTTACATATTTATTTCAATATTCTTTATAATAGATATATATGTATATATTATTAGTATGTATGCATTAAATAAAAAAAATTGTAGGCTTATATGTTTTTGGTACAAAAATAATGTGCAAACAATGTACTATCGAAATATATTGTACAAACAATAAATTATTCGCTCGTATTAAAATATTAAAAGTCGATACTATGTCGCCGCGGACCTTATGCGGAGCATACTTATATTATGTATATTAAATATAAAAATTAATACGTTTGTATGTGGATGGTATAAAAATAATCTACAAATTATGTACGAACGAAATATACAAGCAATGAATTTTTGGCTCGTCTTTAAACTTGAAAAAGTCGACACTATGTTGCAAAAAAACCCTATGAGCGCGTACTCTTATTATGATATTATATAAGAGAATTTGTAATATGTGTGTGATATAAAAATAATCTGCAAACAATATACTATCGAAATATACAAGTGATAAATTTTTGGGTTCTCTTTAAATATTTAAAATTAACATTGTGTCGACGCGAGACCTACGCGGCGCATTCTTTATTATGTATATTAAATTAGTTTAATATTAAATTTTTAAAGACGAGCCAAAAATTTATCGATTATATATTTCGATAGAATATTGTTTGCAGAATATTTTGGTACCCCAAGCAGACACCAGCGTACAAATTCTTTCATTAGATATACATAATTTATGTATGCGACGTATAGGGTCCGCGGCGAAAAAGTATAAATTTTTAATATTTTAAGGCGAGTCAAAAATTAATCGATTATATTTTTCAATAGTACATTGTTTGCAGAAAATTTTGGTAACAAGCAAACACCAGCGTACAAATTCTTTATTTGATATATATAATTTATGTATGCGCCATATGGGGTCTCCGGCGAGAAAATATCAATTTTCAATATTTTAAAACGAGCCAAAAATTAATCTTTTATATATTTTATCAGTGCATTGTCTGCACATTATGATGGTACCACCAGCATACCAGCCTACAAACTTTTTGATCTAATATACGTAATATAATTGTGCGCCGTATGGGATTTGCGGCTTAAAAATTTCAATTTTCAATATTTTAAAACGAGCCAAAAATTAATCGTATATATATTTCAATAGTGTATTGTTTGCACATTATTTTGGTACTATAAGCATACCAGCGTACAAACTTTTTGGTCTAATATACGTAATATAAATCTGCGACGTATGGAATCAGCGGCTTAAATCTTTTAATTTCCAATATTTTAAAGCGCGCCAAAAATTATTCTTTTATATATTTTAACAGTACATTGTCTACACATTATGATGGTACCATCAGCATATCAGCCTACAAACTTTTTGATCTAATATATGTAATATAATTGTGCGCCGTATGAGGTCAGCGGCTTCTTAAATCATTTAATTTTCAATCCATTTCTAAAAAGTGCATGTTAAGTCGATTCTCGAAAGTCTCGAAGTATTGTCTTCTCTTTTCCGCAATGCTGATTGGTTCTCTGTCGATTCGCGTTGTGTGTTATATTCGTAGCATCGAAAGACTGTCATCGCGAGGATTAACAGTTAGCAGTTTGACGAAAATAAAATAAAATAAAATAATAATGTTTTAAGCAGACAACAGCGTACAAATTTTTTAACTTGATATACATAAAATAAGATTGCGTCGCATGGGGTCAGCGGAAAAAAGTATCGATTTCTAATATTTTAAGACGAGCCAAAAATTCATCGATTATACATTTTAATAGTACATAGATTACAGAATCATTTGGTACCAAACAGACACCAGCGTACAAATTTTTTAACTTGATATACATAATATAAAGTTGCGTCGCATAGGGTCAGCGGTAAAAAAGTATCGATTTCTAATATTTAAAGACGAGCCAAAAATTCATCGATTATACATTTTAATAGTACATTGATTACAGAATCTTTTGGTACCATGCAGACACCAGCGTACAAATTTTTTAATACGATAACATAAAATAAGGATGCGTCGCACAGAGTTCGCGTCAAAAAAGTATCAATTTCTAATATTTTAAGACGAGCCAAAAATTCATCGATTATACATTTTAATAGTACATTGTTTACAGAATCTTTTGGTACCAAGCAGACAACAGTGTACAAACTTTTTCATTTGCTATATATAAATTAAGGATGCGTCGCATAGGGTCAGCGGTAAAAAAGTATCGATTTCTAATATTTTAAGACGAGCCAAAATTTCATCGATTATACATTTTAATAGTACATTGATTACAGAATCTTTTGGTACCATGCAGACACCAGCGTACAAATTTTTTTATACGATAAACATAAAATAAGGATGCGTCGCACACGATCCGCGTCAAGAAAGTATCAATTTCTAATATTTTAAGACGAGCCAAAAATTCTTCGGTTATACATTTTAATAGTACATTGATTACAGAATCTTTTGGTACCAAGCAGACAACAGTGTACAAACTTTTTCATTTGCTATATATAAATTAAGGATGCGTCGCATAGGGTCAGCGGTAAAAAAGTATCGATTTCTAATATTTTAAGACGAGCCAAAATTTCATCGATTATACATTTTAATAGTACATTGATTACAGAATCTTTTGGTACCATGCAGACACCAGCGTACAAATTTTTTTATACGATAAACATAAAATAAGGATGCGTCGCACACGATCCGCGTCAAGAAAGTATCAATTTCTAATATTTTAAGACGAGCCAAAAATTCTTCGGTTATACATTTTAATAGTACATTGATTACAGAATCTTTTCGTACCATGCAGAAACCAGCGTACAAATTTTTTAACTTGATATACATAAAATAAGGTTGCGTCGCATAGGTTCAGCGTTATAAAGTATCGATTTCCAATATTTTAAGACGAGCCAAAAATTCATCGGTTATACATTTTAATAGTACATTGATTACAAAATCTTTTCGTACCATGCAGACACCAGCGTACAAATTTTTTAATATGATAAACATAAAATAAGGATGCGTCGCACAGGGTCCGCGTCAAAAAAGTATCAATTTCTAATATTTTAAGACGAGCCAAAAATTCATCGATTATACATTTTAATAGTACATTGATTACAGTATCTTTTGGCACCAAGCAGACAACAGCGTACAAATTTTTTAACTTGATATACATAAAATAAGATTGCGTCGCATGGGGTCAGCGGAAAAAAGTATCGATTTCTAATATTTAAAGACGAGCCAAAAATTCATCGATTATACATTTTAATAGTACATAGATTACAGAATCATTTGGTACCAAACAGACACCAGCGTACAAATTTTTTAACTTGATATACATAATATAAGGTTGCGTCGCATGGGGTCAGCGGAAAAAAGTATCGATATCTAATATTTAAAGACGAGCCAAAAATTCATCGATTATACATTTTAATAGTACATAGATTACAGAATCATTTGGTACCAAACAGACACCAGCGTACAAATTTTTTAACTTGATATACATAATATAAGGTTGCGTCGCATAGGGTCAGCGGTAAAAAAGTATATATTTCTAATATTTAAAGACGAGCCAAAAATTCATCGATTATACATTTTAATAGTACATTGATTACAGAATTATGTGATGCAAAGCAGACACCAGCGTACAAATGTTTTAATAAGATATACATAAAATAAGGATGCGTCGCACAGGGTCCGCGTCAAAAAAGTATCAATTTCTAAAATTTTAAGACGAGCCAAAAATTCATCGATTATATATTTCAGTAGTACATTGATTACAGAATCTTTTGGTACCAAGCAGACAAAAGCGTACAAACTTTTTCATTTGCTATACATAAATTAAGGATGCGTCGCATAGGGTCAGCGGCATAAATGTATCAATTTCTAATATTTTAAGACGAGCCAAAAATTCATCGATTATACATTTTAATAGTACATAGATTACAGAATCATTTGGTACCAAACAGACACCAGCGTACAAATTTTTTAACTTGATATACATAATATAAGGTTGCATCGCATGGGGTCAGCGGAAAAAAGTATCGATTTCTAATATTTAAAGACGAGCCAAAAATTCATCGATTATACATTTTAATAGTACATAGATTACAGAATCATTTGGTACCAAACAGACACCAGCGTACAAATTTTTTAACTTGATATACATAATATAAGGTTGCGTCGCATAGAGTCAGCGGTAAAAAAGTATATATTTCTAATATTTAAAGACGAGCCAAAAATTCATCGATTATACATTTTAATAATACATTGATTACAGAATCTTTTGGTACCATGCAGACACCAGCGTACAAATTTTTTAACTTGATATACATAATATAAGGTTGCGTCGCATAGGGTCAGCGGTAAAAAAGTATATATTTCTAATATTTAAAGACGAGCCAAAAATTCATCGATTATACATTTTAATAATACATTGATTACAGAATCTTTTGGTACCATGCAGACACCAGCGTACAAATTTTTTAATATGATAAACATAAAATAAGGATGCGTCGCACAGGGTCCGCGTCAAAAAAGTATCAATTTCTAATATTTTAAGACGAGCCAAAAATTCATCGATTATACATTTAAATAGTACATTGATTACAGAATCTTTTGGCACCAAGCAGACAACAGCGTACAAATTTTTTAACTTGATATACATAAAATAAAATTGCGTCGCATGGGGTCAGCGGAAAAAAGTATCGATTTCTAATATTTAAAGACGAGCCAAAAATTCATCGATTATACATTTTAATAGTACATAGATTACAGAATCATTTGGTACCAAACAGACACCAGCGTACAAATTTTTTAACTTGATATACATAATATAAGGTTGCGTCGCATAGGGTCAGCGGTAAAAAAGTATATATTTCTAATATTTAAAGACGAGCCAAAAATTCATCGATTATACATTTTAATAATACATTGATTACAGAATCTTTTGGTACCATGCAGACACCAGCGTACAAATTTTTTAATATGATAAACATAAAATAAGGATGCGTCGCACAGGGTCCGCGTCAAAAAAGTATCAATTTCTAATATTTTAAGACGAGCCAAAAATTCATCGATTATACATTTTAATAGTACATTGATTACAGAATCTTTTGGCACCAAGCAGACAACAGCGTACAAATTTTTTAACTTGATATACATAAAATAAAATTGCGTCGCATGGGGTCAGCGGAAAAAAGTATCGATTTCTAATATTTAAAGACGAGCCAAAAATTCATCGATTATACATTTTAATAGTACATAGATTACAGAATCATTTGGTACCAAACAGACACCAGCGTACAAATTTTTTAACTTCATATACATAATATAAGGTTGCGTCGCATAGGGTCAGCGGTAAAAAAGTATATATTTCTAATATTTAAAGACGAGCCAAAAATTCATCGATTATACATTTTAATAATACATTGATTACAGAATCTTTTGGTACCATGCAGACACCAGCGTACAAATTTTTTAATATGATAAACTTAAAATAAATATGCGTCACACAGGGTTCGCGTCAAAAAAGTATCAATTTCTAATATTTTAAGAAGAGCCAAAAATTCATCGATTATACATTTTAATAGTACATAGATTACAGAATCATTTGGTACCAAACAGACACCAGCGTACAAATTTTTTTACTTGATATACATAATATAAGGTTGCGTCGCATAGGGTCAGCGGTAAAAAAGTATATATTTCTAATATTTAAAGACGAGCCAAAAATTCATCGATTATACATTTTAATAATACATTGATTACAGAATCTTTTGGTACCATGCAGACACCAGCGTACAAATTTTTTAATAAGATAAACATAAAATAAGGATGCGTCGCACAGGGTCCGCGTCAAAAAAGTATCAATTTCTAATATTTTAAGACGAGCCAAAAATTCATCGATTATACATTTTAATAGTACATTGATTACAGAATCTTTTGGCACCAAGCAGACAACAGCGTACAAATTTTTTAACTTGATATACATAAAATAAAATTGCGTCGCATGGGGTCAGCGGAAAAAAGTATCGATTTCTAATATTTAAAGACGAGCCAAAAATTCATCGATTATACATTTTAATAGTACATAGATTACAGAATCATTTGGTACCAAACAGACACCAGCGTACAAATTTTTTAACTTGATATACATAATATAAGGTTGCGTCGCATAGGGTCAGCGGTAAAAAAGTATATATTTCTAATATTTAAAGACGAGCCAAAAATTCATCGATTATACATTTTAATAATACATTGATTACAGAATCTTTTGGTACCATGCAGACACCAGCGTACAAATTTTTTAATATGATAAACATAAAATAAGGATGCGTCGCACAGGGTCCGCGTCAAAAAAGTATCAATTTCTAATATTTTAAGACGAGCCAAAAATTCATCGATTATACATTTTAATAGTACATAGATTACAGAATCATTTGGTACCAAACAGACACCAGCGTACAAATTTTTTAACTTCATATACATAATATAAGGTTGCGTCGCATAGGGTCAGCGGTAAAAAAGTATATATTTCTAATATTTAAAGACGAGCCAAAAATTCATCGATTATACATTTTAATAATACATTGATTACAGAATCTTTTGGTACCATGCAGACACCAGCGTACAAATTTTTTAATATGATAAACTTAAAATAAATATGCGTCACACAGGGTTCGCGTCAAAAAAGTATCAATTTCTAATATTTTAAGAAGAGCCAAAAATTCATCGATTATACATTTTAATAGTACATAGATTACAGAATCATTTGGTACCAAACAGACACCAGCGTACAAATTTTTTTACTTGATATACATAATATAAGGTTGCGTCGCATAGGGTCAGCGGTAAAAAAGTATATATTTCTAATATTTAAAGACGAGCCAAAAATTCATCGATTATACATTTTAATAATACATTGATTACAGAATCTTTTGGTACCATGCAGACACCAGCGTACAAATTTTTTAATATGATAAACATAAAATAAGGATGCGTCGCACAGGGTCCGCGTCAAAAAAGTATCAATTTCTAATATTTTAAGACGAGCCAAAAATTCATCGATTATACATTTTAATAGTACATTGATTACAGAATCTTTTGGCACCAAGCAGACAACAGCGTACAAATTTTTTAACTTGATATACATAAAATAAAATTGCGTCGCATGGGGTCAGCGGAAAAAAGTATCGATTTCTAATATTTAAAGACGAGCCAAAAATTCATCGATTATACATTTTAATAGTACATAGATTACAGAATCATTTGGTACCAAACAGACACCAGCGTACAAATTTTTTAACTTGATATACATAATATAAGGTTGCGTCGCATAGGGTCAGCGGTAAAAAAGTATATATTTCTAATATTTAAAGACGAGCCAAAAATTCATCGATTATACATTTTAATAGTACATTGATTACAGAATTATGTGATGCAAAGCAGACACCAGCGTACAAATGTTTTAATAAGATATACATAAAATAAGGATGCGTCGCACAGGGTCCGCGTCAAAAAAGTATCAATTTCTAAAATTTTAAGACGAGCCAAAAATTCATCGATTATATATTTCAGTAGTACATTGATTACAGAATCTTTTGGTACCAAGCAGACAAAAGCGTACAAACTTTTTCATTTGCTATACATAAATTAAGGATGCGTCGCATAGGGTCAGCGGCATAAATGTATCAATTTCTAATATTTTAAGACGAGCCAAAAATTCATCGATTATACATTTTAATAGTACATAGATTACAGAATCATTTGGTACCAAACAGACACCAGCGTACAAATTTTTTAACTTGATATACATAATATAAGGTTGCATCGCATGGGGTCAGCGGAAAAAAGTATCGATTTCTAATATTTAAAGACGAGCCAAAAATTCATCGATTATACATTTTAATAGTACATAGATTACAGAATCATTTGGTACCAAACAGACACCAGCGTACAAATTTTTTAACTTGATATACATAATATAAGGTTGCGTCGCATAGAGTCAGCGGTAAAAAAGTATATATTTCTAATATTTAAAGACGAGCCAAAAATTCATCGATTATACATTTTAATAATACATTGATTACAGAATCTTTTGGTACCATGCAGACACCAGCGTACAAATTTTTTAACTTGATATACATAATATAAGGTTGCGTCGCATAGGGTCAGCGGTAAAAAAGTATATATTTCTAATATTTAAAGACGAGCCAAAAATTCATCGATTATACATTTTAATAATACATTGATTACAGAATCTTTTGGTACCATGCAGACACCAGCGTACAAATTTTTTAATATGATAAACATAAAATAAGGATGCGTCGCACAGGGTCCGCGTCAAAAAAGTATCAATTTCTAATATTTTAAGACGAGCCAAAAATTCATCGATTATACATTTAAATAGTACATTGATTACAGAATCTTTTGGCACCAAGCAGACAACAGCGTACAAATTTTTTAACTTGATATACATAAAATAAAATTGCGTCGCATGGGGTCAGCGGAAAAAAGTATCGATTTCTAATATTTAAAGACGAGCCAAAAATTCATCGATTATACATTTTAATAGTACATAGATTACAGAATCATTTGGTACCAAACAGACACCAGCGTACAAATTTTTTAACTTGATATACATAATATAAGGTTGCGTCGCATAGGGTCAGCGGTAAAAAAGTATATATTTCTAATATTTAAAGACGAGCCAAAAATTCATCGATTATACATTTTAATAATACATTGATTACAGAATCTTTTGGTACCATGCAGACACCAGCGTACAAATTTTTTAATATGATAAACATAAAATAAGGATGCGTCGCACAGGGTCCGCGTCAAAAAAGTATCAATTTCTAATATTTTAAGACGAGCCAAAAATTCATCGATTATACATTTTAATAGTACATTGATTACAGAATCTTTTGGCACCAAGCAGACAACAGCGTACAAATTTTTTAACTTGATATACATAAAATAAAATTGCGTCGCATGGGGTCAGCGGAAAAAAGTATCGATTTCTAATATTTAAAGACGAGCCAAAAATTCATCGATTATACATTTTAATAGTACATAGATTACAGAATCATTTGGTACCAAACAGACACCAGCGTACAAATTTTTTAACTTCATATACATAATATAAGGTTGCGTCGCATAGGGTCAGCGGTAAAAAAGTATATATTTCTAATATTTAAAGACGAGCCAAAAATTCATCGATTATACATTTTAATAATACATTGATTACAGAATCTTTTGGTACCATGCAGACACCAGCGTACAAATTTTTTAATATGATAAACTTAAAATAAATATGCGTCACACAGGGTTCGCGTCAAAAAAGTATCAATTTCTAATATTTTAAGAAGAGCCAAAAATTCATCGATTATACATTTTAATAGTACATAGATTACAGAATCATTTGGTACCAAACAGACACCAGCGTACAAATTTTTTTACTTGATATACATAATATAAGGTTGCGTCGCATAGGGTCAGCGGTAAAAAAGTATATATTTCTAATATTTAAAGACGAGCCAAAAATTCATCGATTATACATTTTAATAATACATTGATTACAGAATCTTTTGGTACCATGCAGACACCAGCGTACAAATTTTTTAATATGATAAACATAAAATAAGGATGCGTCGCACAGGGTCCGCGTCAAAAAAGTATCAATTTCTAATATTTTAAGACGAGCCAAAAATTCATCGATTATACATTTTAATAGTACATTGATTACAGAATCTTTTGGCACCAAGCAGACAACAGCGTACAAATTTTTTAACTTGATATACATAAAATAAAATTGCGTCGCATGGGGTCAGCGGAAAAAAGTATCGATTTCTAATATTTAAAGACGAGCCAAAAATTCATCGATTATACATTTTAATAGTACATAGATTACAGAATCATTTGGTACCAAACAGACACCAGCGTACAAATTTTTTAACTTGATATACATAATATAAGGTTGCGTCGCATAGGGTCAGCGGTAAAAAAGTATATATTTCTAATATTTAAAGACGAGCCAAAAATTCATCGATTATACATTTTAATAATACATTGATTACAGAATCTTTTGGTACCATGCAGACACCAGCGTACAAATTTTTTAATATGATAAACATAAAATAAGGATGCGTCGCACAGGGTCCGCGTCAAAAAAGTATCAATTTCTAATATTTTAAGACGAGCCAAAAATTCATCGATTATACATTTAAATAGTACATTGATTACAGAATCTTTTGGCACCAAGCAGACAACAGCGTACAAATTTTTTAACTTGATATACATAAAATAAAATTGCGTCGCATGGGGTCAGCGGAAAAAAGTATCGATTTCTAATATTTAAAGACGAGCCAAAAATTCATCGATTATACATTTTAATAGTACATAGATTACAGAATCATTTGGTACCAAACAGACACCAGCGTACAAATTTTTTAACTTGATATACATAATATAAGGTTGCGTCGCATAGGGTCAGCGGTAAAAAAGTATATATTTCTAATATTTAAAGACGAGCCAAAAATTCATCGATTATACATTTTAATAATACATTGATTACAGAATCTTTTGGTACCATGCAGACACCAGCGTACAAATTTTTTAATATGATAAACATAAAATAAGGATGCGTCGCACAGGGTCCGCGTCAAAAAAGTATCAATTTCTAATATTTTAAGACGAGCCAAAAATTCATCGATTATACATTTTAATAGTACATTGATTACAGAATCTTTTGGCACCAAGCAGACAACAGCGTACAAATTTTTTAACTTGATATACATAAAATAAAATTGCGTCGCATGGGGTCAGCGGAAAAAAGTATCGATTTCTAATATTTAAAGACGAGCCAAAAATTCATCGATTATACATTTTAATAGTACATAGATTACAGAATCATTTGGTACCAAACAGACACCAGCGTACAAATTTTTTAACTTGATATACATAATATAAGGTTGCGTCGCATAGGGTCAGCGGTAAAAAAGTATATATTTCTAATATTTAAAGACGAGCCAAAAATTCATCGATTATACATTTTAATAATACATTGATTACAGAATCTTTTGGTACCATGCAGACACCAGCGTACAAATTTTTTAATATGATAAACATAAAATAAGGATGCGTCGCACAGGGTCCGCGTCAAAAAAGTATCAATTTCTAATATTTTAAGACGAGCCAAAAATTCATCGATTATACATTTAAATAGTACATTGATTACAGAATCTTTTGGTACCAAGCAGACAACAGCGTACAAATTTTTTAACTTGATATACATAAAATAAGATTGCGTCATATGGGGTCAACGGTAAAAAAGTATTGATTTCTAATATTTAAAGACGAGCCAAAAATTCATCGATTATACATTTTAATAGTACATAGATTACAGAATCATTTGGTACCAAACAGACACCAGCGTACAAATTTTTTAACTTGATATACGTAATATAAGGTTGCGTCGCATAGGGTCAGCGGCATAAATGTATCAATTTCTAATATTTTAAGACGAGCCAAAAATTCATCGATTATACATTTTAATAGTACATAGATTACAGAATCATTTGGTACCAAGCAGACAACAGCGTACAAATTTTTTAACTTGATATACATAAAATAAGATTGCGTCGCATGGGGTCAGCGGAAAAAAGTATCGATTCCTAATATTTAAAGACGAGCCAAAAATTCATCGATTATACATTTTAATAATACAATGATTACAGAATCTTTTGGTACCATGCAGACACCAGCGTACAAATTTTTTAATATGATAAACATAAAATAAGGATGCGTCGCACAGGGTCCGCGTCAAAAAAGTATCAATTTCTAATATTTTAAGACGAGCCAAAAATTCATCGATTATACATTTTAATAGTACATTGATTACAGAATCTTTTGGCACCAAGCAGACAACAGCGTACAAATTTTTTAACTTGATATACATAAAATAAAATTGCGTCGCATGGGGTCAGCGGAAAAAAGTATCGATTTCTAATATTTAAAGACGAGCCAAAAATTCATCGATTATACATTTTAATAGTACATAGATTACAGAATCATTTGGTACCAAACAGACACCAGCGTACAAATTTTTTAACTTGATATACATAATATAAGGTTGCGTCGCATAGGGTCAGCGGTAAAAAAGTATATATTTCTAATATTTAAAGACGAGCCAAAAATTCATCGATTATACATTTTAATAATACATTGATTACAGAATCTTTTGGTACCATGCAGACACCAGCGTACAAATTTTTTAATATGATAAACATAAAATAAGGATGCGTCGCACAGGGTCCGCGTCAAAAAAGTATCAATTTCTAATATTTTAAGACGAGCCAAAAATTCATCGATTATACATTTTAATAGTACATTGATTACAGAATCTTTTGGCACCAAGCAGACAACAGCGTACAAATTTTTTAACTTGATATACATAAAATAAAATTGCGTCGCATGGGGTCAGCGGAAAAAAGTATCGATTTCTAATATTTAAAGACGAGCCAAAAATTCATCGATTATACATTTTAATAGTACATAGATTACAGAATCATTTGGTACCAAACAGACACCAGCGTACAAATTTTTTAACTTGATATACATAATATAAGGTTGCGTCGCATAGGGTCAGCGGTAAAAAAGTATATATTTCTAATATTTAAAGACGAGCCAAAAATTCATCGATTATACATTTTAATAATACATTGATTACAGAATCTTTTGGTACCATGCAGACACCAGCGTACAAATTTTTTAATATGATAAACATAAAATAAGGATGCGTCGCACAGGGTCCGCGTCAAAAAAGTATCAATTTCTAATATTTTAAGACGAGCCAAAAATTCATCGATTATACATTTAAATAGTACATTGATTACAGAATCTTTTGGCACCAAGCAGACAACAGCGTACAAATTTTTTAACTTGATATACATAAAATAAAATTGCGTCGCATGGGGTCAGCGGAAAAAAGTATCGATTTCTAATATTTAAAGACGAGCCAAAAATTCATCGATTATACATTTTAATAATACATTGATTACAGAATCTTTTGGTACCATGCAGACACCAGCGTACAAATTTTTTAATATGATAAACATAATATAAGTTTGCGTCGCATAGGGTCAGCGGTAAAAAAGTATATATTTCTAATATTTAAAGACGAGCCAAAAATTCATCGATTATACATTTTAATAATACATTGATTACAGAATCTTTTGGTACCATGCAGACACCAGCGTACAAATTTTTTAATATGATAAACATAAAATAAGGATGCGTCGCACAGGGTCCGCGTCAAAAAAGTATCAATTTCTAATATTTTAAGACGAGCCAAAAATTCATCGATTATACATTTTAATAGTACATTGATTACAGAATCTTTTGGCACCAAGCAGACAACAGCGTACAAATTTTTTAACTTGATATACATAAAATAAAATTGCGTCGCATGGGGTCAGCGGAAAAAAGTATCGATTTCTAATATTTAAAGACGAGCCAAAAATTCATCGATTATACATTTTAATAGTACATAGATTACAGAATCATTTGGTACCAAACAGACACCAGCGTACAAATTTTTTAACTTCATATACATAATATAAGGTTGCGTCGCATAGGGTCAGCGGTAAAAAAGTATATATTTCTAATATTTAAAGACGAGCCAAAAATTCATCGATTATACATTTTAATAATACATTGATTACAGAATCTTTTGGTACCATGCAGACACCAGCGTACAAATTTTTTAATATGATAAACTTAAAATAAATATGCGTCACACAGGGTTCGCGTCAAAAAAGTATCAATTTCTAATATTTTAAGAAGAGCCAAAAATTCATCGATTATACATTTTAATAGTACATAGATTACAGAATCATTTGGTACCAAACAGACACCAGCGTACAAATTTTTTAATATGATAAACATAAAATAAGGATGCGTCGCACAGGGTCCGCGTCAAAAAAGTATCAATTTCTAATATTTTAAGACGAGCCAAAAATTCATCGATTATACATTTTAATAGTACATTGATTACAGAATCTTTTGGCACCAAGCAGACAACAGCGTACAAATTTTTTAACTTGATATACATAAAATAAAATTGCGTCGCATGGGGTCAGCGGAAAAAAGTATCGATTTCTAATATTTAAAGACGAGCCAAAAATTCATCGATTATACATTTTAATAGTACATAGATTACAGAATCATTTGGTACCAAACAGACACCAGCGTACAAATTTTTTAACTTCATATACATAATATAAGGTTGCGTCGCATAGGGTCAGCGGAAAAAAGTATCGATTTCTAATATTTAAAGACGAGCCAAAAATTCATCGATTATACATTTTAATAGTACATAGATTACAGAATCATTTGGTACCAAACAGACACCAGCGTACAAATTTTTTAACTTGATATACGTAATATAAGGTTGCGTCGCATAGGGTCAGCGGCATAAATGTATCAATTTCTAATATTTTAAGACGAGCCAAAAATTCATCGATTATACATTTTAATAGTACATAGATTACAGAATCATTTGGTACCAAGCAGACAACAGCGTACAAATTTTTTAACTTGATATACATAAAATAAGATTGCGTCGCATGGGGTCAGCGGAAAAAAGTATCGATTTCTAATATTTAAAGACGAGCCAAAAATTCATCGATTATACATTTTAATAGTACATAGATTACAGAATCATTTGGTACCAAACAGACACCAGCGTACAAATTTTTTAACTTGATATACATAATATAAGGTTGCGTCGCATAGGGTCAGCGGTAAAAAAGTATATATTTCTAATATTTAAAGACGAGCCAAAAATTCATCGATTATACATTTTAATAATACATTGATTACAGAATCTTTTGGTACCATGCAGACACCAGCGTACAAATTTTTTAATATGATAAACATAAAATAAGGATGCGTCGCACAGGGTCCGCGTCAAAAAAGTATCAATTTCTAATATTTTAAGACGAGCCAAAAATTCATCGATTATACATTTTAATAGTACATTGATTACAGAATCTTTTGGCACCAAGCAGACAACAGCGTACAAATTTTTTAACTTGATATACATAAAATAAAATTGCGTCGCATGGGGTCAGCGGAAAAAAGTATCGATTTCTAATATTTAAAGACGAGCCAAAAATTCATCGATTATACATTTTAATAGTACATAGATTACAGAATCATTTGGTACCAAACAGACACCAGCGTACAAATTTTTTAACTTCATATACATAATATAAGGTTGCGTCGCATAGGGTCAGCGGTAAAAAAGTATATATTTCTAATATTTAAAGACGAGCCAAAAATTCATCGATTATACATTTTAATAATACATTGATTACAGAATCTTTTGGTACCATGCAGACACCAGCGTACAAATTTTTTAATATGATAAACTTAAAATAAATATGCGTCACACAGGGTTCGCGTCAAAAAAGTATCAATTTCTAATATTTTAAGAAGAGCCAAAAATTCATCGATTATACATTTTAATAGTACATAGATTACAGAATCATTTGGTACCAAACAGACACCAGCGTACAAATTTTTTAATATGATAAACATAAAATAAGGATGCGTCGCACAGGGTCCGCGTCAAAAAAGTATCAATTTCTAATATTTTAAGACGAGCCAAAAATTCATCGATTATACATTTTAATAGTACATTGATTACAGAATCTTTTGGCACCAAGCAGACAACAGCGTACAAATTTTTTAACTTGATATACATAAAATAAAATTGCGTCGCATGGGGTCAGCGGAAAAAAGTATCGATTTCTAATATTTAAAGACGAGCCAAAAATTCATCGATTATACATTTTAATAGTACATAGATTACAGAATCATTTGGTACCAAACAGACACCAGCGTACAAATTTTTTAACTTGATATACATAATATAAGGTTGCGTCGCATAGGGTCAGCGGTAAAAAAGTATATATTTCTAATATTTAAAGACGAGCCAAAAATTCATCGATTATACATTTTAATAATACATTGATTACAGAATCTTTTGGTACCATGCAGACACCAGCGTACAAATTTTTTAATATGATAAACATAAAATAAGGATGCGTCGCACAGGGTCCGCGTCAAAAAAGTATCAATTTCTAATATTTTAAGACGAGCCAAAAATTCATCGATTATACATTTAAATAGTACATTGATTACAGAATCTTTTGGTACCAAGCAGACAACAGCGTACAAATTTTTTAACTTGATATACATAAAATAAGATTGCGTCATATGGGGTCAACGGTAAAAAAGTATTGATTTCTAATATTTAAAGACGAGCCAAAAATTCATCGATTATACATTTTAATAGTACATAGATTACAGAATCATTTGGTACCAAACAGACACCAGCGTACAAATTTTTTAACTTGATATACGTAATATAAGGTTGCGTCGCATAGGGTCAGCGGCATAAATGTATCAATTTCTAATATTTTAAGACGAGCCAAAAATTCATCGATTATACATTTTAATAGTACATAGATTACAGAATCATTTGGTACCAAGCAGACAACAGCGTACAAATTTTTTAACTTGATATACATAAAATAAGATTGCGTCGCATGGGGTCAGCGGAAAAAAGTATCGATTCCTAATATTTAAAGACGAGCCAAAAATTCATCGATTATACATTTTAATAATACAATGATTACAGAAACTTTTGGTACCATGCAGACACCAGCGTACAAATTTTTTAATATGATAAACATAAAATAAGGATGCGTCGCACAGGGTCCGCGTCAAAAAAGTATCAATTTCTAATATTTTAAGACGAGCCAAAAATTCATCGATTATACATTTTAATAGTACATTGATTACAGAATCTTTTGGCACCAAGCAGACAACAGCGTACAAATTTTTTAACTTGATATACATAAAATAAAATTGCGTCGCATGGGGTCAGCGGAAAAAAGTATCGATTTCTAATATTTAAAGACGAGCCAAAAATTCATCGATTATACATTTTAATAGTACATAGATTACAGAATCATTTGGTACCAAACAGATACCAGCGTACAAATTTTTTAACTTGATATACATAATATAAGGTTGCGTCGCATAGGGTCAGCGGTAAAAAAGTATATATTTCTAATATTTAAAGACGAGCCAAAAATTCATCGATTATACATTTTAATAATACATTGATTACAGAATCTTTTGGTACCATGCAGACACCAGCGTACAAATTTTTTAATATGATAAACATAAAATAAGGATGCGTCGCACAGGGTCCGCGTCAAAAAAGTATCAATTTCTAATATTTTAAGACGAGCCAAAAATTCATCGATTATACATTTTAATAGTACATTGATTACAGAATCTTTTGGCACCAAGCAGACAACAGCGTACAAATTTTTTAACTTGATATACATAAAATAAAATTGCGTCGCATGGGGTCAGCGGAAAAAAGTATCGATTTCTAATATTTAAAGACGAGCCAAAAATTCATCGATTATACATTTTAATAGTACATAGATTACAGAATCATTTGGTACCAAACAGACACCAGCGTACAAATTTTTTAACTTGATATACATAATATAAGGTTGCGTCGCATAGGGTCAGCGGTAAAAAAGTATATATTTCTAATATTTAAAGACGAGCCAAAAATTCATCGATTATACATTTTAATAATACATTGATTACAGAATCTTTTGGTACCATGCAGACACCAGCGTACAAATTTTTTAATATGATAAACATAAAATAAGGATGCGTCGCACAGGGTCCGCGTCAAAAAAGTATCAATTTCTAATATTTTAAGACGAGCCAAAAATTCATCGATTATACATTTAAATAGTACATTGATTACAGAATCTTTTGGTACCAAGCAGACAACAGCGTACAAATTTTTTAACTTGATATACATAAAATAAGATTGCGTCATATGGGGTCAACGGTAAAAAAGTATTGATTTCTAATATTTAAAGACGAGCCAAAAATTCATCGATTATACATTTTAATAGTACATAGATTACAGAATCATTTGGTACCAAACAGACACCAGCGTACAAATTTTTTAACTTGATATACGTAATATAAGGTTGCGTCGCATAGGGTCAGCGGCATAAATGTATCAATTTCTAATATTTTAAGACGAGCCAAAAATTCATCGATTATACATTTTAATAGTACATAGATTACAGAATCATTTGGTACCAAGCAGACAACAGCGTACAAATTTTTTAACTTGATATACATAAAATAAGATTGCGTCGCATGGGGTCAGCGGAAAAAAGTATCGATTCCTAATATTTAAAGACGAGCCAAAAATTCATCGATTATACATTTTAATAATACAATGATTACAGAATCTTTTGGTACCATGCAGACACCAGCGTACAAATTTTTTAATATGATAAACATAAAATAAGGATGCGTCGCACAGGGTCCGCGTCAAAAAAGTATCAATTTCTAATATTTTAAGACGAGCCAAAAATTCATCGATTATACATTTTAATAGTACATTGATTACAGAATCTTTTGGCACCAAGCAGACAACAGCGTACAAATTTTTTAACTTGATATACATAAAATAAAATTGCGTCGCATGGGGTCAGCGGAAAAAAGTATCGATTTCTAATATTTAAAGACGAGCCAAAAATTCATCGATTATACATTTTAATAGTACATAGATTACAGAATCATTTGGTACCAAACAGACACCAGCGTACAAATTTTTTAACTTGATATACATAATATAAGGTTGCGTCGCATAGGGTCAGCGGTAAAAAAGTATATATTTCTAATATTTAAAGACGAGCCAAAAATTCATCGATTATACATTTTAATAATACATTGATTACAGAATCTTTTGGTACCATGCAGACACCAGCGTACAAATTTTTTAATATGATAAACATAAAATAAGGATGCGTCGCACAGGGTCCGCGTCAAAAAAGTATCAATTTCTAATATTTTAAGACGAGCCAAAAATTCATCGATTATACATTTTAATAGTACATTGATTACAGAATCTTTTGGCACCAAGCAGACAACAGCGTACAAATTTTTTAACTTGATATACATAAAATAAAATTGCGTCGCATGGGGTCAGCGGAAAAAAGTATCGATTTCTAATATTTAAAGACGAGCCAAAAATTCATCGATTATACATTTTAATAGTACATAGATTACAGAATCATTTGGTACCAAACAGACACCAGCGTACAAATTTTTTAACTTGATATACATAATATAAGGTTGCGTCGCATAGGGTCAGCGGTAAAAAAGTATATATTTCTAATATTTAAAGACGAGCCAAAAATTCATCGATTATACATTTTAATAATACATTGATTACAGAATCTTTTGGTACCATGCAGACACCAGCGTACAAATTTTTTAATATGATAAACATAAAATAAGGATGCGTCGCACAGGGTCCGCGTCAAAAAAGTATCAATTTCTAATATTTTAAGACGAGCCAAAAATTCATCGATTATACATTTAAATAGTACATTGATTACAGAATCTTTTGGCACCAAGCAGACAACAGCGTACAAATTTTTTAACTTGATATACATAAAATAAAATTGCGTCGCATGGGGTCAGCGGAAAAAAGTATCGATTTCTAATATTTAAAGACGAGCCAAAAATTCATCGATTATACATTTTAATAATACATTGATTACAGAATCTTTTGGTACCATGCAGACACCAGCGTACAAATTTTTTAATATGATAAACATAATATAAGTTTGCGTCGCATAGGGTCAGCGGTAAAAAAGTATATATTTCTAATATTTAAAGACGAGCCAAAAATTCATCGATTATACATTTTAATAATACATTGATTACAGAATCTTTTGGTACCATGCAGACACCAGCGTACAAATTTTTTAATATGATAAACATAAAATAAGGATGCGTCGCACAGGGTCCGCGTCAAAAAAGTATCAATTTCTAATATTTTAAGACGAGCCAAAAATTCATCGATTATACATTTTAATAGTACATTGATTACAGAATCTTTTGGCACCAAGCAGACAACAGCGTACAAATTTTTTAACTTGATATACATAAAATAAAATTGCGTCGCATGGGGTCAGCGGAAAAAAGTATCGATTTCTAATATTTAAAGACGAGCCAAAAATTCATCGATTATACATTTTAATAGTACATAGATTACAGAATCATTTGGTACCAAACAGACACCAGCGTACAAATTTTTTAACTTCATATACATAATATAAGGTTGCGTCGCATAGGGTCAGCGGTAAAAAAGTATATATTTCTAATATTTAAAGACGAGCCAAAAATTCATCGATTATACATTTTAATAATTCATTGATTACAGAATCTTTTGGTACCATGCAGACACCAGCGTACAAATTTTTTAATATGATAAACTTAAAATAAATATGCGTCACACAGGGTTCGCGTCAAAAAAGTATCAATTTCTAATATTTTAAGAAGAGCCAAAAATTCATCGATTATACATTTTAATAGTACATAGATTACAGAATCATTTGGTACCAAACAGACACCAGCGTACAAATTTTTTAATATGATAAACATAAAATAAGGATGCGTCGCACAGGGTCCGCGTCAAAAAAGTATCAATTTCTAATATTTTAAGACGAGCCAAAAATTCATCGATTATACATTTTAATAGTACATTGATTACAGAATCTTTTGGCACCAAGCAGACAACAGCGTACAAATTTTTTAACTTGATATACATAAAATAAAATTGCGTCGCATGGGGTCAGCGGAAAAAAGTATCGATTTCTAATATTTAAAGACGAGCCAAAAATTCATCGATTATACATTTTAATAGTACATAGATTACAGAATCATTTGGTACCAAACAGACACCAGCGTACAAATTTTTTAACTTCATATACATAATATAAGGTTGCGTCGCATAGGGTCAGCGGAAAAAAGTATCGATTTCTAATATTTAAAGACGAGCCAAAAATTCATCGATTATACATTTTAATAGTACATAGATTACAGAATCATTTGGTACCAAACAGACACCAGCGTACAAATTTTTTAACTTGATATACGTAATATAAGGTTGCGTCGCATAGGGTCAGCGGCATAAATGTATCAATTTCTAATATTTTAAGACGAGCCAAAAATTCATCGATTATACATTTTAATAGTACATAGATTACAGAATCATTTGGTACCAAGCAGACAACAGCGTACAAATTTTTTAACTTGATATACATAAAATAAGATTGCGTCGCATGGGGTCAGCGGAAAAAAGTATCGATTTCTAATATTTAAAGACGAGCCAAAAATTCATCGATTATACATTTTAATAATACAATGATTACAGAATCTTTTGGTACCATGCAGACACCAGCGTACAAATTTTTTAATATGATAAACATAAAATAAGGATGCGTCGCACAGGGTCCGCGTCAAAAAAGTATCAATTTCTAATATTTTAAGACGAGCCAAAAATTCATCGATTATACATTTTAATAGTACATAGATTACAGAATCATTTGGTACCAAACAGACACCAGCGTACAAATTTTTTAACTTGATATACATAATATAAGGTTGCGTCGCATAGGGTCAGCGGTAAAAAAGTATCGATTTCTAATATTTAAAGACGAGCCAAAAATTCATCGATTATACATTTTAATAATACATTGATTACAGAATCTTTTGGTACCATGCAGACACCAGCGTACAAATTTTTTAATATGATAAACTTAAAATAAATATGCGTCACACAGGGTTCGCGTCAAAAAAGTATCAATTTCTAATATTTTAAGAAGAGCCAAAAATTCATCGATTTTACATTTTAATAGTACATAGATTACAGAATCATTTGGTACCAAACAGACACCAGCGTACACATTTTTTAACTTGATATACATAATATAAGGTTGCGTCGCATAGGGTCAGCGGTAAAAAAGTATATATTTCTAATATTTAAAGACGAGCCAAAAATTCATCGATTATACATTTTAATAATACATTGATTACAGAATCTTTTGGTACCATGCAGACACCAGCGTACAAATTTTTTAATATGATAAACATAAAATAAGGATGCGTCGCACAGGGTCCGCGTCAAAAAAGTATCAATTTCTAATATTTTAAGACGAGCCAAAAATTCATCGATTATACATTTTAATAGTACATTGATTACAGAATCTTTTGGCACCAAGCAGACAACAGCGTACAAATTTTTTAACTTGATATACATAAAATAAAATTGCGTCGCATGGGGTCAGCGGAAAAAAGTATCGATTTCTAATATTTAAAGACGAGCCAAAAATTCATCGATTATACATTTTAATAGTACATAGATTACAGAATCATTTGGTACCAAACAGACACCAGCGTACAAATTTTTTAACTTGATATACATAAAATAAGGTTGCGTCGCATAGGTTCAGCGTTATAAAGTATCGATTTCCAATATTTTAAGACGAGCCAAAAATTCATCGGTTATACATTTTAATAGTACATTGATTACAAAATCTTTTCGTACCATGCAGACACCAGCGTACAAATTTTTTAATATGATAAACTTAAAATAAGAATGCGTCGCACAGGGTCCGCGTCAAAAAAGTAACAATTTCTAATATTTTAAGACGAGCCGAAAATTCATCGATTATACATTTTAATAGTACATTGATTACAGTATCTTTTGGTACCAAGCAGACAACAGCGTACAAATTTTTTAACTTGATATACATAAAATAAAATTGCGTCGCATGGGGTCAGCGGAAAAAAGTATCGATTTCTAATATTTAAAGACGAGCCAAAAAATTCATCGATTATACATTTTAATAGTACATAGATTACAGAATCATTTGGTACCAAACAGACACCAGCGTACAAATTTTTTAACTTGATATACATAAAATAAAATTGCGTCGCATGGGGTCAGCGGTAAAAAAGTATATATTTCTAATATTTAAAGACGAGCCAAAAATTCATCGATTATACATTTTAATAGTACATAGATTACAGAGTCTTTTGGTACCATGCAGACACCAGCGTACAAATTTTTTAATATGATAAACATAAAATAAGGATGCGTCGCACAGGGTCCGCGTCAAAAAAGTATCAATTTCTAATATTTTAAGACGAGCCAAAAATTCATCGATTATACATTTTAATAGTACATTGATTACAGAATCTTTTGGCACCAAGCAGACAACAGCGTACAAATTTTTTAACTTGATATACATAAAATAAAATTGCGTCGCATGGGGTCAGCGGAAAAAAGTATCGATTTCTAATATTTAAAGACGAGCCAAAAATTCATCGATTATACATTTTAATAGTACATAGATTACAGAATCATTTGGTACCAAACAGACACCAGCGTACAAATTTTTTAACTTGATATACATAAAATAAGGTTGCGTCGCATAGGTTCAGCGTTATAAAGTATCGATTTCCAATATTTTAAGACGAGCCAAAAATTCATCGGTTATACATTTTAATAGTACATTGATTACAAAATCTTTTCGTACCATGCAGACACCAGCGTACAAATTTTTTAATATGATAAACTTAAAATAAGGATGCGTAGCACAGGGTCCGCGTCAAAAAAGTATCAATTTCTAATATTTTAAGACGAGCCGAAAATTCATCGATTATACATTTTAATAGTACATTGATTACAGTATCTTTTGGTACCAAGCAGACAACAGCGTACAAATTTTTTAACTTGATATACATAAAATAAAATTGCGTCGCATGGGGTCAGCGGAAAAAAGTATCGATTTCTAATATTTAAAGACGAGCCAAAAATTCATCGATTATACATTTTAATAGTACATAGATTACAGAATCATTTGGTACCAAACAGACACCAGCGTACAAATTTTTTAACTTGATATACATAATATAAGGTTGCGTCGCATAGGGTCAGCGGTAAAAAAGTATATATTTCTAATATTTAAAGACGAGCCAAAAATTCATCGATTATACATTTTAATAATACATTGATTACAGAATCTTTTGGTACCATGCAGACACCAGCGTACAAATTTTTTAATATGATAAACATAAAATAAGGATGCGTCGCACAGGGTCCGCGTCAAAAAAGTATCAATTTCTAATATTTTAAGACGAGCCAAAAATTCATCGATTATACATTTAAATAGTACATTGATTACAGAATCTTTTGGCACCAAGCAGACAACAGCGTACAAATATTTTAACTTGATATACATAAAATAAAATTGCGTCGCATGGGGTCAGCGGAAAAAAGTATCGATTTCTAATATTTAAAGACGAGCCAAAAATTCATCGATTATACATTTTAATAGTACATAGATTACAGAATCATTTGGTACCAAACAGACACCAGCGTACAAATTTTTTAACTTGATATACATAATATAATGTTGCGTCGCATAGGGTCAGCGGTAAAAAAGTATCGATTTCTAATATTTAAAGACGAGCCAAATATTCATCGATTATACATTTTAATAGTACATAGATTACAGAATCATTTGGCACCAAGCAGACAACAGCGTACAAATTTTTTAACTTGATATACATAAAATAAAATTGCGTCGCATGGGGTCAGCGGAAAAATGTATCGATTTCTAATATTTAAAGACGAGCCAAAAATTCATCGATTATACATTTTAATAGTACATAGATTACAGAATCATTTGGTACCAAACAGACACCAGCGTATAAATTTTTTAACTTGATATACATAATATAAGGTTGCGTCGCATAGGGTCAGCGGTAAAAAAGTATATATTTCTAATATTTAAAGACGAGCCAAAATTTCATCGATTATACATTTTAATAATACATTGATTACAGAATCTTTTGGTACCATGCAGACACCAGCGTACAAATTTTTTAATATGATAAACATAAAATAAGGATGCGTCGCACAGGGTCCGCGTCAAAAAAGTATCAATTTCTAATATTTTAAGACGAGCCAAAAATTCATCGATTATACATTTTAATAGTACATTGATTACAGAATCTTTTGGCACCAAGCAGACAACAGCGTACAAATTTTTTAACTTGATATACATAAAATAAAATTGCGTCGCATGGGGTCAGCGGAAAAAAGTATCGATTTCTAATATTTAAAGACGAGCCAAAAATTCATCGATTATACATTTTAATAGTACATAGATTACAGAATCATTTGGTACCAAACAGACACCAGTGTACAAATTTTTTAAATTGATATACATAATATAAGGTTGCGTCGCATAGGGTCAGCGGTAAAAAAGTATATATTTCTAATATTTAAAGACGAGCCAAAAATTCATCGATTATACATTTTAATAATACATTGATTACAGAATCTTATGGTACCATGCAGACACCAGCGTACAAATTTTTTAATATGATAAACATAAAATAAGGATGCGTCGCACAGGGTCCGCGTCAAAAAAGTATCAATTTCTACTATTTTAAGACGAGCCAAAAATTCATCGATTATACATTTAAATAGTACATTGATTACAGAATCTTTTGGCACCAAGCAGACAACAGCGTACAAATTTTTTAACTTGATATACATAATATAAGGTTGCGTCGCATAGGGTCAGCGGTAAAAAAGTATATATTTCTAATATTTAAAGACGAGCCAAAAATTCATCGATTATACATTTTAATAGTACATTGATTACAAAATCTTTTCGTACCATGCAGACACCAGCGTACAAATTTTTTAATATGATAAACATAAAATAAGTATGCGTCGCACAGGGTCCGCGTCAAAAAAGTATGAATTTCTAATATTTTAAGACGAGCCAAAAATTCATCGATTATACATTTTAATAGTACATTGATTACAGAATCTTTTGGCACCAAGCAGACAACAGCGTACAAATTTTTTAACTTGATATACATAAAATAAAATTGCGTCGCATGGGGTCAGCGGAAAAAAGTATCGTTTTCTAATATTTAAAGACGAGCCAAAAATTCATCGATTATACATTTTAATAGTACATAGATTACAGAATCATTTGGTACCAAACAGACACCAGCGTACAAATTTTTTAACTTGATATACATAATATAAGGTTGCGTCGCATAGGGTCAGCGGTAAAAAAGTATATATTTCTAATATTTAAAGACGAGCCAAAAATTCATCGATTATACATTTTAATAATACATTGATTACAGAATCTTTTGGTACCATGCAGACACCAGCGTACAAATTTTTTAATATGATAAACATAAAATAAGGATGCGTCGCACAGGGTCCGCGTCAAAAAAGTATCAATTTCTAATATTTTAAGACGAGCCAAAAATTCATCGATTATACATTTAAATAGTACATTGATTACAGAATCTTTTGGTACCAAGCAGACAACAGCGTACAAATTTTTTAACTTGATATACATAAAATAAGATTGCTTCATATGGGGTCAACGGTAAAAAAGTATTGATTTCTAATATTTAAAGACGAGCCAAAAATTCATCGATTATACATTTTAATAGTACATAGATTACAGAATCATTTGGTACCAAGCAGACAACAGCGTACAAATTTTTTAACTTGATATACATAAAATAAGATTGCGTCGCATGGGGTCAGCGGAAAAAAGTATCGATTTCTAATATTTAAAGACGAGCCAAAAATTCATCGATTATACATTTTAATAGTACATAGATTACAAAATCATTTGGTACCAAACAGACACCAGCGTACAAATTTTTTAACTTGATATACGTAATATAAGGTTGCGTCGCATAGGGTCAGCGGCATAAATGTATCAATTTCTAATATTTTAAGACGAGCCAAAAATTCATCGATTATACATTTAAATAGTACATTGATTACAGAATCTTTTGGTACCAAGCAGACAACAGCGTACAAATTTTTTAACTTGATATACATAAAATAAGATTGCGTCATATGGGGTCAACGGTAAAAAAGTATTGATTTCTAATATTTAAAGACGAGCCAAAAATTCATCGATTATACATTTTAATAGTACATAGATTACAGAATCATTTGGTACCAAACAGACACCAGCGTACAAATTTTTTAACTTGATATACGTAATATAAGGTTGCGTCGCATAGGGTCAGCGGCATAAATGTATCAATTTCTAATATTTTAAGACGAGCCAAAAATTCATCGATTATACATTTTAATAGTACATAGATTACAGAATCATTTGGTACCAAGCAGACAACAGCGTACAAATTTTTTAACTTGATATACATAAAATAAGATTGCGTCGCATGGGGTCAGCGGAAAAAAGTATCGATTCCTAATATTTAAAGACGAGCCAAAAATTCATCGATTATACATTTTAATAATACAATGATTACAGAAACTTTTGGTACCATGCAGACACCAGCGTACAAATTTTTTAATATGATAAACATAAAATAAGGATGCGTCGCACAGGGTCCGCGTCAAAAAAGTATCAATTTCTAATATTTTAAGACGAGCCAAAAATTCATCGATTATACATTTTAATAGTACATTGATTACAGAATCTTTTGGCACCAAGCAGACAACAGCGTACAAATTTTTTAACTTGATATACATAAAATAAAATTGCGTCGCATGGGGTCAGCGGAAAAAAGTATCGATTTCTAATATTTAAAGACGAGCCAAAAATTCATCGATTATACATTTTAATAGTACATAGATTACAGAATCATTTGGTACCAAACAGACACCAGCGTACAAATTTTTTAACTTGATATACATAATATAAGGTTGCGTCGCATAGGGTCAGCGGTAAAAAAGTATATATTTCTAATATTTAAAGACGAGCCAAAAATTCATCGATTATACATTTTAATAATACATTGATTACAGAATCTTTTGGTACCATGCAGACACCAGCGTACAAATTTTTTAATATGATAAACATAAAATAAGGATGCGTCGCACAGGGTCCGCGTCAAAAAAGTATCAATTTCTAATATTTTAAGACGAGCCAAAAATTCATCGATTATACATTTTAATAGTACATTGATTACAGAATCTTTTGGCACCAAGCAGACAACAGCGTACAAATTTTTTAACTTGATATACATAAAATAAAATTGCGTCGCATGGGGTCAGCGGAAAAAAGTATCGATTTCTAATATTTAAAGACGAGCCAAAAATTCATCGATTATACATTTTAATAGTACATAGATTACAGAATCATTTGGTACCAAACAGACACCAGCGTACAAATTTTTTAACTTGATATACATAATATAAGGTTGCGTCGCATAGGGTCAGCGGTAAAAAAGTATATATTTCTAATATTTAAAGACGAGCCAAAAATTCATCGATTATACATTTTAATAATACATTGATTACAGAATCTTTTGGTACCATGCAGACACCAGCGTACAAATTTTTTAATATGATAAACATAAAATAAGGATGCGTCGCACAGGGTCCGCGTCAAAAAAGTATCAATTTCTAATATTTTAAGACGAGCCAAAAATTCATCGATTATACATTTAAATAGTACATTGATTACAGAATCTTTTGGTACCAAGCAGACAACAGCGTACAAATTTTTTAACTTGATATACATAAAATAAGATTGCGTCATATGGGGTCAACGGTAAAAAAGTATTGATTTCTAATATTTAAAGACGAGCCAAAAATTCATCGATTATACATTTTAATAGTACATAGATTACAGAATCATTTGGTACCAAACAGACACCAGCGTACAAATTTTTTAACTTGATATACGTAATATAAGGTTGCGTCGCATAGGGTCAGCGGCATAAATGTATCAATTTCTAATATTTTAAGACGAGCCAAAAATTCATCGATTATACATTTTAATAGTACATAGATTACAGAATCATTTGGTACCAAGCAGACAACAGCGTACAAATTTTTTAACTTGATATACATAAAATAAGATTGCGTCGCATGGGGTCAGCGGAAAAAAGTATCGATTCCTAATATTTAAAGACGAGCCAAAAATTCATCGATTATACATTTTAATAATACAATGATTACAGAATCTTTTGGTACCATGCAGACACCAGCGTACAAATTTTTTAATATGATAAACATAAAATAAGGATGCGTCGCACAGGGTCCGCGTCAAAAAAGTATCAATTTCTAATATTTTAAGACGAGCCAAAAATTCATCGATTATACATTTTAATAGTACATTGATTACAGAATCTTTTGGCACCAAGCAGACAACAGCGTACAAATTTTTTAACTTGATATACATAAAATAAAATTGCGTCGCATGGGGTCAGCGGAAAAAAGTATCGATTTCTAATATTTAAAGACGAGCCAAAAATTCATCGATTATACATTTTAATAGTACATAGATTACAGAATCATTTGGTACCAAACAGACACCAGCGTACAAATTTTTTAACTTGATATACATAATATAAGGTTGCGTCGCATAGGGTCAGCGGTAAAAAAGTATATATTTCTAATATTTAAAGACGAGCCAAAAATTCATCGATTATACATTTTAATAATACATTGATTACAGAATCTTTTGGTACCATGCAGACACCAGCGTACAAATTTTTTAATATGATAAACATAAAATAAGGATGCGTCGCACAGGGTCCGCGTCAAAAAAGTATCAATTTCTAATATTTTAAGACGAGCCAAAAATTCATCGATTATACATTTTAATAGTACATTGATTACAGAATCTTTTGGCACCAAGCAGACAACAGCGTACAAATTTTTTAACTTGATATACATAAAATAAAATTGCGTCGCATGGGGTCAGCGGAAAAAAGTATCGATTTCTAATATTTAAAGACGAGCCAAAAATTCATCGATTATACATTTTAATAGTACATAGATTACAGAATCATTTGGTACCAAACAGACACCAGCGTACAAATTTTTTAACTTGATATACATAATATAAGGTTGCGTCGCATAGGGTCAGCGGTAAAAAAGTATATATTTCTAATATTTAAAGACGAGCCAAAAATTCATCGATTATACATTTTAATAATACATTGATTACAGAATCTTTTGGTACCATGCAGACACCAGCGTACAAATTTTTTAATATGATAAACATAAAATAAGGATGCGTCGCACAGGGTCCGCGTCAAAAAAGTATCAATTTCTAATATTTTAAGACGAGCCAAAAATTCATCGATTATACATTTAAATAGTACATTGATTACAGAATCTTTTGGCACCAAGCAGACAACAGCGTACAAATTTTTTAACTTGATATACATAAAATAAAATTGCGTCGCATGGGGTCAGCGGAAAAAAGTATCGATTTCTAATATTTAAAGACGAGCCAAAAATTCATCGATTATACATTTTAATAATACATTGATTACAGAATCTTTTGGTACCATGCAGACACCAGCGTACAAATTTTTTAATATGATAAACATAATATAAGTTTGCGTCGCATAGGGTCAGCGGTAAAAAAGTATATATTTCTAATATTTAAAGACGAGCCAAAAATTCATCGATTATACATTTTAATAATACATTGATTACAGAATCTTTTGGTACCATGCAGACACCAGCGTACAAATTTTTTAATATGATAAACATAAAATAAGGATGCGTCGCACAGGGTCCGCGTCAAAAAAGTATCAATTTCTAATATTTTAAGACGAGCCAAAAATTCATCGATTATACATTTTAATAGTACATTGATTACAGAATCTTTTGGCACCAAGCAGACAACAGCGTACAAATTTTTTAACTTGATATACATAAAATAAAATTGCGTCGCATGGGGTCAGCGGAAAAAAGTATCGATTTCTAATATTTAAAGACGAGCCAAAAATTCATCGATTATACATTTTAATAGTACATAGATTACAGAATCATTTGGTACCAAACAGACACCAGCGTACAAATTTTTTAACTTCATATACATAATATAAGGTTGCGTCGCATAGGGTCAGCGGTAAAAAAGTATATATTTCTAATATTTAAAGACGAGCCAAAAATTCATCGATTATACATTTTAATAATTCATTGATTACAGAATCTTTTGGTACCATGCAGACACCAGCGTACAAATTTTTTAATATGATAAACTTAAAATAAATATGCGTCACACAGGGTTCGCGTCAAAAAAGTATCAATTTCTAATATTTTAAGAAGAGCCAAAAATTCATCGATTATACATTTTAATAGTACATAGATTACAGAATCATTTGGTACCAAACAGACACCAGCGTACAAATTTTTTAATATGATAAACATAAAATAAGGATGCGTCGCACAGGGTCCGCGTCAAAAAAGTATCAATTTCTAATATTTTAAGACGAGCCAAAAATTCATCGATTATACATTTTAATAGTACATTGATTACAGAATCTTTTGGCACCAAGCAGACAACAGCGTACAAATTTTTTAACTTGATATACATAAAATAAAATTGCGTCGCATGGGGTCAGCGGAAAAAAGTATCGATTTCTAATATTTAAAGACGAGCCAAAAATTCATCGATTATACATTTTAATAGTACATAGATTACAGAATCATTTGGTACCAAACAGACACCAGCGTACAAATTTTTTAACTTCATATACATAATATAAGGTTGCGTCGCATAGGGTCAGCGGAAAAAAGTATCGATTTCTAATATTTAAAGACGAGCCAAAAATTCATCGATTATACATTTTAATAGTACATAGATTACAGAATCATTTGGTACCAAACAGACACCAGCGTACAAATTTTTTAACTTGATATACGTAATATAAGGTTGCGTCGCATAGGGTCAGCGGCATAAATGTATCAATTTCTAATATTTTAAGACGAGCCAAAAATTCATCGATTATACATTTTAATAGTACATAGATTACAGAATCATTTGGTACCAAGCAGACAACAGCGTACAAATTTTTTAACTTGATATACATAAAATAAGATTGCGTCGCATGGGGTCAGCGGAAAAAAGTATCGATTTCTAATATTTAAAGACGAGCCAAAAATTCATCGATTATACATTTTAATAATACAATGATTACAGAATCTTTTGGTACCATGCAGACACCAGCGTACAAATTTTTTAATATGATAAACATAAAATAAGGATGCGTCGCACAGGGTCCGCGTCAAAAAAGTATCAATTTCTAATATTTTAAGACGAGCCAAAAATTCATCGATTATACATTTTAATAGTACATAGATTACAGAATCATTTGGTACCAAACAGACACCAGCGTACAAATTTTTTAACTTGATATACATAATATAAGGTTGCGTCGCATAGGGTCAGCGGTAAAAAAGTATCGATTTCTAATATTTAAAGACGAGCCAAAAATTCATCGATTATACATTTTAATAATACATTGATTACAGAATCTTTTGGTACCATGCAGACACCAGCGTACAAATTTTTTAATATGATAAACTTAAAATAAATATGCGTCACACAGGGTTCGCGTCAAAAAAGTATCAATTTCTAATATTTTAAGAAGAGCCAAAAATTCATCGATTTTACATTTTAATAGTACATAGATTACAGAATCATTTGGTACCAAACAGACACCAGCGTACACATTTTTTAACTTGATATACATAATATAAGGTTGCGTCGCATAGGGTCAGCGGTAAAAAAGTATATATTTCTAATATTTAAAGACGAGCCAAAAATTCATCGATTATACATTTTAATAATACATTGATTACAGAATCTTTTGGTACCATGCAGACACCAGCGTACAAATTTTTTAATATGATAAACATAAAATAAGGATGCGTCGCACAGGGTCCGCGTCAAAAAAGTATCAATTTCTAATATTTTAAGACGAGCCAAAAATTCATCGATTATACATTTTAATAGTACATTGATTACAGAATCTTTTGGCACCAAGCAGACAACAGCGTACAAATTTTTTAACTTGATATACATAAAATAAAATTGCGTCGCATGGGGTCAGCGGAAAAAAGTATCGATTTCTAATATTTAAAGACGAGCCAAAAATTCATCGATTATACATTTTAATAGTACATAGATTACAGAATCATTTGGTACCAAACAGACACCAGCGTACAAATTTTTTAACTTGATATACATAAAATAAGGTTGCGTCGCATAGGTTCAGCGTTATAAAGTATCGATTTCCAATATTTTAAGACGAGCCAAAAATTCATCGGTTATACATTTTAATAGTACATTGATTACAAAATCTTTTCGTACCATGCAGACACCAGCGTACAAATTTTTTAATATGATAAACTTAAAATAAGAATGCGTCGCACAGGGTCCGCGTCAAAAAAGTAACAATTTCTAATATTTTAAGACGAGCCGAAAATTCATCGATTATACATTTTAATAGTACATTGATTACAGTATCTTTTGGTACCAAGCAGACAACAGCGTACAAATTTTTTAACTTGATATACATAAAATAAAATTGCGTCGCATGGGGTCAGCGGAAAAAAGTATCGATTTCTAATATTTAAAGACGAGCCAAAAATTCATCGATTATACATTTTAATAGTACATAGATTACAGAATCATTTGGTACCAAACAGACACCAGCGTACAAATTTTTTAACTTGATATACATAATATAAGGTTGCGTCGCATAGGGTCAGCGGTAAAAAAGTATATATTTCTAATATTTAAAGACGAGCCAAAAATTCATCGATTATACATTTTAATAATACATTGATTACAGAATCTTTTGGTACCATGCAGACACCAGCGTACAAATTTTTTAATATGATAAACATAAAATAAGGATGCGTCGCACAGGGTCCGCGTCAAAAAAGTATCAATTTCTAATATTTTAAGACGAGCCAAAAATTCATCGATTATACATTTAAATAGTACATTGATTACAGAATCTTTTGGCACCAAGCAGACAACAGCGTACAAATTTTTTAACTTGATATACATAAAATAAAATTGCGTCGCATGGGGTCAGCGGAAAAAAGTATCGATTTCTAATATTTAAAGACGAGCCAAAAATTCATCGATTATACATTTTCATAGTACATAGATTACAGAATCATTTGGTACCAAACAGACACCAGCGTACAAATTTTTTAACTTGATATACATAATATAAGGTTGCGTCGCATAGGGTCAGCGGTAAAAAAGTATCGATTTCTAATATTTAAAGACGAGCCAAAAATTCATCGATTATACATTTTAATAGTACATAGATTACAGAATCATTTGGCACCAAGCAGACAACAGCGTACAAATTTTTTAACTTGATATACATAAAATAAAATTGCGTCGCATGGGGTCAGCGGAAAAATGTATCGATTTCTAATATTTAAAGACGAGCCAAAAATTCATCGATTATACATTTTAATAGTACATAGATTACAGAATCATTTGGTACCAAACAGACACCAGCGTACAAATTTTTTAACTTGATATACATAATATAAGGTTGCGTCGCATGGGGTCAGCGGAAAAAAGTATCGATATCTAATATTTAAAGACGAGCCAAAAATTCATCGATTATACATTTTAATAGTACATAGATTACAGAATCATTTGGTACCAAACAGACACCAGCGTACAAATTTTTTAACTTGATATACATAATATAAGGTTGCGTCGCATAGGGTCAGCGGTAAAAAAGTATATATTTCTAATATTTAAAGACGAGCCAAAAATTCATCGATTATACATTTTAATAGTACATTGATTACAGAATTATGTGATGCAAAGCAGACACCAGCGTACAAATGTTTTAATAAGATATACATAAAATAAGGATGCGTCGCACAGGGTCCGCGTCAAAAAAGTATCAATTTCTAAAATTTTAAGACGAGCCAAAAATTCATCGATTATATATTTCAGTAGTACATTGATTACAGAATCTTTTGGTACCAAGCAGACAACAGCGTACAAACTTTTTCATTTGCTATACATAAATTAAGGATGCGTCGCATAGGGTCAGCGGCATAAATGTATCAATTTCTAATATTTTAAGACGAGCCAAAAATTCATCGATTATACATTTTAATAGTACATAGATTACAGAATCATTTGGTACCAAACAGACACCAGCGTACAAATTTTTTAACTTGATATACATAATATAAGGTTGCATCGCATGGTGTCAGCGGAAAAAAGTATCGATTTCTAATATTTAAAGACGACCCAAAAATTCATCGATTATACATTTTAATAGTACATAGATTACAGAATCATTTGGTACCAAACAGACACCAGCGTACAAATTTTTTAACTTGATATACATAAAATAAGGTTGCGTCGCATAGGTTCAGCGTTATAAAGTATCGATTTCCAATATTTTAAGACGAGCCAAAAATTCATCGGTTATACATTTTAATAGTACATTGATTACAAAATCTTTTCGTACCATGCAGACACCAGCGTACAAATTTTTTAATATGATTAACTTAAAATAAGGATGCGTCGCACAGGGTCCGCGTCAAAAAAGTATCAATTTCTAATATTTTAAGACGAGCCAAAAATTCATCGATTATACATTTAAATAGTACATTGATTACAGAATCTTTTGGCACCAAGCAGACAACAGCGTACAAATTTTTTAACTTGATATACATAAAATAAAATTGCGTCGCATGGGGTCAGCGGAAAAAAGTATCGATTTCTAATATTTAAAGACGAGCCAAAAATTCATCGATTATACATTTTAATAGTACATAGATTACAGAATCATTTGGTACCAAACAGACACCAGCGTACAAATTTTTTAACTTGATATACATAATATAAGGTTGCGTCGCATAGGGTCAGCGGTAAAAAAGTATCGATTTCTAATATTTAAAGACGAGCCAAAAATTCATCGATTATACATTTTAATAGTACATAGATTACAGAATCATTTGGTACCAAACAGACACCAGCGTACAAATTTTTTAACTTGATATACATAATATAAGGTTGCGTCGCATAGGGTCAGCGGTAAAAAAGTATATATTTCTAATATTTAAAGACGAGCCAAAAATTCATCGATTATACATTTTAATAATACATTGATTACAGAATCTTTTGGTACCATGCAGACACCAGCGTACAAATTTTTTAACTTGATATACATAATATAAGGTTGCGTCGCATAGGGTCAGCGGTAAAAAAGTATATATTTCTAATATTTAAAGACGAGCCAAAAATTCATCGATTATACATTTTAATAATACATTGATTACAGAATCTTTTGGTACCATGCAGACACCAGCGTACAAATTTTTTAATATGATAAACATAAAATAAGGATGCGTCGCACAGGGTCCGCGTCAAAAAAGTATCAATTTCTAATATTTTAAGACGAGCCAAAAATTCATCGATTATACATTTTAATAGTACATTGATTACAGAATCTTTTGGCACCAAGCAGACAACAGCGTACAAATTTTTTAACTTGATATACATAAAATAAAATTGCGTCGCATGGGGTCAGCGGAAAAAAGTATCGATTTCTAATATTTAAAGACGAGCCAAAAATTCATCGATTATACATTTTAATAGTACATAGATTACAGAATCATTTGGTACCAAACAGACACCAGCGTACAAATTTTTTAACTTGATATACATAAAATAAAATTGCGTCGCATGGGGTCAGCGGTAAAAAAGTATATATTTCTAATATTTAAAGACGAGCCAAAAATTCATCGATTATACATTTTAATAGTACATAGATTACAGAGTCTTTTGGTACCATGCAGACACCAGCGTACAAATTTTTTAATATGATAAACATAAAATAAGGATGCGTCGCACAGGGTCCGCGTCAAAAAAGTATCAATTTCTAATATTTTAAGACGAGCCAAAAATTCATCGATTATACATTTTAATAGTACATTGATTACAGAATCTTTTGGCACCAAGCAGACAACAGCGTACAAATTTTTTAACTTGATATACATAAAATAAAATTGCGTCGCATGGGGTCAGCGGAAAAAAGTATCGATTTCTAATATTTAAAGACGAGCCAAAAATTCATCGATTATACATTTTAATAGTACATAGATTACAGAATCATTTGGTACCAAACAGACACCAGCGTACAAATTTTTTAACTTGATATACATAAAATAAGGTTGCGTCGCATAGGTTCAGCGTTATAAAGTATCGATTTCCAATATTTTAAGACGAGCCAAAAATTCATCGGTTATACATTTTAATAGTACATTGATTACAAAATCTTTTCGTACCATGCAGACACCAGCGTACAAATTTTTTAATATGATAAACTTAAAATAAGGATGCGTAGCACAGGGTCCGCGTCAAAAAAGTATCAATTTCTAATATTTTAAGACGAGCCGAAAATTCATCGATTATACATTTTAATAGTACATTGATTACAGTATCTTTTGGTACCAAGCAGACAACAGCGTACAAATTTTTTAACTTGATATACATAAAATAAAATTGCGTCGCATGGGGTCAGCGGAAAAAAGTATCGATTTCTAATATTTAAAGACGAGCCAAAAATTCATCGATTATACATTTTAATAGTACATAGATTACAGAATCATTTGGTACCAAACAGACACCAGCGTACAAATTTTTTAACTTGATATACATAATATAAGGTTGCGTCGCATAGGGTCAGCGGTAAAAAAGTATATATTTCTAATATTTAAAGACGAGCCAAAAATTCATCGATTATACATTTTAATAATACATTGATTACAGAATCTTTTGGTACCATGCAGACACCAGCGTACAAATTTTTTAATATGATAAACATAAAATAAGGATGCGTCGCACAGGGTCCGCGTCAAAAAAGTATCAATTTCTAATATTTTAAGACGAGCCAAAAATTCATCGATTATACATTTAAATAGTACATTGATTACAGAATCTTTTGGCACCAAGCAGACAACAGCGTACAAATATTTTAACTTGATATACATAAAATAAAATTGCGTCGCATGGGGTCAGCGGAAAAAAGTATCGATTTCTAATATTTAAAGACGAGCCAAAAATTCATCGATTATACATTTTAATAGTACATAGATTACAGAATCATTTGGTACCAAACAGACACCAGCGTACAAATTTTTTAACTTGATATACATAATATAATGTTGCGTCGCATAGGGTCAGCGGTAAAAAAGTATCGATTTCTAATATTTAAAGACGAGCCAAATATTCATCGATTATACATTTTAATAGTACATAGATTACAGAATCATTTGGCACCAAGCAGACAACAGCGTACAAATTTTTTAACTTGATATACATAAAATAAAATTGCGTCGCATGGGGTCAGCGGAAAAATGTATCGATTTCTAATATTTAAAGACGAGCCAAAAATTCATCGATTATACATTTTAATAGTACATAGATTACAGAATCATTTGGTACCAAACAGACACCAGCGTATAAATTTTTTAACTTGATATACATAATATAAGGTTGCGTCGCATAGGGTCAGCGGTAAAAAAGTATATATTTCTAATATTTAAAGACGAGCCAAAATTTCATCGATTATACATTTTAATAATACATTGATTACAGAATCTTTTGGTACCATGCAGACACCAGCGTACAAATTTTTTAATATGATAAACATAAAATAAGGATGCGTCGCACAGGGTCCGCGTCAAAAAAGTATCAATTTCTAATATTTTAAGACGAGCCAAAAATTCATCGATTATACATTTTAATAGTACATTGATTACAGAATCTTTTGGCACCAAGCAGACAACAGCGTACAAATTTTTTAACTTGATATACATAAAATAAAATTGCGTCGCATGGGGTCAGCGGAAAAAAGTATCGATTTCTAATATTTAAAGACGAGCCAAAAATTCATCGATTATACATTTTAATAGTACATAGATTACAGAATCATTTGGTACCAAACAGACACCAGTGTACAAATTTTTTAAATTGATATACATAATATAAGGTTGCGTCGCATAGGGTCAGCGGTAAAAAAGTATATATTTCTAATATTTAAAGACGAGCCAAAAATTCATCGATTATACATTTTAATAATACATTGATTACAGAATCTTATGGTACCATGCAGACACCAGCGTACAAATTTTTTAATATGATAAACATAAAATAAGGATGCGTCGCACAGGGTCCGCGTCAAAAAAGTATCAATTTCTACTATTTTAAGACGAGCCAAAAATTCATCGATTATACATTTAAATAGTACATTGATTACAGAATCTTTTGGCACCAAGCAGACAACAGCGTACAAATTTTTTAACTTGATATACATAATATAAGGTTGCGTCGCATAGGGTCAGCGGTAAAAAAGTATATATTTCTAATATTTAAAGACGAGCCAAAAATTCATCGATTATACATTTTAATAGTACATTGATTACAAAATCTTTTCGTACCATGCAGACACCAGCGTACAAATTTTTTAATATGATAAACATAAAATAAGTATGCGTCGCACAGGGTCCGCGTCAAAAAAGTATGAATTTCTAATATTTTAAGACGAGCCAAAAATTCATCGATTATACATTTTAATAGTACATTGATTACAGAATCTTTTGGCACCAAGCAGACAACAGCGTACAAATTTTTTAACTTGATATACATAAAATAAAATTGCGTCGCATGGGGTCAGCGGAAAAAAGTATCGTTTTCTAATATTTAAAGACGAGCCAAAAATTCATCGATTATACATTTTAATAGTACATAGATTACAGAATCATTTGGTACCAAACAGACACCAGCGTACAAATTTTTTAACTTGATATACATAATATAAGGTTGCGTCGCATAGGGTCAGCGGTAAAAAAGTATATATTTCTAATATTTAAAGACGAGCCAAAAATTCATCGATTATACATTTTAATAATACATTGATTACAGAATCTTTTGGTACCATGCAGACACCAGCGTACAAATTTTTTAATATGATAAACATAAAATAAGGATGCGTCGCACAGGGTCCGCGTCAAAAAAGTATCAATTTCTAATATTTTAAGACGAGCCAAAAATTCATCGATTATACATTTAAATAGTACATTGATTACAGAATCTTTTGGTACCAAGCAGACAACAGCGTACAAATTTTTTAACTTGATATACATAAAATAAGATTGCTTCATATGGGGTCAACGGTAAAAAAGTATTGATTTCTAATATTTAAAGACGAGCCAAAAATTCATCGATTATACATTTTAATAGTACATAGATTACAGAATCATTTGGTACCAAGCAGACAACAGCGTACAAATTTTTTAACTTGATATACATAAAATAAGATTGCGTCGCATGGGGTCAGCGGAAAAAAGTATCGATTTCTAATATTTAAAGACGAGCCAAAAATTCATCGATTATACATTTTAATAGTACATAGATTACAAAATCATTTGGTACCAAACAGACACCAGCGTACAAATTTTTTAACTTGATATACGTAATATAAGGTTGCGTCGCATAGGGTCAGCGGCATAAATGTATCAATTTCTAATATTTTAAGACGAGCCAAAAATTCATCGATTATACATTTAAATAGTACATTGATTACAGAATCTTTTGGTACCAAGCAGACAACAGCGTACAAATTTTTTAACTTGATATACATAAAATAAGATTGCGTCATATGGGGTCAACGGTAAAAAAGTATTGATTTCTAATATTTAAAGACGAGCCAAAAATTCATCGATTATACATTTTAATAGTACATAGATTACAGAATCATTTGGTACCAAGCAGACAACAGCGTACAAATTTTTTAACTTGATATACATAAAATAAGATTGCGTCGCATGGGGTCAGCGGAAAAAAGTATCGATTTCTAATATTTAAAGACGAGCCAAAAATTCATCGATTATACATTTTAATAGTACATAGATTACAGAATCATTTGGTACCAAACAGACACCAGCGTACAAATTTTTTAACTTGATATACGTAATATAAGGTTGCGTCGCATAGGGTCAGCGGCATAAATGTATCAATTTCTAATATTTTAAGACGAGCCAAAAATTCATCGATTATACATTTTAATAGTACATTGATTACAGAATCATTTGGTACCAAACAGACACCAGCGTACAAATTTTTTAACTTGATATACATAATTTATTTATACGCCGTATTGGGTCCGCGGCGACATAGTGTCGACTTTTGATATCTTAAGACGAGCCAAAAATTAATCGATTATATTTTTCAATAGTACATCGTTTTTCATCGCTATTTTGTTATTCATCGCTTTAATATTTCGAATGGAAATTGTTTGCAGATTATTTCTATGTTAAACTTATGCGAGCCTGCAAATTTCTTTATTTAATATACATAATATGAATTTGCCTTTATGATATTATAACATTGTTTTACAATGTATTACTAACTTAATATTTTTAAATTTAATTAAAAAATTATTGTTTTATAAATATTTTGTGACAGAAATCATCTATTTAAGGAGTATATTTACTAATTACATTTTCTATTAATGTTACAAAAGTAAACGTAATATATTGTAAATAATATGTTATGTTACTTTAAACTGGATTAACATTTGTGACAGTTATCAGCTGGTTATTTTGAGAAAATATTTTTCGCGTAAAATACAACATATTATTTTACAACATATTATTATTTTAATATTTTCTATATATATATATATATATATATATATCATTATTTCAAAATTTAATTATCAAAAATGGTTTCTTAATATTTTTCAAAAGAAATCAGCTATTTAAGTAGTTTATTATTTGCCTGATTAAATTTTCATGTTAATAATACATGTGTAAAAGTCAAAATAATGTATTAAATAATATTAAGTCATAATACTAATATTATATTGTTAGTTATCAGCTGATTTTTGTCAAAAATATATTAATCGAGGATTAGGTATTTTATTTACAACATATTATTACCACATATTGCTATCATAATATTTTTAATATATTATTATTTTCATATTATTTTTATTTCAATCGTGTTCAATTGAGTTAAAATAAGTATTTATAACATATTTGTAACATTATTATTTTAAATCTTGTATCATATATGTAGAGCTCATTGTAGATTTCATTGTATTTTAATTATTAGTGACAAAATAATTATATTATTTTTCAAAAAATTATATTATTTTTAACAAAAAATTGGATAAAATAAGCGCGCACTTGTGTGTCGTCTTCTTCCACACAAATTGTTTCGAATTTGCTCTGCTTTATCGACTCAGCTATTCAGCTACTGGTCGCAGCTGTCTCTCTAATCGCGGATCAGCTGATTCACTTCTTGCCTGCGCATAACAATAAGAGATTGTTGTATTTAGTATTCTTTTTTATTTTGTACGTTATTATATGTACCTACAAGTGTCATTATTGTTCAATATTGATCAAATATTGGTCGTGTTGTTGTATCGAATGTGTTAGCAAAATTTTTTAAATATTTTAATATAATAAAGTGAAAGTGCATCACGTGTGTTAACACGTGTGTTTTTTTTGCAAAAAACGCGTTCGCACATTTCTTGTGTGTTCTAATAAATAAAGAAATTCTTCATAGAACGTTCTTCGTATTACGAAGCTCATTTGTATTCTAGTCATCATAGTTGCTGGATGTACATACATACATATTGATATAATTGACAAATTATATAGATTTTGTTGAGATGGATTTTAAACCAAGCAATGGATTTTTTGACTTATGTATAAATGTATCGAACGAGAATGAGAATCGTTTAGATGATATCTTATTAAAATTATATCAAAGTAAGTAGCTGCAAGATAAAAGATATAATAAATTAATTAATGTGTCTTTTTTGCATTTATAAATTTATTTGTTTTCAGTGGGATATAAGACAGTGATGTTAAATCAAACTATAGATGAAAGTACTATTGATAATGATAAAAAAAAGAAGAAGCGAGGCGAAGAGAGTAAAAGTGTGCCAGATATGGTGCCGGATCCTATTAATGTGTGCAAACTAAATGAGAAATTTGAGGGAAAATTATGTATACTTAATAGGATAACATTTATTTGTTCAAATCCTACAAAAACACATACATTGGTATAATTTTTGTTAACATTAATAACTTGTATTTGAATTGTTTATTTTGAAAGAAGTATAACTGTACTTTAAATATCTAATTTAAGTAAAATATTATTTAAATATATAATTCTACAAATATCTATTAAAGATAATAAATAATTTTTACAAAAATCTTACATACTTTTCAAAATAAAAAAACATTAGTGATACTAATATATTAAATAATTTTGTTTTTACAGGCACAGTGTGCAAATTTGAAAAAATATAACTTATATGCTATTGTTCCAACTAAACAAGATATGTTGGAGGTGAGATAATATTCATTTTTTAAATATAAATTGTGACTTTTTATGTATATATATATATATATATATATATTTCTGTCCTTTTATATGTAATTATTTTCTTTTACAGTTTGCTTGTTCACAATTAAATGTAGATCTTATCACAATAAGACCATCAATTTCTGGCATAAAACTGAAAAGAAAGCTATATCGTCAGGCAGTAGCGAGAGGTTTATGTTTTGAAATACAATATGCAGATCTCTTGAATCGAAAAACACGGATAGCAACTATTCATTATTCTCATTTACTTCACATGTATTATAAGTGCATGGTAAGTGCATATAATTAAGTACATATGTACACATCGCATTCTCATTGTCAGTAGTGAATGACTCTTAAAAATGATTATTATTATGGTAAATAAGAATGTGTTTACATTATATATATATCTATATATTTATATATATTTATATATTTATTTATTTTATTTTTTATTTATATAGAATGTAGTCATATCGAGTGGTGCAGACAATCCCAATTTAATCAGGAGCCCTTACGATATAATAAATCTGTATCCTTTAAATTAATGTGATTATATAACGAATAGTGTAATTATAAAATTGGACTAGTTTTTCATTAATTATTTTATCTAACTTTGCTTATATAAAATATTCTATGTTTTCCATAATTACTCCACTTAATGTACATTTATGATACAGTGGATCTATGTTAGGTTTAAACGAAATTAAATCAAAAGCAGCTATATTAAATCAATGTCAACTTCTTCTTTTAAGAGCAGGTAAGTCGTTATAATTAAGTATACATTTTACACACACATGACTGTATTTTTATTTTATTTTATTTATCGCAGAAAGACGAATATCCGGCAAAGCAGTATTTACAGTGGAATTTACAAAAGAACCAATAGAGGAAGATAACGAGGAAGAATTTTGATAATGAAAATGAATAAGAAAAAAAAGAAAATGTATGAACTAATACATATTATAAAATTTAAATTTACAATTTATTTTAAAAAATAATTTTTTTTATATTTTATTATGTATATTCACAATATATTGTTCTTTTCTAAAGCTAAATTAGTTTGAACTTTCAAATTTTTATTATTTATATATAATTCTGTGTAACATTTAATATTTTTATCTCTTTTTACAATCTTTTTTTCTACTTTTTATAATTCTAAATGCAAAAATTTATTTTATAGTCATCTCTCTGTTAGTCTTATTCTATACTTTCCTTGTAATACATTATATATACATTTTTACTGTATGTATAGCAGCAATCAATATTATAAAACGAACAATTATATTAACTAATAACAGTTGTTGAATACACATAATAATTTTTTAAAAATAATTATTTTAATATGCAGTATATTTTTCACACATATGTGTTTAAAAAATACTGCATATTAAAATATATCTACATCTCTATATTATATACACATGCCTCTATATATGTCATACTTTTATTTTATAGTAATATAATATTATATATATATATATCATGCTATTATCTCATAGTAGTGTCAATAAAAATGACGTCATTTTTATTGACATTATTATAAGATAATATGATCTAGAGGCAGTATTACTGTACCTATAGACGTTAATTATTCAAAAATATTGTAAAATAAAAGTAAGGATTTTTTTAGGAATGTGCATAATTCTTAACAAGAAGTTAGATGAATTTCAATCAACAGCTGATATAGCGGCTATATTCATCTCACTTAGATAAACGACTATCACTATAAGTTCAAATAAGGATTCTTTTAAATAACATTACTTTAACTTTATTACATTTAATCTGAGATGCATTTTGCTTGCAATATATATTATTATAGCGGCGTTATGGTCTTAATCAAGTAAATAATCATTTTCTAATGAAATTAAATGTGCGATGAGATATCAACGCGCAATTAATAACGAAATAACGTAATTTGACGTGCGAAAGACGTAACCAATTGCATTCCTGAAATAATTCGCAACGGTATTAAAAATTTAGAACAATAACGATTTCGATAACACGACATTGATATTGATTTTGTCGTCTAGTAGAAGCTGCTAACATCGACTCGGAGACGGTGGAGGATTCTGTTCTGATCTGAAGATCAAGCGGATCATGCGTCCAACAGCTGCACGATCAAATCGATCATCTGTATATCATTCTCGATCATCCCCGATCCCAAGCCCATCGACAACGTCCGTCCATCATCAGCCACAACAACAACAAATTCTGTATGCTCCTATCAGTAATCCAATGGTGACTCTTCAACCATGTGGAACAGTGCTTCATCCTTCATGCGTTTATCCGAGCGTTCAATCTCACGTTGGTTCACCAAATTCCGCTGCTTTACATCTTCAAGGTCTGAAAAAGAAATTAATTTTGATTAATATCGTACGATCAATTTTTTTTCTTATTCTCGATTCTTTCTCGAATCTGTTTCGAAACAATTCCTTGCGGTAAAAGTGATATTAAATAAATTGCAAACAATATATTAATCATAATTGCAATGTTATATAATTATATAAATTTATAATTTTCTGTTCTAATGTATTGTTAATGTTAATTGTGAGAATGACGATTATTCTTTCATGCGGATTTAGATAAGAACAATCGATGGCATTCCAAGAACAAGCCATCCCGCGGTCAACTATATTACCAACAACAACAGCCGCTCTCTTGCAATCCGAAACCCGTGGTGCTCCTTGATCAACCGTCTTCTAGCATCGCCACAATTCCGTCGTCGACCACGTCCTTCTTAGTAGCTTCGTCCACATTTGCTCATGCTGGACCGTTGTCCAGCGAACATTACAACAACAATTCCGGAGTGACGCATCTGTTACCGCAATCGTTCAACTTTAAACCGTCAAACGTACAGGCCTTCTGTCTCATCCAGGACCGACAAAACGCCCAGCAACAGCAGCAGCACCCGATGCAGGCTTCTTACTACAATATCTCAGCTACAAACACTTGCAGTCTGCAAACCGTCAACGCCAACTCGTCCTTCCCGCTTCCTTCCAGCCTCAATCCTTACACCAATTTAGCTACCTTCAATACCAATCAATTCCCGACGACGGTGCAATCCTCTCCGCTCTTCACGAATCCGCCTGTCGGTCTAATCCTCGCTCCAACGCGCAAGGACAAATCTTTGCCCGCATTAGACCTCTCGTTCAAGCATAACACGAGCAAGACATCATCAAGCATCTGTGAATCTCGAGTCGTTCCTGTCAATAGCGACAACTTCAACAGCTGGCCGCCTCAGATCGAGACGTCTGCCAAAAATTCGTGCGACGCGCAAACTGCGAGCAACAACAAGAGTCTTGAATCTGTTGATCGCGCTTTGCAGAAACCCATTTCCGCGAAGACCGACGAAGAACATTACTCCGATGAATCTTCGATCAGCTTCGACTTCACCATCGAGGCCGAGAAGATGGTTTCCGCTCTGTGCAATACCACATCCTCGAACGACTTGGGTAAGGAGGAATCGAAACCCGATAACAAAACTGATTCCGCGCCGTTGTTTAGCGGCGCTGGGGACAACGTGTCTAACAAGGCGAATTGGTTCACCGATTTCTGCTCCGAATACGAGAATGGAATGTCGATAGGTGTTCAAACAGATGCCTATCCGTGTACTGATAGATCACAGTATCCAGAGTTGATTCGGAAGACGGCTTATTGGGGATGCACAGAAGCCGAGATCGTGCTCGGCTCCAACGATTCGCAAACGGACGACTCCAAACAAAGCTGGTTAACATGTCTGTCATCCGCCACCAGGACGGCAATCACCAAGTCTTCGACATGTATCCCGGTCTTCGCGGGAGATCGAGTTCTCGCTAACGACCTTATAAACGCTCTTCTACGTATCAGCAACGGATGGCTGAGTCTCGATAATTACTTGAACAAGCAACACTTTTCCAATTTGTTCGACAAATTGGAGCCCGAGTTGATCGCGTGCTTTCATATGTGGGAAGAGAACACGTGCGAGCTGTTAAAGCAAATAGTGCGGACCTTTCAGAAGTTTGGAGAGAACAACGAAGTGACAGATCAAAAATACAACGCGATTTGCGAATCATCTTCATTTCCAGGTGACGTGTCGCTCTACACGAACTATAATCTTTTCACTCAGCCGTCTTCGAGCTCCTTTACTCAGCAGAACACAATTAGAAAAGCCTCTTCTCGAGAAAATCCACCTAGCGTGACGTCGACGCCACTGTCAACGAGCAGCCTGCATAATTTTCAGTACAATTCCGGCCAACAAGAGCAGCAATCGGCTGCTCAGAAAGAAAGTAAATTACGGAGTAAGTGGACGATTACCGAGAATTTATCGTCCGTGATTAATACCACCAAGTCCGTGCCTAAGGTGTATCATATGACGGATATCGACAGTCTGACCAAACTTCGTACGAAGAACGCATCCTCCGCGTCCCGAAAGTTCGAGTCCACTCAAAAATCGCTGAATACCGAGTTCTGCCAACTGAGAGACAAAGTGATGGAGAGCAGCGCGGATGCGACGAAGGACAGAAGACACGACTTTAGATCGGAAAATAAACTTTCAGCGTCACATAATAATACCGATCAGTCTATTCGATTGCAGCATCCAACGATGAACGCTTCTCCTCTAACTTACAGTGGGTTGTACGCGCAGAACTGTTTATCCTTCACATTTCCTTTGTCCAGTCACCTGAGTCCTTCATCATATCCCGTGTCCAATCCGGGAATCTTAACTTACAGCGGTCATTCCTCTTCTTCAGGATATTCTTATCCGATTGTCGATATTAATTCGAAAAATAATAGAAATCTTGAGCAAAACGGAACTAAAAGCGCGAACGTCCATCCGACTTACGTCGGCAGACCGCAAACCGATCAGACAGAATTCCCGGTTGTGCCCAGGAATAAGATGACCCTGCTCAGCCAAATCGAGCCGAGAACGTTCGACAAGGAGTCCAAGGAAATGGCTGCCAATCTGTCGGCCTGGTTCGCCAGCATGAGAAACGCGCAGCCTCCGGCGACCACGTCTACTTTCGAGGAGTCGAGAATGAATGAGAACTCGGGGTTGCGATTATTCGCCCAGCAAGAGATGCCGAAGTACTCGATGAACCTGCCCAAGCAGCCGCAGATCGACGCAAATCGACAGTTTCAAGCGTTGCAGAACCTGCCGAATATTCAGAGTACACCATGGGCCGCCAGTAATTTCGTCAATCGTCATCAGACGACGCAACATGCGCCGGAAGACTACGATAGCTCTGAGGACGTGCGGGTGTACATGAAACCGGGAAGCTACAATGTTCCGCGGAAGAGGCACCAGAAAAGATCCAATCGTCGATCGGACAACAGCAACTCGAGTAGTCATTACAACAAAGGGAAGAGTGTATCGATACTTGCGTCCTCGACACCTCTGTCGCATACAAACGCGTCGACCACGAACATCAGTAACTCAACGCTGATCAAGACGTCGTTTCCGCCGGCTTCGCAGCTACCTGTTCCTCTGTTCGATCTGGAGAACTCGCCTAGAATCTTAAAGCGTACAGAATCTTTGTCGCAGGATGCTCATCAGGATATTACGTGGAAAGCTGCCTGCGCTTCGGCCGAGATACTTCTCGAGGCTCTTAACGTAAAGGACTGTGGCAATACGTGTAAGAAAATCGATTGCAATGATAATACCGAGGAAGATTATAAGAACAAGAATGATGAGACATCACAGCAGAGCGATCTGAAATTACTAAAGCATAATAATGTCGATTATGCCTCGTCCTACGAAGCTTCCGAAGATGACTCGGGGTCCACATGCAAATTATCGCCCAGTGCGAGCGTCATATCAGCGTCCCAGTTGCATGAAGAAGAGAATGGTAAAGATGTTGCGATTTATTATATTAAATTCTCGAGTTTATTAATAAACATATAAAGTAGTAAATGTAATATCGTGAAGAGCATTTTATAATATATTTTTTATATATATTTAATAATATCGTCACAAAACATATAGTAGTTATGTGAACGTATGGTTTCATTATATCGCGCTGATTAAAATAAAAGATTTTATCATGTTATATTTTTTATAAAAAATAATTAAATCCGTAGAATAAGCCATGAATTCTAAGTTTTTTATCGAAATAATAAATCTTGTCGTGAGGAAACGTAAGCGCGTTTCATTATTCAGCTTATGAAAACTATTAAAAAAATATCTCGCGATCTTTTTGCAGGTGGTACCTAGTAATAAGCAAAACAAACCTTTTCTAAAAAGCATATTCAACAGCTCTCGGCATCAAGACCAACGTGAAAACGGACTCCTGGCTGATCAGGACTCTCAATAACGCGAGTATCGTCGGCAAACAGAAGCAATACAAGGACGACGAAGATCATCCACGAAGTTTGGAATCTTCGAATAGCTCGGAAATTGCCGATGTAAAAGTAGATCAGTTCGCAACTGCGGATGCAGATACGAAAACTCCCGCGACAATCGTCGACAGCGAATATCCAGCGATCTCCTCTCGCGAGCATATCTCTGCTTCTTTCTCGAGAAACGACGAAACGTCGACGAAAGAATCGGAAAGTTATGTTGGACGAGCTACGTATTCTGAGACGGTGCGAAGATCCATGAAACCGAACAATGTTTTGGAGAGAAAAGAGCCGAGTAAGTCTTGCACGACCAACTCGTCGACGACTACCGTAATACCGATTCCTGGCCGCAAGTGTCAGAGAAAAGATCCCGAACAATCTTATCAGCTTCTACACAAATCACGAAGATCAGCTGATAAGAAGGCAGTGAAGAGTGCAGGCGGCAACGATCTGCAATTGGAAGAAGGATCTTGCGGGAAAGTCAGCGGTGTCAATAAGTCGAATAACGTAATGTCAAAATTTCCAATCACCGCGAAAACGCATGGAAAAAAAGACCTGGAACACTCGAAAGACAAGTGTAAATTGAGCGATCGCGGCTGGTCGGTCTGGTACAGTTCTAGGAGAAAACAGAGCCTCAGTCCTCTTGCGCTCAGTAAGCTGGAAATGATTCATCAAACTGTCTGGCAAATGGACGAAGCGAAGATCTTCAAGTATCCACTCTCGTGCAATAATAAGGATGGCCAGTCTCTGTCCGCAGGAATAGTTAGTTTCAAAAAAAACTTAAATTAAAAAAAAAAATAAATAAATAGTACAGAAACCTATTTACATTTTTTCAGATATTATTTAATGAAAATATATTTTTTCGATTCGCAGATGGAGGATTACTGCAAGGTTGTTAAAAGCCCGATGTTTCTCGAGATCGTCGAGTATAAGCTGAAGAACCGGATTTATCATAAAGTCGAGTATGCTGTAAAAGATTTTCGTCGCATTATTCATAACGCGAGACTATATCATCAGGTTTGTAATCAACAGTATTATTGCATATAATCAACAATTTTTCTATTATATTTATATATATTATATATTTATATTTATATTTTCTACTATATGTATATTATATTATAATTTATAATTTATATTACATTATATTTATATATTTTATATATATTTATATTTCTATTATACTTTCTATTATACTTTTCTATTATATCTTTTTTAATTGATATGCAACATTCACGTGATAAGAATTTTATATACATATATATATATATATATATATATATATATATAGTGCAAAAGATTATAATTTAAATAATAGAATAATTATAAAATTTTGGATTTTAATTTTCATACACAAATCAAAGATTAGGAATATTATACATCTCAATATATAATTAAAAAAAATAATTTATATATAATTTATATTAATATTACATATATAATTTATGTATATGTAAATTCATAGCAAATTTCTCGATTTTTTAATATAAAGTTTATGTTAGATTAAATTAATATAAAATTCATGTTAGATTAAATATATTCTATTCTTAAAAAGTCGTTTTATTACAGCATGACGATGAGCGAACAAAAAAGATTGAGGTGCTCTCGAAAAAATTGGAAGACTTGCTCGAGGAACATTTCGACAATTGGGATTTTGAAAATATTCCTGGCAGTCCGAGGGAAGATTCATCGGTGCAGAAAACGCGATTGAAAATAACCGGACAGAAACCGAACGCAGGACGCTGCGATAGCACAAAGAAGGGCACTTCTTCTTCGTTGGCCAACGTGGAAAATTTTTCGTTCCACTGACTTTTTTTTTCATCTAAATACAAACTCCAAATCGATCGATTTCAAACACTATCGCACCCTGCTAACGGAACTAGTATTATCATTACTATTGACCAGGGAAGTATCGTAATAATTTCTTCTAGTCACGAGTCATTTTGTACGATTAATAATATCGTTTCTTTTCATTTTCGAAAATCGATAACAATAATGTTCGATGACTTGTAAACGCTTCGTTGAACTTTTCTGTCTCGACTTTCGAAGAGACGATATTCTGGACGATTTCATTGACTTTGAAATGTGCGCGCATGTATTCTGCTCATTGATATAACTCCATCCCATATAGCAATATTTTTACAAAGAAAAACCCTGTATTAAACGTGTGAATGTGTATCGACTGATATTTGAATTTATTCTCGTAGAAGAAAAAAATAATGCGCGATAGTGAAAAGTACTCTAACAATAATATAATTTCCACGTTTTATTATTACGGCTTTATTACTAATGAATCATTTCGATCTTTTATTAACTTCGATACTTTGGTTGAGGTATCGTTCGATCAGAATAATATGAATCATGAAATATATTATATTGACCAAATTTATCGTTAGTTCTCTGATTTTTTTTCAGCATGTGTTGTGTCTTTATATATCATAATATATATAATATAAGTTTATATATATATATATATATATAACTCTCTCTTTCTATATAATATATATATAATTAATATAATATATATATAATTTCTATATATAATATATATATAATTTCTATATATAATATATATATAATATGATATTATATAGTATATATATAGTTATTCATACAGTCGAACCCCTGTAATTAATATACGTGATTCGTAAGAAGAGAGAGAGAAATATTCAGATACTAGAAAAAGGCAGGAAAATGCAAGAAAATACAGAACGCGCAACTTTAAATAATCGCATTTTTAATCGATTTATCTCGAGTTTCCCGCCAAAATCGAGTCGACCGATGCGAGGGACTGGAGTTAGCGCGCATAGACCGGCCGGAAGATGGCGAAGATGCACGTCGAAGTTAGTCCACACGGATTATGGTAATGTCAAACATTGCACCAGCCAGGCAGGCAGTCAACCAGCCGAGCCGGAGATAGCGATCATCCGATACTTAATCGCGCACGGGGGTGTAGCTTGTAAACGAACGTTTCTCTCGCCCCGAGATCTCGCGCGACGAGATGTGACAGATCACTGACAGATCGGCTTCCCGCAAACCGTGAAGTAGACCGTGTCGCGCGAAGGAGCGGAGAAGGACGTAAGTAAGGGAAGAAGAAAAGAAGTTCAACCAGAACCAGAAGACGGTGACAGAAACCGGGGACAGCCGGGGACGTCCTCGACCGTTCAAGATGGATTGGGAGCTGATAACGATGGCGAGTCTGCATCTGACAGCGACCGAGCATCGCTATTACGGTGACATATTCATATACTGCTGCGAGAACACGGACAGTGATAGCGTATCCGTTATTAAAGTCGCCGAGTTGTTGCGCTCGGCTAACTTACCCAGGGATATTACGATAAAGGTGAGTTTGAGAGACGGCTGATTCGAGTCTGATATTTTTGGTATTTTTTTTCTTCCAGCGCGAATAGAATTCATCTAGTCTTCGAGAGATCTCGTCGTCTCGTTGTTGTTGAAATCAAATATAATGTAGATTAAATGTAGGTTGAAACGTCAGGTTTGTGCTCGTGGAGGTTATGTCGGGTAATAGTCAGCTGAATCAATTAATCCGCTGGTGGGAGCATATTGAATCATTTCCGCTTTCGTTATCTAGGGCATCGCACCGTTTTAAATTTTTATGCTCTAATACATTAAAGTAAAGTGCACGTTATTTTTAATGCAAAGCAGGTTGCTGTCATTAGAATGATGATCATGAAATCATTAATATTTTAAAGAAAAATAAATTTTTTAAATAGAAATTGATTTACTTATTAAAATATCTGATAAATTAATTTACGATGTACAGATATTGATATATTATAGAAATATATCAACTATATATTGCTATATATTTGTTAGTAACAAATGATTCTTTCAATTTATAGATATTGGATATTTGCATTGGAACTAAAAACAATACACATCTGGGCAAGAAGCAGTTTTATGCAGTATTGAAACTGATAGCGGTTCATCAGGCTGGCTTGGAAATCTCCAGAGATATGATAACTGCATCTTTGGATGTTATTACTTTACCAAGATTTACATGGCCGACCTCCGGTAATGAGGATGGCAGAAGGAGTTCAGATTCAACTAGAGGAATAAAGGGTAGACATCATCCTCCAGAAAGTACTACCGAAAGTGAAAGTGAAGCAGAATCTCCACGTGAGACTGGTGGCAGCACAGATTCCCCTACGCCAACAAACAGCGTGACTCAAGAGAGGAACGATGGTATGTTGGGTGGTGAGACAATCCTGGACTCTGTTTCTGGAGGCTGGCAAGGTTTACTGGTTTCCGAAGAGCAAAGACAGCTATTGGGTACAGAGGAGGAGAGTTCGGAACGTCATAGCAGTGATGAAGGTGAAGGGGAAGGCGATGGTTCGGGTTTCCCACCGGAAGAAGTATGGATTATCAGTGATGAGCAACGTGATTATTACGCTGCGCAGTTCGCGCAGCTGCAGCCTGATCCGGAAGGTCTTCTGGCGGGGCCTGTGGCCAGAACATTTTTCGAAAAGTCGCGACTTCCCGTTTCCGAGTTAAGACGTATTTGGCAGCTCGCAGATGTTACTAGGGACGGAGCGCTCAGTTTACAAGAATTTTATGTAGCCATGCATCTTGTGGTGCTAAGGAGAAATCATGTGCCTCTACCCGACGTTTTACCTCCGTCCTTGTCAATTCCTTTAGTCATGCAAACAACAACTGCCGCACCGCAAATTCTACCGGCAACAACCGCTCAAAAATCGCCGCCGAATTCCGCGAATGCCCGCGAGAAGAATAAGGAATGGACGAAGTTCGTAGATTCGCCGACCGGAGCGAGTAGTTCGGTCACCAGTCCAGGTTTGCAGCTAGTGAATTTCGATTTCCAAAAGTCAGCCGTCGAGAGAGACCCGAAGATTTTGCATCCGGTGCCGTTGCGTTTAACGCCCGAAGCGGCAATTCTTGCTTCTGGCGCCAACGGCAGCAGTAGCAGTTGCACTACCTTGGTGGACGATGATCTGCAACACTCTGCGGCGTCATTAGTGCAACGACCTCTTACGAAGAAATCCTCCGCGACTCCTGAAGACGCTGTAATTGTGACTCCCAAGAAGGAACCACCGCCTCCACCGCCACCCAGACCTTACAGAACACACGCTCGCAGTTCTAGTCTCGATCTTAATAAATTAGGTATGTGTTGCTGATAATTCGTTCAAAAATGTTGTTGCTGTTTTTACTCATGCACATATTCTTGTAGGAAAAAATGGTCAAAGTTTTCTTGGGGCACCACCACTAGTACCACCTAGAATATCTCCAGGAATCGTAAGTATTCTTTATATGTAATAAGAAACTCTTTTCTCATTTTTAAAGAGAAGCACTTTATATATCTTAAAATAATATTATTTTTACAACGTATTTAAAACAGATATTATGATATTTTACGAAAGATCTAATGATCCATTTTTGTTGCAGACTTCGCCTCGTAAATTAGTCGGACAAAGAAGTGAGGGCGAGGGACAAAGAACATTAAGTGAAAGTCAAGCTTTTATTGCTGACTTCTCTCATTTTTCACCCAAGAGTGAACTGCCTGAGACTACGATACCATCCATAGAAAATACGGTGCCACAATCTCAACAATTCACTGGAGTCTGCGGAGCATTTCATATTTATAGAAAACCTAGTCCAAGTAAAAAATCTCATTATTTACTCTCTCAACAATAACAATTTAGCATTTTCTCTTTATATTAATTATATAAAACTTTTTTTTTATATATATAAAATGTGTAAACTTTCTGATTAATATTATTATATTTAAGCTGGAATTTGGTTTTTTTTTTAAAGGAAAATGAATTTGCGAAGATCTTAAAAACATTTTTTTTTATAAAACAGATGCTTTAAATTATTTTTTTAACTCATATTTTTGTTTCTCCTAATTATACCTGATAGTTAAAATGTAATTTCTTGTTACAGAACGAGATGGCGGTGAAGAAGATAATAAAGACGAAACCGAGGACGGGAAAAAATTAACCTTACAAGAATTAAGGGAGAAGAATGCAGAATTACGCTTAGTCTGTGAAGAACTGACACGAGAACTAGCTAGCGCGCTCCAAGAACGTATAAATCTGCGTGCTAAACTTCTGCTCTTGACTTGATGTGATTACTATTCACTATCATTCATTCGATCAAAGCCACATGAGGTATTGTATCCTCAATTCATTGTAAACATCTGTATTTAATATGTTATGCTAGTCTAAAATTCTTCTTTTCCCAACGATATATTCATTCATATTCATAATAATCGATCAAGCTTGCAAAAAAGTTACACCAATTACTTTTATTTTCAGATATATTGTAGTAAATAGAATCTTAAATCATGTGCATTTTGAATTGTGCATATAGAGAAAAGTAAACTTTTAACTTACGCGGATGTATTTGCAATATTAAAAAATGCAATATTTTAAAGTATCTCAGAAACTAGAAAAGTCCGACAGATGATTAAGGATTCTATTGTGCATATGATTCAGGATTCTATCCACTATAATATATGTGCAAATTAAAGTGAACAGTGAGATATAATTTTTTTTGCAAATTTTACATAATAATCAATGTAAATGGGCAAATATAGCAAGGGAAATTCACAAAAAAGATTATTTATAGGTATTTTACTTGAGAATGAAAGAAGAATATGATATAAATTATAAATTGTGTATATACAAAACTCTAATTATACATAAATGATCTATACATATTGAGATTTATGAATGTTTATGAATTTGCTTTTGTCAAGTTGATTGTTCACGTTTATATGCAAGAAAAAGTGTTAAGAAATTCGCTAAAGCTTAATGCTTATATTATCAACTTCCTCTGTGATTTATTGACACTTGTGTGCGTGTGTGTTATATTTCACATAATAACTTCCTTTTTCATCGCTATAGATTTAGATGTATATTTCCAAGGTTGACGAGACCAGAGGGGAGAGACAGTAAATGTTACCGAGTCTGACAATCCGAAAGGGACTTGTAAGCTAATTTTTGTAACACATTTTTTAATAATATCAGTATTAATCGATTGGTTTTGATATTCTTGTAGGTTTTTCTAGGATGAGAAAGAATTAACACATCATATTGTCATCAATGCTATTTTAGTATTTGTTTCTTGCTTGAGAATGATCTTAAAACACGTTAAAGTTACATTGATTATCTGTTTTCATCAAAATTCTATCAATAACAAGGTGAAACAACTTGACAATCTAATAATAAATCTTATTCGACGAGTAATCATATATTGTATACCTAAATGCAATAGATATTCTATGATAATTTCTTTTTCTTCTATATTACATTTTTATGCATAAAAATGAAAAGATGTGGAGCTTTTTCAAATATCTCGCGTTCTAACTGTGAAAGTTTATCTAAATAATCAAATTTGTATAGTAATATTTAGGAAATATCGTTGAAATACTTATTGTTATACACATTGGAAGTCTTTTGCTAAACGATGCTTTACTCGTCATGACGCGTTCTTGGTAACATATACTTACTATAATAATAATAAGATAAGAAATTGAAATGCTGTGGATAGCTCGGGATTTATTAATATTGAGAATATTTGTCATTCGGCCATTTCAGGTTCCTGACGCTGTACATGAATTAAGGAATTTTAAGTGAAAATTATTACGTTGTCATAACAAATAACTAAGACATAAAAAATTCATTTGATTGTTATAAGTAAAAGATCTTGTGTCTAGATTAAGGGATGGGAATTCATAAAAAGAATCTTCGTTCCTTACAGTGAAATTAATTCCTTATCTCTTGATCACTTACTTTAATCACACAGTGGCCAATTCTCTCAAAAATCTTCTTAAAATTTCTCAGTTATACAAAATGGCAAGGAACTTCTGATGTAATGTTCTAATTCGAAAGTACTTTTTCATAATTTATTTTTGATATCTGCGATCGGGATGTGTATGCGCGTATAAAATTCTGGAGTATAGCAATATGTGATTTTTGTCATCGACAAGACTCTTCTGCTTTCCTTGCAGAACGAGATATTGTGTTTTACTACGAGAATACTGCTCACAAAATAGTATTTTAACGATGCGTGAAGTTTTATTTATTGCTTTTTATTATGTTATCTTGCTTTAAATCAATTTCTTACATATATTTTTACATATGTGTAAGCGTAATCTCTTGTTATCTTTAACTAAGTATTGTGTCCAGTTTATTGTGTAAAGTTTAAATTTACTACTGAGCTTTGTCAAAAAAGATTTGCACCGATGTCTTACAAGTCACATAATTTTGTACATCTAATTTTTTATTTTTTTCCATCATTTATCTTTTCAAAAATTTGCTGATTTGCATACCCGAATACGCATTTTTGAGAGTGTGTATATTTTTATATAACTATATAAAATCTTCACATAAAAAAGATAACTAAGGAACGAGATAATCAGGACTGTTACTTTGCTTCGCGTGATAACAAGAGTATAATCTATATAAAATACCTATTAAATGTTAAAAAAAGATATATGAGAAAAAAAAACATGAAATCTGCAGGAACAGAATATTTCGGAAATGAATTTATATATATATATATATATATATATATATATATATATACATATATATGATGTTCAGAATCAATTCGCGTTAAATATGTCGAGTTTAGTGTATTAATTCATTGAAATGATTATATCGATTTCTATTATATTGTACATTTAAAGAAATATGCGCTATAGTTAATACAGACTATTCAAAACATGAGAAAAATATAGATCTATCAGAGCTACAAAATCAATATAATAGTCTGTTTTCTCTATCTACTCATATAGATATTTTTAATAGCTCACACATATACGATTGCCTCACATTAAACATGTGAGCAAAGTTACTTTTACTTGAATAATACAATTTTTAAACCAGTTTTTTTTCGAAAATTTAGCCTTTATGTGGCGTAGTTCTATATCAGTCTCAGCACTCCATTCTCTCAAAAATCGCCATTTCTCTATATCTTTATATATTAATCCGTGATTATAAATGTAAAAGAGATTTTTGTCATGCGTTCATAAATATTTTCTGTTTACTATATAAATGGCAGATCAATAAATTTGCCAAGTGATCGTTGTTACTAAACTAATAACTCTTTGTGCCATATAACGCGAAATTTTAAAGTTTGTATTACTATCATTAACGATGAGAGCGATAGTATTATCTTGTTAAATACAAATCACGGAACCATTTAGAGAGATAAAATCTTAACAATGAATCTTGGGACAAAATAAATCTTTTGTAATTGTTTAGATACTGTGTAAAAATTGTATAAGGTAATGCTTATATTAGAATTATCTTCGACTTATCCGTCTGAGATCTTGTAAAAAAAAAAATATAATGTAGATTATACATATATACAAAATATCTGTCGAATATGAATAAAGGAACTACTTTAGTTTCATAATAATTTTTATTGATGTCATTGTATGAATGGAAAATAATGTTAATCGTACAGAAGAAAATTACAAGTACTTATAATGTATTTCTAGTGTACGAATGAACGAGTGATGAAAGGCGAGTATATATGCTTGTAATTCTATCACGGTAAGATACAAGTATAATAAAATCTCCGTACTCGTGACAAAGCTATCCTTCGTTTTCTGACAAATAAAATTGTTCGAGTTTATTGTGAATAGAATGAAATTTAACTTTAATTTCTATTGTCATACATTTCTCTCTACTTTTATTTCGCCTCGATTTTATGCAGCATAAATTTCGCGATTATAGGTAGTTGCATAATATTTATGTGACAATATTCACATTTTTATTTACGATTCGCTGAATCAACTCTGATACAGTTGTAACCAGATAAATATAGATTTTCAAATACGATAGATACTAAGAGCCTGTCTTATTGTTTTATATTCCAATTAACGATGAACACACCGCTTTATCTACAACTCTATTAACTGTGCGAGAAAGAACGTATGCTACACGTCTTACTTTATTCCGTGTATATCTCTGCTACAAGTTAGTAATGATGCTGATTAAATACGGTGTTTTTTACAACAGCTTTTTTTACAGTGATATGCACCATACAGCGATTGATTGAGCTATAAAGACGCGAATGAATAATCGAGAAACTGTTTAGTTGCGGAAACTGTTTAGTTGTCCTTGCTCTGCATGAACTTGATCAAGTCGATGACTCGACTGGAATAACCGAATTCATTGTCATACCACGAGATCAGCTTTACAAAGTTGTCGTTGAGAGGTATACCAGCCTTAGCGTCGAAGATACTGGAGTGGTTGTCGCCGATGAAATCGGACGAGACAACATCATCCTCGGTGTAACCCAAAATACCATTCAGAGGACCCTCGGAAGCTTCCTTTATTTTGGCTTTGATAGCTTCGTACGTGGCAGGCTTGGCAAGTCGAACCGTCAAATCAACCACGGACACATTATGTACGGGTACGCGGAAAGCCATGCCGGTGAGTTTCCCATTGAGAGCTGGAATAACCTTGCCGACTGCTTTAGCAGCACCAGTTGCAGCGGGAATAATATTTTGCGCCGCACCACGACCATCACGCCACAGCTGTCATCAAAAAAAGCACAGTAAAGAATGTTATATAATGACATGATGTTAATTTTAAATGATATTTTTGCTATGTGTAGTTATATGTGTCATATGTACCTTGCCAGAAGGTCCATCGACGGTTTTCTGAGTAGCCGTAATCGCATGTACGGTTGTCATGAGACCCTCGACAATCTCGAAGTTGTCATGGACCACCTTGGCGAGAGGTGCCAAGCAGTTGGTGGTGCAGGAGGCGTTGGAGACTACCTTGTTGCTCGGATCGTAAGCTTCCAAGTTTACACCGACTACGAACATTGGTGCATCAGCCGACGGAGCGGAGATGACGACCTTCTTGGCACCGCCTTCCAAGTGAGCCTGTAAATACGCCAAAAGACATTGAACTCAAAAATATTCGAGAACCAGTGAATTGAATGTAAATTATTTATCTTATTCTGATCTCTCAGGACATACAGATGCCTTCTCGATGGTCGTGAACACGCCGGTGGATTCGACGATGTACTCGGCACCAGCCTTCGCCCAAGGAATCGCCTTCGGTTCGCGCTCGCTGAAGACGGCAATCTTACTTCCATTTACAACGAGGCAGTTACCCTCGGCCTTGACTTCTCCCTTGAACTTGCCGTGGGTGGAGTCATATTTAAACATGTAGACCATGTAGTCGAGACCGATGAAGGGATCATTGATGGCGACGACCTGGTTGATAGAGATTTCGGAGTAGTAAAATGACAGCGATTTGGTACGATTCGCAAATCGATCAGCTGATCAATGTACCTGACCACCGCGTTCCAAGGCAGCTCTCAGCACCAGACGGCCGATACGGCCAAATCCATTAATTCCGATTTTGCTCATGTCGTCCTCTTGATTGCAACTGGAAAATCGATAGATGAGAGTATTATAAGGTGTTGCATGACGGCCGTGTATTTTCTGCGCGATTGCAGTCAGTGACGCCGGTATAGTCACGTGAAACAGATGTGAGAAAATTAATCTCATCATAACGAGCCTCATTATTAGATATGTAGGTTAGGCTTTAGAATGTGCGATTTATGATGACTGTGATGTATCATTTATTTCTTCGCTATTCTCGAGATACTAATTACTTTGCATTTCAAGGATATTGATAAATATCGCGTAAATTAAAATTGATATTAATTATCGATGCTGTTATTTTTGTATCTCACGTATGATTTAAAAATTATTAATTATGCATTACTGTACTTAGATAGATTATCTTGTTTTATTAAGTAAAGATTACGTTGTTTAAAGCGAATTTCTCACGATATTATTTGCATTCACAAAATATGTTATTTTATTATATATTAAACAGATAAATTAAAAATTTTTTCAATATTTGCGTCCTAAAAATACGATTAATAATAAAATGTAATTATCGAAGAGATTGGTTCATAACTGCTTACGTAATTTCCAATATAAAATTCGATTTAATCTTGACTTAACGACTTGACTACGAAAGCAGCTGTGACAGCAATATCTTGGCACAATGCTCGGGAACACGACGTCGGATTGGACAAGCAGATCTTGGAGGTCAAGCAAGGTTAAAGCGGGGTGTGTGTCTAAGTTTTTTTAACAGCTCGACATCCTTGAGGATGATCATGATCTGGCATGCATGGAATTATCAGATAGTATTTGATAAAATTAATATGAATCATATGATGTCGGCATCATTCGATAATTAGACACATGATCTCGCGATTTCATCTGATATAATTTGCATCGAAGAAACTTGGGATTTACGATCTCGTCAAACATATAGACGAATAAAAAGTTATACAAATATAATTACTTTTATGTTAATATTACAACATAAACACAATTAAATTTTTCGTGAGTGCAATCAATTTTTTTGTAATTATTATATGTATTATATCTTAAGAAAATTTTATTCGTATTCGAGTATCAAAATTACGATAATTTTGTGTTTATTCATATAGCTCGTACCTAATCTTTTTATTATAAATATTAATCGAAAATTGATTCTTACAATTCGTTGAATTACTGCATCACAAAATAATTTATTATGTTTAAATTTTTTCTTCAAATATTTGAAATATAAAATATACATATATGAAAATAATAAAGTGTAAGAACAGCACAGTTAAATAAGCAGAGATTAATTAAAGTAAATGATTGTATCTCTTACGATATTTAATAAAAATAATATTGTTACTAATATATCTCTGCAGTGACTTTTATATTTAATGACATAAAATCTTTAATGAAAATTGTGAAAGAATTATAATATGCTAATGCTACATAACTGATGCAATGTATGTAATACAATAATAATCTCGACATGCAAATTATATTTTAAACGACTAACAATATTCAATCAACTAGGACTTGTGATACGGTACGCCAAATATCGGTCCTATTAATAGGCACGTAATTGTTGAGCAATAATATTGATCGTGTAAGGACCATTTAACGATCGTCATCTATACGAAGGACATTTCTCGCGATTATAATTGTCGCGACCGGCATAAAGATATACTTCATCTCTCATCGTTACATCATCGCGACATATCGCGTTTCTCGAAAGTTCTCCTGTAGAAATGCAGGAAACTGATCATCTCTCGCATAATTACGATGGGATGATCGTCCATTCGACGTCATGAGAATGGCCGGTGCGGCATACATCGCGAAAATGGGAGACGCGACATTCGTACGACACATATGTACGTTTGACAGATAAACTCCATGTAACAGACAACAGACCGAACGAGCGACCGGCGACGATGATTCATCACGACGCATCTCAATGGAGAACATAAAATTAGGAGATACAGTGTAAAGGCGATAGGATGATACTCACCACACGTAAGAAAGATCAGTTCCGTCCGTCCCGGCTACTAACGAAGTAGTGTCATTTGAAGGGCACGGATCACTAATATAAACCACACCCGTCCTGCGCTGGCGCGTAACTGACGACGTCTCCTCAGTCTCGTGCATCATCGGCGACGCTCGTTGTCACGTGACCTTCGCCGTGTCACATGACCACTGACGCAGCATCACGTGACCGTAGTCGTGTCACATGACCACTGACGCGGAGTCACGTGGGTACTTGGGGGTCACGTGACCCGATTATCGCCTTGTGACGCGCCGCGAAGTTCGACCGACGCCGGTGTCGGTTGAAGTTTGATTTTTATCGTCTTTTCTCAGGTCTATTTCAAGAGTCGAGTCAGTGTTTCGAAGTAAATATGTACTCCTTTGAAAGCATGAGTATGATATACATACATATATATTCAGTTAAAAGTTAGGTTAGGTTGTGTGTTTATTATCGTTGTGTTTATTTCACGGTTCACGCGAATGAGAGAGCAAGGACGAGTGTGCATGGAAGGTAAGGACAAAAGTACAAAAATTCTCTTTCTTTTGTTTTGAAAGTTCCCTCATACTTTTAATTGCTCGTAAAGTGTCATTGATGTCAGACACATCAGTAATAGTCTATGCAAGATGTACAATATATGATGTACAATATACATAGTTACAATAGGAAAATTATAGTTTTTACAGCTTTTCATAACCTGCTTTCATAACCGGTATTTTATAACCTGCTTTTACATACAGAGACAAATGCTTTGACTTCACATATAGAATGCTTTTATTTTTCAATTTCTATTCACATCTTGGAGACATCTACTTCGATAAACATCAGCAGAAACATTTACTCTACTTTAATTATGTAAAGAAAGCATGCAATTGTGTATCCATAACTAAAGTAAATGTTCGAATTTTCATTATGTATGATTAAATAATCTTTAAGCGTCACCATACTTGACGGCTTGGTCCAGGTACAGGTTCAGGTTCAGGTACAGGAACAGGAACACCGTGATCGGCGTCGTACATGTATTGAATCAGATCGATTATACGATATGCGTAACCATATTCATTGTCATACCTGTAAAAAGATCGAAACTTTCAATATTAATACCATATATTTCTCTAATCGAGGAAAAATTAAATTCCTAGGATATAAATGCTATATATCGAACATAGATCGCGCATAAATTTTGAATATTATAAATTAAATATTTTATATATATTTTTAAATATTTTATTTATTTATATGATTTATAAGTTTTGAGAGAAATTTTTTTTATAACGATATTAATAATATTATTACCAGGCGACGATCTTGATGAAAGTACTGTTCTGTGGAATAATGCTTGCGTGGGCGTCGAACACGCAGGAATATTTAGTGTTATTGAAATCCGACGACACACAATCATCTTCCGTGTATCCCAGCACGTCTTTCAGGTTTCCATCGGCTGCTTCTCTCATCACTTTTTTCACTTTTTCGTATGTTGTCGGTTTCTTAATTCTGACGCGATATCGCGAAAAATCGGAAACGGTTTTCAAGCACAAGAATATCGACTCATATCTCGCATATTTAGTGTCAAATATGATCGTTTGAATCTTATCAAATAGATATATGTTAGCATTAAAGAAATCGTACATTGTTGTTTCAAACGGATTTTTATATATATTAATGTAATATTAAAGCTTATGCACGGAGAGAATTTTCTCTTAGAATTTACCCTGAAAATCATGGTAATCGTGGGACAATATGGTATGGAAAGAATTTTATGAGAATTTCTCTGATCAATATTTATCACAAGAAAAATAATAATATCTACACACACTAAAATATAAAACATGTTTCATTAATTTTACTAAACTGCATGGTAAAATTAATCAAACATATTTTATATTTTATTGTGATAGATATTATTTTTTATTGTGATAAATATTAATCAAAGAAATTCTCATAAAATTCTTTCCATACCATATTATTGTCCCACGATTACCATGATTTTCAGGGTAAATTCTAAGAGAAAATTTTCTCTGTGTGCCATTGTCAGATTTTATGGGTCAATTATTTGAAAAATTTGTGGCGAGTCTGCATGCAATGTTACCTGAATGTCATATCGCATACTGAAACGTTAGGGATAGGTACTCTAAATGCTGTGGCTGAGATCTTGTTCTTGAGTTCGGGGATAATTTTGGCTAATGACTTGTTGGCGCCGGTTGCAGTCGGAATGATATTCTGGAGAGCTCCTCTCCCGTCCCTCCATAATGCGCTAGGCCCACACTGCAGCAAAAATAATCGAGCGAAATCTAATGTAAAGCTTTGATAATTATTTACTTTTCTTGATTTAATTAAGGTAAATAAATCATGATGTTGTCTCTAAGAAAAAAAAATTATCGAAAAAAAAATTATCGAAGATAGAAACTCAAAAATATATATTGTACAAAAAGAATTTTCTCTTAGAATTTACCCTGAAAATCATGGTAATCGTGGGACAATACGGTATAGAAAGAATTTTATGAGAATTTCTCTGATTACTATTTATCACAATGAAAATAATAATATCTATCACAATAAAATATAAAACATGTTTGATTAATTTTAATATACAGTTTAGTAGTACTATACAGTTTAGTAAAATTAATCAAACATGTTTTATATTTTATTGAGATAGATATTATTATTTTTATTGTAATAAAAGTAATCCGAAAAATTCTCATAAAATTCTTTCCATATCATATTGTCCCACGATTATCATGATTTTCAGGGTAAATTCTAAGAGAAAATTCTCTTAGTGTATGATAAATACATAATTAAATAATCAAAAAAACATTAGCCTTTTATGCGTTTTCTTATAGATATCTTGTAGTAATTTTTTTGTACGCAAAAAATATTATTAGCATTAAAGCTTTATATTAGATTGCGAATAACCTTCTCTATCGGACCATCCACGGTCCTTTGATTTGCTGTCACCGCGTGTATACTTGTTATCATTGCTCCGAGAACCTCGAAGTTGTCGTGCATAATTTTGACGATTGGAGCTGCACAGTTTGTAGTACAGGATGTAGCAGAGACGATTCTCTCCTTAAGATCGTAAGACGTATGATTGACTCCGAAAACGAGCATCGGTACATCGATCGACGGTGCGGTGATAATAATTTTCTTCGCACCGCTAGAATGTAACTGTAAAAGTTATCACGTAGTGTTAGGATTACGATTTTAAAAAATAAAATTGCACAATATAATTCTTTAAATATATATATAATCAAATATTATATGTCTCAAAGATTTTTCAAGAGTTTGAATAAATCTGTTTAAGTCTAATGTAATCGTAATATTAATATAAATCTGATAACTTGATAAAAATAAATTTTTTTTCTTTTTTTCAGAATTTGGAGGGTAGCCTAGAAGTTTTATTTATCAACCTGTTACCGTGCGATTATAAAGTGAATATAAGGTAAGTACAAAGAAAAATATTAATTTAGGACCTTACGTTTGCCTTCTCGGAAGTTGTAAATACTCCACTTGCTTCTATGACATATGTCACTCCCTTTTCTTCCCATGGTATGTAAGACGGGTGCGCATTGTGCGATGTGGCAATTCTTCTCTCTCATTGAATATCCAATAATAAATACATTCATGATTTTTTTTATCACATAAAATATTATTATTATATTCTTAAATGTTAGATAAAACAAGAAGTGGTTAGAATATTTTTGAGAGTTTAGAAACTGAAATTTATTATTGTGGAAAACTTTTTCCATTAATTACTATGTACGATTATTTTTTATTATAGCTTTATAGATTATTAAATTTATCAAAATTTACATTATTTTAAAAATATGATTTACAGAGCAGAATAAATTTATTTTATTCAGAGTTTTCTCTATATTTCACTTTTTAAGCACTGAAAATTATAATTATATTTACCACCGCTAACTATAAACTCCTCTTCATACTCCAAAGGAAAAGGACATCGTCCGTGAGTAGAATCGTATTTAAAAAGATATATCATATGTTCGATTGTAAGGAATGGATCGTTGATTAATTTTACCTGTGATATTTATTAATGTATTGCTTATCTACTTTTGTCAATGTATTGTTTATCTACTTTTGTCAATGTATTGTTTATCTACTTTTTGTTAATCAGTGATATATTTATATTGCTCATAATTGAACATTTACTTCAATGGACTTTTCAAAGCAAGCACGAAGACACATTCTGCCTATTCTTCCAAATCCGTTAATTCCTACAACTGCCATGATTTGTATGTGAGATTGTTATTTCAGCTAATATTTATTAATTCTTATTCAGAAAAAAAAACAGTTTAAGAATTTTAAATGACATTGTCTCTCAAACGATAAACAGTGCGAAACTGATTACGAAACTTTACGAGAGAAGTTATATACACGTGTTACAGTTTTGTTTAATCCCTTTCTAAAAAAAAGGTATGTTAAGTCAATTCTCGAAAATTTCGAAGTATTGTTGTCTTTTTTCTTTCATTGACCTATACTACTTACATTTACTACATTATTTTATGTCACCATTTTGCATTTAACTTTTTAATTCATGCTGTCCAAATTAATTAATATTGCTTATTATTTATTATTATATTTATTGATTGATAGTATTTTTATTGACTTATATTACTTTCATCGATCTACACTACTTTCATTGACCTATACTACTTACATTTATTACATTATTTTATGTCACCATTTTGCATTTAACTTTTTAATTCATAATGTCCAAATTAATTAATATTGCTTATTATTTATTATTATATGTATTGATTGATAGTATTTTTATTAATTTATATCACTTTCATTGATCTACACTACTTTCATTGACCTATACTACTTACATTTACTACATTATTTTATGTCACCATTTTGCATTTAACTTTTTAATTCATCATGTCCAAATTAATTAATATTGCTTATTATTTATTGTTATAAGTATTGATAGTATTTTTATTAACTTATGTACACATTTATATATATATATATATATATATATATATATATATATATATACATTTATGTACACATTTATATATGTATATATACATTTATGTATACATTTATATATATATATATATATATATATATATATATATATACATTTATGTACACATTTATATATATATATATATATATATATATATACATTTATGTACTCATTTATATATATATATATATATATATATTTATGTACATATTTATTTCATTAATATACACGATTAATATATCCCGATTAATATTTTTGACAGTTATCAGCTGATTTCTGTCAAAAAATATTAATCACGGATAAAGTATTATAACATATTATACACTGAAAGATTTTTTTCTTAGAATTTACTTTGAAAATCATGGTAATCGTGGGACAATATGATATGGAAAGAATTTTTTGAGAATTTCTCTAATTAATATTTATCACAATAAAAATAATAATATTTATCACAATAAAATATAAAACATGTTTGATTAATTTTACTAAATTGTAGTGTACATGTTTGATTAATTTTACTAAATAGTAAAATTAATCAAACATGTTTTATATTTTATTGTGATAAATATTATTATTTTTATTGTGGTAAATATTTATCAGGGAAATTCTCATAAAATTCTTTCCATATCTTATTGTCTCACGATTACCATGATTTTCAGGGTAAATTCTAAGAGAAAATTCTCTCTGTGTATTACTTACAAAATATTATTATTTTAATTATAATAATATGTTGTAAATATGTAAATAATATTATACGAGTATGTTATAATATATACTTACAATATAAACTTATTTGTCCGCGATTAATATTTTTTGACAAAAATCAGCTGATAACTGTCAAAAATATGAATCGAATTTAAAGTATTAAAATATATATTATTATTTAATTTTATTTTATTTTGGATAAACTGTCTAACTACTGACTCTCGCGATGATAGATGATATTAATATTCTTGGCAGTTATATCATCTGATGTCAAAAAAAATTATTCGATTTTAAAGTATTATAAACATATTATTTACAACATTATTATTTTAATTTTTATAACATATATGTTTATTTTACAATTTTATTAGCAAATTAACACTTTAATAAGCTGATTTAAAAAAAAATATTATTCGAGTTTAAATAAACTTTATATTATCTTTTTAAAAATATTCTTTTTAATATAAAATTGAAGAATGGGGCGCGCGTAGCGCGTTTTTGTGTTGTTGTAGTTTGCTAATGAAATTTTAAAATAATAATATGGTAAAAAATTAAAATAGTAATATGTTGTAAATTGTAAATAATATGTTATAATACTTTATTCTTGATCAATATTTTTTGACAGAAATCAACTGATAACTGTCAAAAATATTAATAAAACGACAATTTGCTAATTCAATTTTAAAATAATAATATGTTATAAAAATTAAAATAGTAATATTTTATTTTATTTGTTACAGGTAGCATTGCTGCGCGCAAGTGCGAGATTCTCGAGTGTCGAACGGACGTTGATTCGTGTGATTATACTTTTTACATCGTTATTTCTCATTGCGCAATATACGTGTCGCGTCGGGAGTGCCGTGTAAAGTGTCGGGCGATCGTAATTATTCATGTTTTCGCGAGTGTCGCGAGTGCTACGAAGGACCAAGAGAGGAGGAGGAGGTCCGGGGAGGCATCGGGCGACAGCGGGGCAACTGTAAGGTATGCAATATGAATATATAATATTTCTTTTAAGGAATACATAGTTTTTGTTATATCTATTTAAGTATCTATATTTAATATGTATTTTATTTGTTATTACAGGTAAGCATTAGTAATAAGAGAGGAGGAGAAGGAGGCTCAGGGAGGCATTGGGCGACACTTGGGCAACTGTGAGGTAAACAAAATAATTATATAATAACATTTCTTTTAAGAAACATATAATTTTTGTTTAAGTATCTATATATATATATATTTTTTTTAAAATTTGTTACAGGTAGCATTGCTGATAAGCTGCGCGCGAGTTTGACTGCGAGATCCTCGAATGTCAAACGGACGTTGATTCGTGCGATTTTAGTTTTCGCATCGTTTTTTCTTATTGCGCAATGTACGCGAAATACGCGTGCGATTCACGCGTCGCGTCGGGAGTGCCGTGTAAAGTGTCGGGCGATCATAATTATTCGTGTTTTCGCGAGTATCGCGAGTGCTACCCTGGACCAAGAGAGGAGGAGGAGGCCCGGGGAGGCATCAGGCGACAGCGGGGCAATTGTGAGGTATGCAAAATACTTAAAAGCATTTTTTTCAAAACTGCATCGAGATATTCCATCATTTCCAGGCTTTTAAAACACCCTGTACACACACTCCATCCTCCCCCCCCACACATGTATATACATAATTTGAATATTTTGTTTTCAGATCAACGTGTGTGCTGTGTACTACAACTCCGCTATTGCACGTATCGGTGAGTGAAAAATTGTTTATTTTGATCAAGTGTTAAAAGTATTATAACACCGCTTTCTAAAAAAGGCATGTAGTCCATTCTCGCAAGTATTGTTATATCTTTTTCGCGATGCTCATTAACTATCTCAATTTGCATACTGTGCGCACATTGTTCGTTATATCGACTTAACATGCCTTTTTTTAGAAAGGGACTAAAATAACAAGCGCGGGCTACACGAGTGCCATTTTTCGATTTTATACAAAAAAGAATGACATTTTTATTGTATAATGTTTATTTAAACTTGATTAATATTTTTTGACAGAAATCAGCTGATTAAAGCGTTAATTTGCTAATTAAATTAAATTTTAAAATAAGAATCGGTTATAAAAATTAAAATAATAATATGTTTTAAATAATATGTTAATTCCTTAAACTTGATTAATATTTTTGATAGTTATCAGCTGATTTCTGTCAAAAAATATTAATCGAGGATAAAGTATAATAACATGTTATTTATAACATATTACTATTTTAATTTTTATAACATATTATTTTAAAATTTAATTAGCAAATTAACGCTTTAATCAGTTGATTTCTGTCAAAAAATATTAATCGAGTTCAAACAAATTTTACATTATTTTTTAAAAAATATCATTCTTTTTAATATAAAATTAAAGAATGGTGCGCGCGTAGCGTGTTGTGTGTTGTTCTATTATAGTATGCTATAAATTTAATTAGGGGGTAAAACAAAACTTGTATAAAAATTATTGCACTTTATTCTCACCCACTATAAATATTGCACATACGATATGGACTAACTTTGTTAGTATATGCTACAATAGACGAAGTTAATTAAAGTCCATTTGATTAAAATCAAATGACTCAGTTGCTATCAAAATTAATGATAGTAGGTTTATTAAAAAACTAAGTAAAAATAAATTAAATAATTTATCGTTATATAGAGGAGCAGTTAACTGATAATTTTGCATTATTAAATTAACGATAGTACAGTAATTAATATTTTATGACTATGTCACATTATAATATTTATTAAATAAAATATATATTATTAAAAATTATTAAAACTTACAAAAATGGATAAAATTATCAGTTCTGAAATAACCGAAAATATTTATTCTTGCGTTTACTAACGAGCTGTTTTAAGATAATAACAATGAATTATATGGAATCTCTAACAATAAGTAAATCAATGCGCAAGTCCTACTTTTCATCGTATAACAAAATAGAATCTTTATTAATTACAATCTTCTGATAATATGTACAATTGAACATTAAGTAATTGTAGTAATTGTAACACACATAAAATTTATTAATAGATGGTAAATGAATTTTCAAATAATTGCGCGAGATCCTCTTCCGATTGTTCTCGAGGCGCCAATTTCGTGATGCGATGCTGAAAAAAAAATAAATTCAGTATACACTTTCGAAATAGAGACTATATAACATCGATTGATTTTATCATATACTCACATTTTTTTCGTTTGATAAAAGATACATCACATTTTTTTCGTTTGATAAAAGATATTCGAAAAATATTTCTCGTTACATTATTACCTGAGGCAATGTTCCCTGAACTAGAGTAGGGATGTCTTCTTTCTTCAAACCAAGCTCCGTCAAGCCGTTTTCAATTTTCATAATGCGCATATATTCTTTCACCGTGTCGGCTAGAATTTTTCCGGCGTCGGTCTGTTTGGCATTTTTGACATTTGCGCCGAGTAATTCCGCAGCTTCCAGATGCCTTTCTGGACACGCGCTTCCGGTAAAGGAAAAAACAGCTGGCGCGGAAATCACTACGGATAGACCGTGAGGAATTATAGGATGATCGTTGCTGTAGCCCTTAAATAAAATAGAAGGAAATACATTTAAGTCGAAAAAAATATCGAAAAATTACACGTTCAATATAATACAGAAATAATTATATAAGTATACAAATTTAAATTTATTACCTTTGGCTGGAAATTTCGAACGTTTCCGCTGATGGGATATGAAAGTCCATGACAAAGATGAACACCAGCGTTTCCGAAACCAACGCCTGCCATTGAGCTTGCTAAATGCATATTACTTCTCGCTTCCAAATCGTTTGGATTGTAAACCGCTCGTTCAAAGTATCTGTACAAGAAATTAACTATTATTATTGATATATGTCGTTTCCTAGTTTATTTTTTAGAAAGCATGTGTTTTAAAAAATGCATATTTTTTTGGAGCAAATATTTTTTTCGGCATAAAAACTGACAAATTAAAATATTTTTCAATTTTTATAAATCAGATTTAGGCAAATTAAAATTGATTAAAAATTAAAAAATTAAGTTTTATCATTTATTTAAGAAAGAGACTTTTTTAAATGTTATACTATTTCATATTATTTAATATTAACTTTGAAATATTATTTTTAATTATTATATTTTTCTAGCTTGATAAGGAATGAACTAATATTTAATTTTATTTTAAATATCAATTTCGTATTTTAATTCGATTCCAAATCTCTATAATTTAATATAATTAAAGTAAATACGCAGATTTTAGGACATTTTGCATAAGCAATTGATTGATTCATTACTTGCGTATAACTTGTAGTGCATATCGCGCCCAGACATCGCTGATAGGATTGCTACCTTGATAGGTTGGTCTCAGAATCGGATTTGATGGGCACGGCGTCCTCTCTGTATAGGGTATCGCTGTGAAGGATTCTAAAGCGTGACAGAGCACATCAAAACCGGAATACACGCACACTCTCTCTGGTAGAGTCAAGGTGTGTTGGGGATCGATGATTCCCAACATTGGACGTAAAGCTCTGCGATAAAACCGTTAACAAATTAATTTTTCAGTATCATTTTCAATGATACGCGATAATTATTACCTGTTCGCGATTCCCGTTTTGGCCTTTAACGGTCGATAATCGAAAATAGATACTCCAGTTGTCTCAGAACCGGTACCAGAAGTCGTCGGAACGGCGATAAGCGGTTTCAGAGGAATCTGAACTGGTTTCCCTTTCCCGATCGGCGCGTTCACATAATCCAAGAATTCGGCGTCTGGATCGCAACTATATAGATTTGCCGCTTTGCACGTATCCATTACAGAACCACCGCCAACCTATGGCACTTTTAAATTAATAATTTACGAACTTATCTCTCATGTACAGAATTACCTGATTCTTATTTTATTTTTCTATCTAAAATCACAAATCTTAAATAAGGACTTTTTTACGTAAATCGCGTTATGCTTAATTATATATAGATTTTAAAAATTCTATAATCTTATGAAAAAGAACTTTTGCATTTTTTATACAATATATTTAATATAAAATTATTTAAAACATTTAATTTAATTATTTTTGATAACAATAAAAAATTTTTTTTTTTTATGCTGTCATGTCAATTGTGATATGAAAAAAGAACCATTGACAAAATTTAATTGATCAAGATTTATCGATGAAACTAAATTTTAATATAATTTTTTGCATATGTACCGCTATGAAAGCGTCGAAATTTCCACGCTTGGCGAACTCGATCGAATCTTGTAAGCTTTGTTCTGTTGGTTCCACGCGTACTTTATCATAAATCTCGAATTGAATACCATACTTGGCGAGACTATCAATAGCAGTTTTTACGGGAGCTAAAGTCACCAAATTAGGATCAGTCATTAGACATATTCTCTTTGCTCCTAAATTTTGTATGTCCATTCCCAATTCTCTTGTTACTCCTACTCCATATCTTACGGTAGAACAGGCCATCTAAAATTGTACGTAACTTTCAAATTGTATAAATAACTAACATATATATTAACTAAAAAATTATAATTATTATATATTATATATTTCGAATATTTTTTTATAAGGAACAAATATAAGCCATCGAAGAAAATCTTTTTTCAAGTATTTTTCAAATATTTAACAAATTTTTTTGCATTACAACTTACTTGTTCTTGCCGTACGTATTACTTCGTATAATAAACGAATTTTTAAAGTAGTTTTATTAGAGAAATTGTGTTGCATCTGATATAATTTGATATTTAGATTATTATCAGAAACTCGAAAACATGCGTCAGCAAATACAGCGATTTAAAAAATAATTCTTATCTGAATACAATACACATCTTCGATTTAATACGGTCTGCGATATAATCAACGAATTTGTCATATCTAATGACTAATGGCTTCTTTTTCTCTTTATACAAACTTTTCTAATTTACCTCGAATGCATATTCCTTATCGGGCGTGACATTTGTCGTGGTGCTTCGTGGTTTTCCGTGTTCTCTCACGCTGCTAGCTCCTGGATTTCCGTGCGCTGGACATCTGCATCTAAAAAATACGAGTCAAAATAATTGCATCTAAAATTTGTATGTGTTTCACGTTTACCGTCAAATAAATTTTCATTCTTCGTCACTAAGTATTACTATCCAGCTATTATATTGTGCTTTAATGAATATTACACGTGTAGATTCCTTTGGCAGATGGCCACTTAATATCATAACATTCTACATTTTTTATTTACAATTATTTATATAATATCTTTAAAAAGTTGATGCGAATTATTTTTATAATTTTGACAAAATAAAGTGCGATGTTATCGCAATTATCGCATTTATGGCTGTCTTTCTTATCGCGCGCATGTTTATTTATGGTTATCCATATTGATGCTATTAGATAAGATATAGTGTACCTTCCGATTTTTATCATTATTATACACTAGTCTATATGTATTATCGCGTACAATGAAAATACTCTGCGTGTTATTTGGGGCACACATGATTGCTACTCTTATTTTTTTCCATACAAAATTTTCGATAAACATTTGATTTACTTACGATTGAGTTGAGATGACTTGCAGAAGATCAATGACGCGTCGCCTTGGAAGCATTTTATGTACAATACAAATAAAAATAAAATTGCAAATGCCGGTTGGAGAAAATTAAAACAACTTTTCCGATCGAAAATATTACGAAGCAACGTTCTCTACGAACTCTCGTGCTTCACTCCATCTCATAGTTGCCTCGATACCACGGCCAGTTCATATTCCCCCTCTATTTACTACTGCATATTTACCACTTAAGCTTGCGATGAGGTCGTTTTGTTACGTGTATTCGTATTCATATGTAGACAGGGCTGTATCGATAGAATTTTATCATGCGTTTTATGATGCTTTCTGCTGTTTATCAGGTTCGAATTGTTAAGAAATTTCTGAAATCTCGTTTTTTGAAATTGGAACTTTAAATTTTAGGTGCAGTGTTCTGCGCATAATTTAAAAGTTTTGCAATTAATTTTCTTAAATTTCTGCAAGTTTATTTGCCTTTTTTAAAAACATTTTATTCACTTTAAAACTGATATATAATTGAAGAAGGCTTCGAATGATTAGATGTTTTAATTTTTCACATTGTAAAAGAAATATATGTATTGCATATTTAAAGCATATTTTATTTACTAGATATGATGTGTATATAATATATCTTATATATATAATATTTATTTTAAATATATTATTACTTATTTTGTTTTATATATGTATATAATATTTTTTTACTTATAGAATCTGTCAATAATTAATTTTATTTTGCGTATAAAGCTACTGCTCGATATGCGTCAATGATTCTAATCTGATTTTAATCAGCTATTCTTGTTTTGCATAATTTTATCGCGTCGGTTCTTGTTATGACAGAATTATTTAATCGAGCTCGTTCAGTTCACTTCATTTATCTCTATAAGTACATTAGCTGTTGTACAAGTTTTGTTTTCGTATTGAACCTTGGGTGAATATTGAGATCATGTATACAAAAACATAGTTAACGAAGTGTTTTCCGTTCCTAATCGTACGTTCTTGATTTTTCACATCTACATCTCTTTTTTTTAAATGCTCGCTTTTGCAACATATTCAATTGAAGCTGAAAATAAACTCCACTTTGATTTTATTTAAAATTTTATTAAAACGATATTTTTTAATTATTTACAGCATATATATATATATATATATATATATATAGTAGTATATAATAGCATTTGCGCAGCAACACAACATTTTGCAAAATGTTAATGTCGTATGTAAGTTTACGAACCTTTGCCGGATAAGAATATTGTCACCATAAAAAGTAATTGAAAATTATATTTATTTATAGTACTGTATTGGCATATATTACTCTGATTGGACATCTTACAAAGAGCTCTCTTTTATTTCGTTTTGTATAAAATTTTGTATCTGTCATACATAATTTCCTCATTCATTCACTTATCATTATCAATCACAAATTGACACGTTTTTGCTCAAATTTTCTACACGCAATTTTTAATATCAATATTATTGTTTAATATTAATATTAAATTATTTCTTTATACTTTCTGCATTGGATTATATTATATATATTTTTCTATAACCAAGTATATAGTACTGTTTAAAAAAACTTAAATTAAACTTCGACATTTGCTTAACCGGCCACTGCTTAACCGATTAGTAAAGTTACAAGCTTTAAATAAAACTTACAAATAATAAGTACTTCACTATAATTTTCATATACATATAAAAATTCATGTTCTGAACTGATTGTAAGATATAGTACTGCAGTTTATATCTAAATTATTGTGAATGTCGGTTTATCAGGCATCGTTTTTGCGTTAATAACGATAATAAACGTACTTATATATTAATCGCTTGTGTAAACTTCGAAAACGTGTCAAAACTCAAAAAATGTGATGCATTTCGATAAATTGTATAACGTTTTTACAAAGTTTAATAATTAAATGCTGATAGTTACTTCGATTTTGATATCCTTTCAATAGAAATGATGGAAAACTTGCCGATAAGATTACATGTATCGTCAGCTGTGGTTAAACAGAGAAGAGTCTGTTTAATTGCGTCTTAATTGGAAACTGTAATTAACGCATATTTTTTGCGAGATCGGTTTACTCTCTTCTCTTCCCTTATCGGCTTCATCGTTCAGCCAATAAACAGTCTGTTGAAGAATTTTCTTTTATTTGCGAAAGCGACGCAAAGTGGTCTTCGACGTGGTCGGGATCAACTACGTCGATCGATCGCTCCGTAATCGACCACTTAATTAATCAGGAAACGAGTTTTCTCTATACACTCTCTGGCACGATTTTATCGTAGTGAAACGTGCTGCTCGAGTAGAAACTACCTCGTTTCGGCATGTGAGGTGTGGCTATCTCTTCTTGCAAGGGTTTGTAGACCAAACCGCAATTCTTGTTATCGACCAAACCCTGACGAAGGATCATAGGTGGCCTTAGAACGGGGCCACGTCCTCGTTTGTTCGCCAAGCAGCAGGCAATGCGCGCTATTAGCAGGAAGACGACCAGAACGGATAGGGCAGTACCGGATACTAGCCAGATTTTGAAGTCTGGTCTCAAGTCGTACCAAGAGTGATATTTCGTGGTGATTGTATAATCCACGTCGTATTCCTGATCCTCCAAGAGTCGCGGGTCGTCGACATGTATACCGTGATCGATGTTCAGCTTGAGAAGCTCCTGTAACAAATGCATTTGACGTTATTGTGTCATTGTTTCGCAATAATATTATTTTTAGAGGTTGAAATTTGAAGATAATTAAAGATATAAATATTTTTTTTCTAACAGGCATGTTGTCGAAAAATATTCGCTATTGTTTTACCTCGTTCTTATCGAGCTCATTTCCGGATAGAGAATCGGAGTCCTCTGAGTCGTCGGTAAAATCATCCTTCGAAGGTATGCTTTTGCTGGGAACCGGTCTAGGCGGTGGACCATCCTCGATTCCATCGCAAGCTATCTTCGCCAAGTCCGTCCATTGACTAATCTCTTTCGAATCGACATCCTCGTCAACATTAACAAAATCATTGGCATATCTATAAAAAGCATTATGAGATATTGAAAGAATTCTTGCGTGATATATAAGTTAGACACTTTGAATTTGAATATTTACTCACCCAAGTGTTTCTGTCGGTGTAACACCGCGATCGGTGAGCCATTGCAGAGCATGATTAAATTCTTCGTCACAATCTAAAGGATTGTGCGACAAATCCAAACCCGACAGTTTTGGCATAGCTCTAAGTTCTTCGACAGTGATTCGTCGTAAAAGATTACCGCGAACCGACAAGAATCTGAAGCGGAACGAAGACATGAAATATTCCGATCAATGAATATCTTAATATCTTGTTTGTAAAAATACGAAGAATTTTACTAAACTTCTGTTTCTATCATATTAAGAGAAAATTTTAAGTAATCTTTAAATTTAAAAATTTATAAAAGATTACATATGTAGATAGAAGTTATGAAAAAATTATATATGTGAAAGAAAAAGTTTTTCTTTAAATCTCTCACCGAAGACTTTTCAATGGCACTCGAGCTTCGCTCCAAACACGTTCGAGATTACAACGACTCACGTCCAGCTTCATGAGTCCTGGTGTATTCAAAAACGGCGTTACTTGCAGTGTAGTCAATGGATTATTCGCGAGATTCAGCCTGTTCAAACTTTCGGCACCGCGGAGCATTTCGGGTTGCAAGATAGAGATGATATTATTGGAGAGATCCAATTCTCGTAGAGACGAAAGGCGTCCCAAGAATCCATTAGGCAAACTGCTTAGACGATTGCTCGCGAGGTTCAGCCGAGTTATCGCCGGCATTTCATCAAATGTGCCTGGTTGGAGATTGTCTAGGCCACAATTCGCGCATTCGAAACGAAAGACACTGTTAAATAACGATAATTATTGATATAAAAAAAATGACCTCGTTTCTTATATTATTTTAATATAACGATAAGTTGAAATATTTTACCTAAACGTATCATGTACCAAACCGTAAGTTTTGAAGACTGGTAAAGTTTGTAAAGTGGGATTATCATTCATCAGTAGAACCTGTAGTCTTGGATTAGCTTTGAAATGATGTTCTGTTAATGACGAAAGTTTGTTATCGCTGAGATCAAGATGTCGCAATTGATCGAGATCATTGAAAGCGTGTTGATGAATTCTCTTCAGATTATTCGATTTGATATATAGTGTATCTAATAATGGTACGTCATTTAGATCCTCTTTGGCGATTACTCTGATCTTATTCCTCGAAGCATCAAGCGTCGTCAGTTTCGAGGCACTTATAGTGGCCAAGGTCGTTATATTATTTCCTGAAAATAATTCCTTCTATATTAATCAGTTTTTCAACAATGAAAATAACTGCCTAATCTTATTAGTTTACTCATCGGTATCAATGATAAGTCGATAAAATAAAAATCTTTGTTCAAATATATTTTTTCTATTAAATTCAATAACCAATCTCGCGTTTCGCCTTCCGCTTATTTTTTAATTTAAATCACATCGCAAAATATGATCATTTTCTTACCAGCGACTCGAAGAGCTTGTATCTCTTTGTCAATGAACAGATCGAGCGGAAGCTCATTCAGGATATTATCCGACAAGTCCACTTCCATGAGCGAGTCCAGCGAGTCGAAGATCGCGCTATCGATCTCTCTCAATCTATTGCCGCGCAGATTGATATAATTGAGGCTGTGCATCTTGGAAAAGGCGGTGCGTTTGAGTCGCAGTATCCCGTTGTTCGAGAAATCGAAATCACTAATCGATGGTGCGTGCAGCAGATAGTGCTTCGTCGGCTTCAGATTGTGCGTGTCGTGCATGTGTCTCAACATGTTACCGGAGATTGTGAGCAAGCTGAGCTGCGTATTGTTTTGAAAGGTATTCGGGTGGATATCGTGAAGACCGTTGCGCGTCAAGTTTACGGCAAACAGATACGTGAGTCCGTTGAATGCAGTACGATCTAGATCGACTATCTCCGTGTCGACGATGGCGATGGACTCCAATTGCTGGAGACCGCGAGCTCGCAGGGCGTTCGGTCCCAGTTGAATCACGGGGGCGTTTTCGATTCGCAGATGTGCGATACCTGGTCCGAAGGCCTGTTCGTCCACTAATTTCGTGCATCTACGGGAAAAATAAATATAATTATTTTTAAAAAATTTACTGAAAAAATTTATCGATAAAATTATATTATTTGATTAAGTATGATTGCTCTTATAAATGCATTTATAGTCGAATTATATGGATGGCATTAATTAATCAGGATTTAATTATTCTAGAAAATCTCCTATGAAAATTTGGCAAAAGACTGTCATCGATTCTGTATAGCTGAGAAACTAAATGAGATAATTGTATTAATACTGAGGCACAACTACAAAATATAAAGGAGACCGCTGTAATATGACGGAATAATTATATAATTGCTGTTACGTTCAAATATATCACAACGTCATAATTTTTTAATTATCTTATTTATCACGTATTCGTGTATTCTCGGGTAAATTGCGCAAGTAATGACGTTTAAAGGGTCAAGATATGCGAGTTGCATAAAGTAAGAATGGAGTATTTATTCGAGCAATTTCTCGCGTTGATGTAAAGAAATATATATGTCATAATTATTGCTCTCTCTCTCTCTCTCTCTCTCTCTCTCTCTCTCTCTCTCTCTCTCCTCTCTGAGCAGGAAACAGTTTATCAGCAAGTTTTTTATCTGCTCTCACACTAAGGGACTACGTTGTTATTTCATTATATAATTATCCGATTAGAGAAGCTGCGAAACATACGTTGCAGTCATTGCGGCGGCGTATTGTCCAGCGCATTTGCAATAATCAGGACATTGCGTCATGACTTCTTCGTCGTCGTTCAGCTCTGAGTCCTCATCATCTTCCTCGTTTTCATCGTAATAGTCGTCATCGTCGTTGTCATTGTCGAGCTCGTCAAAGGGCGCATTGTCGAATTTTTTGAATTCTTCATCTTCTGCCGCAGGTTTTACTTTCTTCGTCGTTAACTTGCTCGGTTTAGCGGTCGTTTTGATTCGCAAGTCCGCATGGTCTCGTTGTGCTTCGGCCTTCAAGGTCTCCGCCACTTCTTCCTGAATCTGTATAATCGTTTTAGTCATGATTAAAAACATGGTGACGATCAGATTGAGACTTTAATCGTATTCCAGGATATTTCATATTTCGACTTCGACTTTGACATCATGTTTGAGAAAACGATTTTAATTCTTCAACGTATGTAAATGTATTAATTTACGATCTTAATGACTCGCGTAGTAAAAAAAAATGTTCGTCGAAATTGAATTTTCTTTTTAATGTGAGAAGATATGAGAGACTGATCACTATAAATCGTCAGATAATTAAAAATATGTGCAATGTTTTTCATGTAATTAAACACTAACCTTGGCATCGGAAGCGTCTTTGTCTAGAGTGCGAATCTCCTGCATCAATATGTCCTTCATATTCGAAAAAGGTCTGGCATAATCTATAAATTTGCCCTGCGTCTTCTCAGATTCGGTGGTGGTCGTATTCAATTCATTGTGAGCAGATTCCGTAGTAGATGGAAACGAAGTAGTAGATGTAGTAGTAACCTTGCCGTTTGTGACAGTAGTGATCGCCAAGAAGGTCAGCAGCCAAGCTGCCGAGATCTCCATGTTGTAGCTTATTCTGAAAAGATTAGACAAAGATTAGAAAAAGATTAAATTTTATTAGTAGACGATAAGAATATTTTACGAAATTTAGGCACAATTTTTTTTTACACGTCAACTAATGCTTAATGCTTCTCCGGTAGTTTCGAGACGAATTTTGAAGATTTTGATATAATAAACTTTTTTGTTATTAGAATTTTTTATTATAATTATATATTGAATAACTTTAGTTATGTATTGAGTGGCCATACAATAAATGTATGTAATTATTTTATAGACGATTGTTAGTGAACAATACACAGAATAGAAAAATAAATTTAATATTTTTTATTCGAATATAAATAATTATAACAATTCAAGACGACTTTAAAATTTATTCAAAATTTTTGTAAATTAAAAAAATACTTTATCTTACAAGAATTACTAGCTTATCCTTTGTGTGTTTTCAATGAATAATTAAATATGTTTTCTTAGTATGGTTTCTAAAATTTATGGTCCATAAGAAATGCACCATTTCTGAGTTATTTTGTGTAACGTGAAACTTTCTTTCATTCTTTCTCAAGTAACATCTGGTGGCCAGTTTGTTTCTCAAGGCAAACGGTGCTTTATTAGACTTCTTGAAACGTTACTGAACGATAGACCAAAAAATGAACAATGTATAAAAAAAAAATTAGAGAAATTCATATTATTAATTTTTATGACTGCTCTTATGTGCAACACAATTTGTAAGAGTACGAATATATTTTTATATTTCCCATGTAGTATGACAAATCTACATCAAAGTTTCAAGAGATTGATTGTCGAGTTGCTGTCATATTCGTAGCGCAATTAAGTGCAAGAGAGCGAAAGTTCTTGCAATTCCAAATAAACAATACTTTTGTCAGAACAAAACTTCTATTCATTATTAAGATTTCTTACGCTAAATTTTCATACGCTTTTTTTGACATTTAAAAAAATAGATAAATAGAATAATTAATCAATTTCTACGTTACTTATATCGCTGTAATGCAAAATATTAATTCTTCCTGTATACAACGCAGTTTATATATACCAGGACTTTGCGGAATTATCAAACTATCGTTTAAATAATGATAATTAAGATTCTGTCATTTTCGTGAGAATGTACCTTTATTCCGACTCAAGGGAGCCTGTGCTACACGAGCTCGAGGAACAATACAAACTGCGCTCCTTTCGCGGTATCAGAGATTTTAGCGGACGCGGTTGCACGCGGTGTAGCGCTGTTACTGCACAACGTTCATGCCCCACCTACGGACGCTGACGTTAGATAACCGTGACGGTTTGCAGACCGACGCGACTGGCACGTACGTGAATAGATCGGATTTGGGATATCGGATGCGAACTTTTCACCAGAGATGAAAATGCGGTGATGATGCGCGGTGAATTCTTGTTTGATGACTGCAGAATCAGAAAGCATTCGAAGAATGAAAAATCAGAAATATCCCGCGTCATTGATAGCAATTATTATTAAACACATTAGCGATACATTGGGCAATTATTGTTATTGCACAACATTGTTCTAATATGTTAGATGAGATGCGAGGTAGTATTTTACTTGGAAAATAAATGTCTAATACATCACTGGATAATATAATGTCAAATCACATTGTTCTTCATAAGAATGATGTCTTATTATTTTTTTTATATTAAAGTTTTAGTCATTAAATTTTTTTTTTTACAACCAAATACGTGTAAAGAATGCAAAGAAGTGTTTTCATTTTTAATAATCAAGAATTACATGTGATAATAATAAAATATTTGATTTACAACGACATTATACTAATTACAATAATTTCTATTGTAATAATAATTATATTATTTTTTTTATATTAAAGTTTTAGTCATTAAATTGCTTTATTTAGCCACATTTATGTCACGAGAGCTATCCCTTTTGCTCTAAAAAAGGAATTGATTATCATTATAATTATTATTAGAATAGAAATTATTGTAATTAGTATAATGTCATTGTAAATATTATATTATTATCACATGTAATTCTTGATTATTAAAAATGAAGAAACTTCTTTGCATCCTTTACGCGTATTTGGTTATAAAAATTTGGTGGGAAGAATAATTTAACACATCAAGGATGATGTGTGAACACTGTCTTCGAAATCTGTTCAGTTGTTGTGTAAAATATTATTACATAAACATAATTTTAACTTTAATTTAATTTTGCAAATAATCAACGATAGAAAAAGAGAAGAGATTCGTGAACATTTAATTTTTTTGGCATCTAAATTTCACTTATTTCATAATCTTTATATAGCGAATAATTTGTATAAATGTTGCTAATAATTTGTATAAATAATTTCTATAAATGTTGCTAAGTATCTTTAATCGATGTACATTTTTACATCAAGTATTTTTTTTATCAAGAGTTGAGTTTGCTTAGATAGGAAGATCGATTTTTTGATCGAGATCTTTTATCAGTCACAATTTTCAATGTTATTCGCTTCTGAAGGGTATTATATCCTATTAGCCGAAAAATCTGTTCGAAAAAATGTCGTAAATACGCACAGGTACAAATGGAAATTCGCAGAATAGCTAGGAATTTTCAGATAAGCATAGATTAAAATTGCGTAAAATAAGTAAGCAGGATAACATTTTTTGCTTTGTAACGTTTTGTCTTTACGTAGCCGAACAATTGATTTTTAAAGAACAAATTATGCTTCATCTGTTTAATTTAATATTTCTATATAGCCGCGTTATTAAAAGCAATTATCATAAATATGAAACTTTGCAATTTTCATATAAAGACATACATCCAATATTTAATAATGTATATAAACATTATTATTATAAAATATGATAAAATTCTCAAACGCATATCTATATTTTAAAATTCACAAAATGTTATCGCTTGTTTATATGTCGAACAGGCTTATTTAAATCGTATCTCAATTTTTGTGTCCCTTTAGCTGATCTGACTAAGCGCAGATTAAATGTGCATTAACTCTTGAAGCGGCATTTACATCAGTTGCTGCGTCATTCTTATGCTCTCTTGTGCGTAAACAATTTCTTGGCACAAGGAAACTATTCAAATGCAAGTGTGCGAAGAATAGTTATCACCGATACGTAAGCAAGAAGTACGTTAGCATGCGGTAGAGGAACATCACAGTGACGTGCAAATGCTATAAAATTGGGAAATTATTTTTACGCGTCAGAAATACGCAGATTCTGAATAATTCTCAATGTCGTATTATATAGATTAGATGCGACATTAGAATTGTAATTATAAAAGTGAAAAAGCAGCGTGATAAGACAGACAATATTTGCTTGACGATATTATCTCAGTGCGCGAATGAAAATCGCATGACTCACTCTCTCTCTCTCTCTCTCTCTCTTTGTTAGTTATTTTATTTCTCGGGAAATTTACAATACGCGTTTTAATCAACGCGCTGCGCAATAATCACTCGAGATGCTTCTCATCTCTTGAGGACAATGGAATTATATTACGTTGATGTCTCTCGTGTTTATCTTTCCCAGCAACATAAGCGATCCCCGACATATATATGTGCGATCTCACGAGAATTCGTTCACGATATTCATTCACGTTATATGTGTGCAGTGATTTCTTTGAATTGAACTGTGTTGATCGAGCGAGGGGTGGAATTTAAGATTAATGTTATTTTACATTCAAATAATCTTCATGAATTAAGAGATTCATCTTTGCTTGACATCTGCGCCAACAGTATTTTTTGTTTCATCGTCTCTCTGTTACTTTGTAATTTCGTTTTTTTTTTCTTTCGATCGAAAGAAAATATTTAGGAAACGTTTTTTTTGTACAAAAATTCAACTCTCTTCCTTTCTGTGTCATATGGGAGTCCCTTTCTTTGTAGAAAGGTTCTTTGGAGAAATTGCTCCGAAAAAAAAGATGTGACAAAACTCCAGGAGATCGAATCGTAAAGTGAACAAATATACGTGTGAATGTGAATTTAAGAAACGGAAGCTAAGTATAGGGCCCGCGAGTCTTATTCTTTATGGAGCCTTTGTTCGATCTTTGAAAGATAACTCGGTGGCTCCTCGGAGTTTGGGCCAGGTAATGTTACGTGCTCCGAGGCGAAGCCAAGCGCAGGTGGTCGAGCCCCTCCCTTTAAGTCCTAAATTGCCGACGGGTCTAGAAGCGTGGAACGCAAGATCAACCTGATTCGAAAGAGGCCCCCAGTAAATCTCGACATAAGCTGGCGTTTTTTTTTTTCGAGTAACAGGGCAGATTATATAGATAACTTGAATGAATTGCGTAGAAATAACGCGTCAATAGAGAGAGTTGAAACAGCAAATTATGAAAAAATATTCTTGGAAGAACTTCAAGATGGAAGTTAAAAATAAATTTTAAACTGGAAGTTTAAAAGAATCTCCATTTAGTTAAGCAAGCAAAATACTGATTATTTTTACTAATTGTAAGCTTAAAAATACTTGTACAGATAAACTCCTGTGTTTAACGAACATATTTTTTTAAGACTTCTTGGTTTTGTTCACGAAATATTCTTAAGATATTTTCAACAAGGAAACATTCCTACATATATATTATTACGTACCTATATATATATATACTTTATTGAAAAAGAGAATACTGAAAAAAAATGCCGAGAATAATTAATATGTTACGTAAAGCATTACGTTGTAAACCAATCCAGTTGTCAAACCAGTAATGACAAAACATATATATATATTTTTGTTTTATCCAAATAAATTAAACATTGACTGAATAAGTAACTCTTACAAAAAATATCTCTTTTTTATTTACAATGTTCTGTAAGATGTTCAAACCAATTATCAAATCAATTTATACACATTCGTATTCTCTTTATCTTCATAAAGTTGTTACGCCTTATTCAGGTATGTAGCGCGATTGGCCGATGGCAACTGTACTGTACATTGATCAATCTTTTCTTTTTTTATAACAAAAATTTATAATTACGCGACGCGGAAAATTTTGAAATTGCAGCGCGATTATCATAAATCGCGCGGTTTAATCTTATCCGAAAAAATAAAACGATGTTAAAACGCGATTGCTTTTGCAGTCTGATATTTTTTGCGATTGCCCACGCCACTTAATCACATTCCATCGAACGTACGCGAGCGTGTATTGCACACTCGTATACGTGTACGACGTGAATACGCCTCGAAGAGGCGTACTTTGCTTTCCAAATAGGAATTGCACATCCAGTCGCTTTGATCGCTTTGACGCTTCATCGTGAACAATTGTAATTCATTCAGGGAGCTAGCAAACATTCTTGTATTCTTGTACTATGTACAAGATGTATACGTGTTTTTTTATATCTTTATTAAATAACAAATAATTTCCCATGCGATTATCCGTATATGCCGATTAATAAAGATATACAAATTTAAAAAAATATTGTCACCAAATTGATACTCATTGTATGATTAAATGCATACATTAGCAATTTATATAGAAATCTTGTTTATTAGTAGCATTATGTAAAGAATTTACTGAGCTCGTTAGAAACCTTAGATTGATGTGTAAAATGTCATGCATCTGTATGTAGCACAACATGTGCAATCCAAACGGTTTGCGTGCCAGTAAGTATACGTAACTAACTGATTATTATTCACGCTCATATGCACATACACATCCACAACTTCAGTCGTCGAATATGTATGAATCGTGAAAATATATCATTTTTTATTAAACGTAGATATTAAGTACAAGAGTACATTTTCATTTTTTATGAAAATCGATTTCTATTTTTTCCCGTAAGCAGGATGCTCTTGTTTTATCACTATAAATGCTTATAGTATCATAATCGGGACTTATGCAATTACGCGATCGTTGTAATTACACTAGTAACGCGATAATGATGGATTATGCGTCTCCTCAGTTCAATGACTGTATACAAAGCAGATATTAAGTACATAATATATAGACCTGGTCATATTCTTTTATATTTAATTTCTTTTAACGGTCATATTGTGGTGAATATATATTGCATAGTTATCCGGTGCTGTGGTGTTGCAAATTAGTTTTCTATCGTCAATATTCCTTATTCAAAATATTAATAATTTAAAAGCAAATCTCGATCTAACACAATCGGAACTATTATTAAGTAATTATCGCTTAAAGATTTACGATATATTTATATTTTTATAAAAATAAAAATATAAAATAGAACAATAATAAAAATAAACTATTTATGCAATATTTTTTCTTGGCAATGTGGAATTATGAGACAATAGTTTCAGACTTGGACCTGCACTCTTAGAAAGTATATCTTTAATTGTATTGTTATCAATTTGTTTTAAAAATCTAGAGAAAGTTCCACGTGTAAATTAACTTCTTAATTAAATAATTCTTATCCTCATATATATAGCTACGTCATTTTAACTCTTAAGAACAGCTCTGCAATTTTCTTTTTATCACGAAAGATACCGTGTTTTATCTCCTCGTGATACCAGTATATTTATCTCTCGTACTCTGTACTCGAGCATATTTGTTTTGTCTCCGACTACGTTATTGCCTGTTGTAATTTAGTACATAGTTAATAAACGATATATGTGTATGTGTATATGTGTATATGCGTGTGTTTATGTATGTGTTTAAATAGCAAGCAGGTTGCATGCGCATATATCAGACTTTTCAAAATTCTGAACTTCCTTGAACCTTTTCCCTGTCTCTCTCTCCCCCCCCCCCCTCTCTCTTTCGCGATAATATAAAATTATTTTTATTGAGAAAGAGAGAAAATAGAAAAGAAGAAATAGTCAGAGCTTTTTGATCCAAATAGTTTATTTGAACAAAAATTCGCCGCCTATTTCTTCTTCATCTTTTTCACTTTTTTTCGAATTATCAGCTTCTTAAAAAATTCCTCTCTTTCCCTGAATCTCTAAGAAATGTTACTGCATACATTTATATAAATATAAACACATTCTCTTATTTCCAGACATTTTCGAATTTTCTTTGAAAATATCTGATGTCAATTAGTTTACTACATTTGCCGTAAGAGCTTCAATTATTAAAAATCATCAATTAATGATGATAGTATCTCACCAGTATCCAGGCTATTTCTGCTTCTCACATGACAAAGCTTTTTTCATGTCAGTAACCGCCAGTCTGCTGGAGGTCAATTCACGTCGTTGACCCTTTTGGTCTACGTGATTCGGCAGAACAGAAATGGAAATAGTGAGTGTGGATGATACGGCCATACATATCGATATTTCGTATTCGATACAGATGGAAGATATGAGGCTGTTCGGTTGTCCGCTTATGAATGACGCAAACCAAGGACAAAAGACATTACGTACTTTAGTCGAATGTAAATGCGATTCATCGAGATGATATCTTCATATGTTGTACGGAGCGCAGACGATATTATTAAAAATCACACGATTCTAGAATATTTCTGATCTCTCATTTGTTTCTATATTTTATTTTATTTCTTATATGTGCTTTATTATTAGTTTAGTATTTAATTTATATATTATATATTTAATTAATTTAATTAATTTGATCTGTTCGTTGGTAAAAATTAGATATATTATTCTATATTTTATGTGTTTCAAAACGGCTCTATAAAGAATGGTTATAAAGTATAATTGAATATGCAGAAAACACATGAATATGCAGCACGTGCATCCGTTACTTGATATCTGTGAGTGATTTTCTCATATATCTCGTTAAATCTTTTTGTATGGACATTTGCAATGTGCATACGTATTGATATACAATATATATGATAACTTAATCGCCTGCAATTATGCTTCATTAAGTCTTTTGTATTGTTGGACATTTTCAACGATACGACATGCTGATACAATTCTAAAATCTAATCGTCTGCAAGTATGTACGCTTTCAATTAGTACAACATCGCGATAATAGGAATTTATCGTTTTAGATTTCCTCATCCCTTGATATTATCAAAAACTTAGAGCATAAATTTTATTAAGACGATATGTGTGATTAAAAAATCATTAAGATTATATTCCTTATTATGAATTAATTAATATGATTATATTTTTTACTTTGATGTGATTGCTACAAAACTGCCTTTCTTGTCTTTCTTGTGAGCCATTAAAAAAGTATATAGAAACTTTATGTTTTCGTAATGTCGACATTGTCCCATCATCGTATGACCTCGTGTAATTGCGTGGCATTGAAAAAATTTCCGATGGTTCATGTGTCGAGAATCGAAAGCATATTCGCTGTCACGTGGCCTTTTATAGTTGCATCGTATGTGAATTGATATCTTCCGGGATTATACCGTCCTCATAAGCGTTCTTTGTTAATAATTCTGAAATCATCACACTGGAAATACTCAAGTCTGAGCCTCGTTGAATTATCACTTATTTTGGTCAAAGAAAAATTAAAGTGAGAAAAATTGGATGGAATATGCTTGAAATCTTTCCTGAATCATAAAAACGGCATTAAATAATAATTAGAACGAATAAATTAAAAACATATTTTTTAAATATCTGCGAAATATAGAGCTCATCGTACAATCTCAATTTACGCGTTATATAGTAATTGGATTCCGATGACTATAACGATTTTTCATGACGATTTCGCATGCATCGCTTGCTTTTATCGGGAATATAAGGAAAACGTGTTCGAAGAAAAAATACTCACGTATATTTAATTGCTCTCATTTCTCAGCGGACTGTTTTCTCATTATTTTAATTTTATTATAGATTAATGTAGTTTGATTTTTAAATTTTGATTATATGTATATAATATTTTTGGCTGATAGCGATTATATATTCTATCTTTCATATTTATAAATGATAATGAAAGCATTCATAATCTGCTAAAATGATATGAAACTTTAACAATGTGCAATATATAATGAGGTCTATTTTTTGCCTCAGAGTACTTTGTTCATCAGTGAAATCCTGAAACTCAGTATATCAGTACAATGAACGGCACGTATTAATCATTTATCTCTTTTATCGCACCGCATTATTCATCATGTAGATAAAAAGCTCAATTGGCGGGGCGCGTTGCATGGAACATCGCGTACGTTTTTCTTTTTGCTTGACTTGGAATAAAAAAACACGAAATAACAAAAAGAATAAATCAGTACATCTGGCGCGAACTGGCTCTTCCATTCGATATTTATGCGTCCGGGATGAATTCGAATAAAAGCATCGTGACGAGGAAAAGGTTCTACGCTTAGCAGCGAGCAGATAATGCTATATTGAAAAGTATTTTGAATTGATAATTTTCAAACGCTTTTATATAAATATATACATAACATTTTTTTCACATACACACATAAGTAACAGTAATTTTATTTAATTTAAAGATATTGTGGAAAAATAATATATTAACAGAAATTTGATGCATTATCCATAACAATATAACTTTAAAATAAAATATTTTAAGAGTACAAAAAAAATTTAAATTATAAATTTCTAAATAAACTAGTATTCTAGGGATGTATAGCTATTATTTTAAATAACAATGTTCTATATGAGATGTGCAATCGAGATAATGATTTGACATATTTTGTTACTATACAATAGCAATTTTACTCGCACCTTGACCGTCAATCAGACATTCGCCCGCTTTCACAACCAGACTCGACGGAGGCGCAATGGATCGCGCGCTTCTTACATGCAAAAATAGATCATCTGGTTGGACACTGACCTTGCTATTGCGTAATGACGCGATTCGCGAAGATACATAATCATAATAAAGTCAATCGAAATACGCTGTAAACATTGCAATGAACCGAGTAAAAGAAATCAGAAATTGCGTGTGAATAAGAATTTGTCTTTTGAATTAAAGCCAGCATCGAAGAGTTAAAAATTAACATGTGGAAAATAGATGATATATTGGACTTAATAAGAGGTTTTATAAACTTGATTACCTAATATCGCCAATAGCATACGTGAAATAATATCGCGATAAAAAAAGTAGACAGATAATATACATCGTGATGCCTTCAGGGTGATTAATTTTTTATATGATTTATCTATTCATTTTTATAAATTTTTACTTAGATAAACTTTTAGATAGGGACACGTTTGCACAAGAATTTAAATATTTATCGAGTGGGTAAAAGCGGATTGACCAGTACACACATTATTTAACTTTCATATCCTGTTATACAATTAGTATAGTGTGAAAAACTTTTTCTGTCTTTTCCTGGTTTATGCTTTTGAGAAACATGATAAAATCTTGTATGTCGATTATGTGCTAAATAAGATATGCATATCGATTGTGTATCAATTATATAAAATTAGGATATGTTAAATAAGATAATAAATCTTGAAACTCTAATATATAAGTCAAGAATTCTCTCTTAACAAAATTTATACTTGCAACTAAAATAGCTTATTTTTTACATACATATTTATGTTCTTGAATTTTGTATCTTAATTATATATATAATAATTTTCGAGATGTGAGATAATTTTCGAAAAGTAAAGAAGAGACTATTCGATGCTATCAAGGTGCTGCGCTTTGTTTGCGCGAAGAATTCACCGGTTTCCTCGCTCGATGTATCCTCGCGAGTGAACCTTATGGAAAGTTTCGTGAAAGTCAATGAGAGAGACCGGTCTAAAATCGAGAGTCTGACCGATCGAATTCGTGAATTCGAGATCCGCGCGTATATGACGTCTAAAAATATACGATGAGATCACTGTGTACACGTGACATTTCAAGTCAACAATCGCGTTGCGCTACGAGCGAGCAAAATGCGAATTTTCATCGACGGTGTCGCCGATACGCAAATGAGTCGAGTCAAACAAGCTCCAAAAGAATTCCGCGATCGTTCGCGACAGTCGACATCGACGCGATATATTCGCTGGATTTGCATTCGGTAATCAGTAGCGATTTCCAGGTCACATTGACATACGGCTGAAGGATGGAATTAGAAACACGAATGCCTCGAGCAGATAATGCGTCATAATTTTATTGTAAGCCGAAGGCAACGAGAGTGATTAGCAACAATTTACGTACACAATTCGTGGACATGTCAATGAAACTGCTAGAAAGTTTTAGAAAAAGTTTCAAAATAACACCGCATAAGAAATCACTTTAATGATTTAGAAATTTTTAATTTGTTTTAATACATTTATGTGCTTTGATGTTTGTGGAATTTCTAACATTTTTATGAAGCGTCAGCTAGTTTTTTGTGGATGAGAAAAATGCTAATAAGAAAACGCAAGTCTCGAAATTCCTCAGAATTATGAGTATTTCATTCTTTTGATGTAAAAATCTATACTATTAATGGTATACTTTAAGAAATATCGATAAATATTAAAATTAGTTGGCGTGTTACTCCGAAATGTTGGCAATTGGGAATAAATATACGAAACGAAAGTTTTGCGCAATTTCGATGAGGAAAGAAGACAGTTCCTCAAAAATTCGATAAGTAAAGGGAGAAGTACAAACAGATATCGCAACAAATCGCGCAACTCAAATGGGTCACAGTGATAAGATAATATTCCTGGCATCAAGCGATCAACGTCATCTCCTAACTTGACATGCTGATAAATCCTCAAAGAGATCGGAGCCATTTTGACGACCTGATCGCGTTGCCGATCATCGATCTCACCGTCGTAGTTGCATCGAAAGAGACCCGAGTTCGTTCTGTGACGCGATGAGCACTCACCTGGTCTGCGAGTGTTGTTGACGTTCCAGAGAGGTCAAAGGATCCGCTTATGCGACTTTACAGTGGAATATGCAGAGGTAGAAAGAGCTGGTTCACGTTACGTTATCTCACGTTTATTGCGCACGACGGAATTTCTGAACTAAAGCGGCTGTCGGAGCCGAGCGAACTATTCGAAGCGTACCTTCCTTCGGAGAGACGGAACGGTCGCAGAGCGTGGGGCCTCAGGGTCGGACGCGCCGATTGGTTGGGCTGATCCCCTGGACTTGGTGGGTCTTAGGTAAAAATTATGCTGACAGGTGAGCAGTGTGCGCCACCTGGTAAGAGCTTGGGTTCTCGAATGAACTGACAAAAGAGTGAAAGAGAGAGAGAGAAAAAGAGGTTGTTGGAGAACGGCTTCGTGGTTGCTGATCAGCTGCGTAGGTGTTGATGCGACAGCAAGAGACTGAATCCGGTTAGAAGGAAGTACGTGGACGACAGGAACGGGTACAGATCGAGCAGGTTGCATAAGAAATCTGTTTTCGATTTTTTACAGCATTGAGATGTCTATTACAGTCAACTACTAATATTTGGGCAACGATAAAAATTAGATAGACATGTGGATAAGAAGATTTATCTTTAAATTATCCCGAAAACTATCAACAAGAAATTGAAGAAAAATACCAACAATTTAATTGATCAAGCACAGAGATCAAGCTATCGCTATAATAATCAATAATTGTAGCAATTCTATCTTGAGGGATAAAGAAAAATTACAAATAAATTGATAAAATTATAATCTGAAAAATAAATTTTTTAAAGACGCCTAGAGATGATAATCAGATGATAATCAGAATCAGAATAAATTGTTATATATAATACCTATATATAAAAACTATAGTTTAAAACCGAAAGGATATGATAAAGGATGATAATAGATAAATTCTGAAAATATTATAGAGATAAAATAATGATAGTAAAGATAAACTATAGGTTGCGAAATATATACAATATATGTTTCATACATTTTATGATATATAATAAATATATCAATATCTATATAACCCGTGAAAAATAATTATAATCTCAAAAATATTGGAACGTTACAAAAAAGTTAGTTTTAGCGCGCTATTTTTTCTCTAATTGCATTAAATCAATTAAGCACAATTATAATTACATGCAAAAAGATATATTAGATATTAATAAAAAATTGTGTTATTTCTCTGCTCGTCTATATAAAAATATACGTGACTTATAATTAGAAACTTATATACGTCTGAAAAATACGTATGATAAAAACAATGTTGTTTACTCGGATTTATCATGCCAATGAGAAATTATAGGTCGATTTGAACAAGTCTGTCTTATCAATCAGCATAATATATTGAAGACTTTTAGTTATTTGGAAATAATATATTGTATATACACACATTTATAATATATATTTATATATTTTTTCTGATTCAATGCATTAACTGCAAGAATATAAGAATATAATATTAAATTTATAATTCTTCATATATGCAATAGAAACAATACGCTTCAAATAAATCACTCTTGTTTTTTCATGACAAAATTGTCTTAATTTTTTTCACTTAAATGTCATAGGTACAGTTAGTATTTATACACGATACGGTAACATCAGCTTAAATAGGTCAGATAAGATAATAATTTTGCAGCTATCACAAATAAAACTGCTATGCCACGTTCAACGTAGGACATAGTTTCTATCCAATATGTGTTGAAAAGCGCATCAACATTTTGTATAATATAAAACTTAAAAAATTATTTCTTTTTTTTTCCATACTTTAATATAAAAGAAAAAGAAAATAATGAAAATTAAAATGTAATAAGATAGAGTTAATAATAAGATTGAAGATCAAATTTTTTCTATATATCTTTTTATGAAGTTTTCACTAATACAATTTTCACTATCAAATTTTATGTGATAAATATTGATTATTATTGTTAATAATAAATTAAACATTGATATTCTTATGATATATGATGCTACAAAATTTTTATTTTTATATTAAAATTAATTTAAATGAAAATTATACAAAAGCAATTCTAAAGTAAGGCTGAAGTGTTTATTGTGTATAAAATACAAATTAATAATTATAATAACCCAGCCAGAAATAATCGACGTCGATTCGATAATCAATTTTCTGGCTGGGTTATTAATTTAATTATAATTATACTTAATAATTATAATTATATTTCAATTATATATATACATGCTATTCTATATATAACTATTGATTATTGATAATTTTGAGATATATGCGAATAGCATATATCTCAGAATAGAATAGAAATTTATTTGAAGCTAATTATAATTATTGCAGAAACGAACTTATTTACTTGTGAAACTGCTTTAGCATGCCATCTAGTGTTTAATCCTGTAAAATGTGTTGTATATGTTGCTTTGATTTCCATAAATTACCCTAGTCTAAAAAATTAAAGTAATTTATAAAAATCAGATTATAACATTAGAACACCGAGATCCTACTTTTCTCAAGATGTATAACAGATTTAAAAAAAAAAGACAGACTTTCAACAAGATATATATTACAATTATCTGGATAAAATTTAAAAAATAATAATATATGTTTATATACATATATCTACATATATATAAAAGAATAAAAGAAATAACGATATGTTCTTTCTGATATAATCTTTTATATTTATACGAAAAAAATGCCACTTTTAATGCCACTTTTGTTTTACATTGCATAGGTAAATATCTATGGACAACAATTTAAAAATTTCAAAAATTTAAAACTTATTGCATAATAGTGGACCGCGAAGACATGTTAATTAGTTAAACATGATGTGAGATTTCTTTGTATTTGCGGATACTTTTGTAGACGCCGTCATTTGTTAACAGATGATCGCGTGATCTTTTCTTTACAATCATTAAGATATGCTAAAACAAAAGATACACAAAATATGCGATCATCAGCAATACTTTTTCATCGAAAAATGTGTAAAGTGTATGTAATAGTCTTTGATATCCATTTGTCCGTCGATAGGATGGAGATCTGTAATCACTGTAGAATACAAAGTGAATGCTGTCCTCTGTAGAACATTGGCAGAATTTGAAATCATTATTGAGAATATTCTTACAAACGTAATTTCCTGTCTATCTCTTGATAAAACAGAGAAGTGAAATAACTTAATCTTATCATATTCTTATTTGAGTTAAGATACTTCACATAAAGATGTTTTATTTATTGCTAATGAAGAAAATGAAGAATTAATAGACACACGAGGAGATAAGAGTAACAGAAATATTACAAAATTTTTTTATCTGACAAAAGTGTCTTCTTTGAAGCTTTAATTGTAGTTTAGTTCCTGTTAGTCTTGTATCACATCATCGACCAAAAAAATGTTTTATCTGGTTTGAACACGTTATCATGTATCATAGTCTGTTATCTGATAACAGATTTTATATTTGCGCATATCACTTAGCCGATGCTGTTAGGAGTAACCAGAGATTCGTATTCGTATGATTCAAATATTTTCTAAAACGTTAGAAAGCAACGGGTTCTAATTATGCAAATTAATATGACGCCATGTTTTTTAAAATGCAAATACAACTACAATTTTATTGATTTTATTATATTTTAAAGCGGGAAAAATTATTTAACGATTAATAATCGTAAAATAATAATTTCAACTAACTATTTATTGTCGTATATATATTTTTTACGTGTAATAAATTTTTCTCGCTCACTTTACTTTATTGGTGAAATTTCAGATTTAAAAAATATTAAATAATTCCTACGCGCACGATATCAATTTTAAGACAGGGATTAATAATGTGACAAGTAGTTTGAAATGTAAAACTAAATGTTTATATTAAGTATGTAGTTTGAAATGTAAAACTAAATATTTATATTATCAATTCTTTCTGTTTATATTATATATTCATAAATTGATCAAAAGTGTAAGAGTTTACAAATTTTGCGGATTTGGTTGCTTCAATATTGAAAATCTTATATATATATTTCTATATATTATATATTTTTCATAAAATTACATATAACATGAAAATATCTCCAAGCATGTAGTTTCAGATGTATTACGCGTAAATTTCTTTTCACGTGTAAGGGTCTATATCAGTCATTAAATGTTTCCTTCTCTCACAGGCCATCGGCCGCACACAACACAATGTGTCCCTCCCATTTTCCTGTTCTATTGTATTGTGACAAGACAAATATTTAATGATCCCTCATATAAAAAGAAAAGCGTCCCGTTTACGTAGAGACGAGGAAAATGGAAAGAGTGATCACAACAGGAAACGAAGGGCGATAGCAAGTATATAATGCTGGAATGACGATCGATGATGATAATTCATTTATGCTTCCGAGAAAATCGTCCTCTCGTATTGTCCCTCGCGGCCACAAAATAGTCTCACGGATTTTTAAGGCCCCGACCTCAGTGTTCTGAATACTTATCAAAGATCATTTTGACCTTGTCTCGATATGTAGTATTGTACAGGCTGCATGTCTCGAAATGATGGTGTATATTTTAATAATTGCTTCTCTCTCTCCCCTTTTTGTTGCATCGATCGAAATTAATTCTTGTAGACGTGAGGAATTATTTGTCGCAACTTTTTTGTCTTTTTTTATATCAACAATTTCCAAACACGTTTCAAAAAATTATAGCGTGCATTTTTACGCGATCTTTTTTTCACGTCTATATAAATGAAAACAATTTAAACATGCATGACGCATATTACTCAATGTAACACGATTCAGCCAAATCTAAACACGCTATTTTAAATTATTTTTGACAGAATCATTGCAAATCTTCTCTTTTTAAGATAAATTGAAATAAATTTCGAAACAATTAGCGACTTTTGTTTACTCGCAATTTAATTTCGTTGACTATTGCGGCTGTCGCATAGAAGCGCGATCAAAGAGTATACAGTTGTACAAACAACTTGCAAATGGAACATGCATATTTGTAATGTTATCGTGAATACATATTACACATATCAGCAGTTACAGCTTGCAGTTATATTAACCGCGCTTGTTGAAATTTTAATGTATTGTAATCGTTGCTGCTTCGGTCCTTTTCTATGAAAAAATTATCATTGTTTATATCGATTATTTTGAACTAAAACTGTGCTAAAGATACTAAAATTGTAAAGTATAAATTGTTTGTTGTTTTTTTAATATTGTCACGCCTAACAATAAGCTATTAGTTTCTTATAATTATGCTGCTGTATTTTTCATCACGATATTTTTTTTGTAAGACGATTAAAGTGCGACATGTCAATAGAACGATAAAATGCGAGATGTAGATATCAAACAATCGTTAAAATCGCGAATACTAATTTAATTTCTTCGAATCCACATCCATCGCCTCGTGTTTGCAATCATAAACATGACAGGGAAAAATTTAATTTAATCCGGAAAGAAATTAACGCGCAGAAAAATAAGTGGCAAAAGTTCACGTTCTCGATATCCTCGGTGTTTGATTATATAAATATAATTATGCAAGTACGGGTACGGCATATTTTAGGTTAAAAAACTTTCCTCCGTGCTTCTGTCCTCGCGTGTCCGTCGCGATGGCGGATGCACGTGTTTTCAATCGTAAATTTTGCCTCATGCAAACGCCTCACTTACATATCTACATATTATACATCAGTCGCACGTTGTAATTTATACGGGCCTTTTTTTATATTCAGCCTCTCGCCTTGCATTTCAGAGCATGCATGCTGACTGGATCCGACTCTGTAGACCGATACGACAAGGATTTCAGTCAGTGATAGAAATCGCTTACGCGCCGCGGCTGCAATATCTCATGTTGCACACGCCTAAATTGCAAAACCATAGGTGACGGAGAAGAGATAAGAGCAGGCACACTGCTCTCTCTGGCTGCATACATTGCTAAGCGTACTGTGTAGATTGCCGATTGTACACGAGATGGAATAAATCGAAGAGAAACCGGTCTCGGTTTGTAAACTCTAACAAATAATAACACATGACGCGTATGCGGAAACATATTTTGTTAAAGGATTCGCCTTTCTTCACAATTCGCAATCGTCCGTGGTTTATTGCAATGCGCGAGACAACGTCAGGACTTGTGGATGTTAGATATAATTTTTAAAATTATTAAAAATCATGGTAACGATTGATTGTATATATAGGAATATGTTATTTGAAATATTATACAAATATATACAGAGAACAGGGGAGGTTGAAGTCGTTTCATCGATTTATAATTTCTTATTAAATGCAGACTCAATTCTATGGAAACCTGGGGAAAAAATTATTTTTCCTGATATGAGTTTATTAATTGTATATAAGATAACTTTTTTTTACATATTCTTTTAGAGGTGTACCTATTTTTGTGTGGATTTAATTGATATTTTAATTAATCTTTTATTAATTAAGTCCATGATTATAATAGCTGGCCATTATTGACGAGTAATTATCAGTAAGAAAAAATATTCAACGGTATAAAATTGATTAATTTACGTCTTTCTTGTGTTAAGTTATAAAGTTTTTGGTTATAGTCACTGTATTGTAAGTTAAACCTTTGTTCGCACCGATATAAAGGCAAAGTGCACTTCTTTGTGCGAGAATAATTACGTTTGTTATGCATCCATGCTACAATAATAAAATGTTAGAGTTGAGAATGTGAAAGAAAAACATGGATATATGGACGAGCATGAACAACAATTGCATTCACTATCGCGTTTCTTTCATTGTATTTTCATCTTATGTTAATATTAGATGAGAGATTGATAGATGGACAAATGATAATTCTCGCGCAAGGATAAGGCAGTCTTGCGTGTAAATTCTTCTTGTAAGGCGTAATGTTCAAGGTGTGTGAACTTTTTTTATCTTTAATGTGAGAGTTTTGTCAATCTTATCTTCTTATCGCTCATTTTTTGCTACGATATAATTTGACAGAACAAAATGTGCGATACCAATACACTAAAATAATTTTCTTGATTGAATATTTCTATTTAATTATATTTTCTATTTATTTATAATATATTCAGATATCGCAAAAGCAAATTTTGATAACGCTCGATGTGCGAAATAATTATGCACTGCGTGAATGAGAATTAATCAATTATAAAAGTATAAAATATTAGAGCATGTGTGAAATAACTATTATTAACATTGATAAGACGAACATGATTCTTGAAATAAAAATATATAAAGAAGTTTATTATTGAAATTTTAGTGAATTTATTATTAAGCTTTATATTACTGAAACAAGCTTTGATTGATCGATTCTTTTTAAAAATATCATAAGAAAGCTTAATAATTTTAAATATTTTATAGACGTCTTAATCTATGTATAATCAAATAGCTTATTTATAAAAAAACTAGAACAACACAAGCGCGCGCATAGCGCGCGCCATTCTTCGATTTTATGTTAAAAAAAGTAATATAAAGTTTGTTTAAACTGGATTAATATTTTTGACAGTTATCAGCTGATTCCTGTCAAAAAATATTAATCGAGAATAAGATATTATAATAAATTAAGAAATATTTTCATCGGCTCTCAGTATTTAATAAATAAATTTATTATAACATATTATTTAAAACATTATATTATTTTAATTTTTATAACATATTATTTTAAAAATTAATTAGCAAATTAACGCTTTAATCAGCTGATTTCTGTCAAAAAATATTAAAAAAGCGAAAATTTGCTAATTAAATTTTAAAATAATATTATAAAAATAAAAATAGTAATATGTTGTAAATAATATGTTATATCTTATTTTTGATTAATATATATATATATTTTTTGTGAGGTATGCAATATAAAACCATTTTTTCTAAACTATATTGTTTGAGATATTCGACATATGTATATACATAATTTGAATATTTTGTTTTCAGATCAATGTGTGCTGTGTACAACTCCGCTATTGCACCTATCGGTGAGTGAGAAATTATTTATTTTATAACATTTTTATAGCGATAATGGTGTATATAATATTTTCGCGCTCCCACGCGATCTTCTCTTTTCACGCGATTTTTTTCCCTTCTGTGTTATTTCTTTCTTTCTTCATTCATTTATCCGAAAGAAAATCTTAAATTGAGAAAAAATGCGGTCGAGAGAGATCACGATTCTCTCGCCGCTCGGTTGTCATCTGTAAGATTGTAATACATGTGAATTGTGCGAAGTAAATATGGAATAAATTAATCGATGGCCGATTGATTGGTCTGACTTGTCGACTTATGACTGAATCTTGATATCGCATATATTTAAGGGTTGATTGGGAAAGGGCGGATGAGATATATGGCTATATGGTTATATGATAAGGAAACCACCCGATGTGCCATGAGCCACCCGATTTTAAATAATGTTATAATATCTTATCCGCGATTAATATTTTTTGACAAAAATCGGCTGATAATTATCAAAAATATTAATCGAATTTAAAATATTATAACATCCCTTTCTAAAAAAGTTAAGTCAATTCTCGCAAGTATTGTTGCATCTTTTCCGCGATGCTGATGATTGTCTGTTTCGATTCGCATTGTGCGTTATATTCGTAGCATCAAGAGGCTGTCATCGCGAGGGTTAGTAGTTTAACAGTTTGTTCAAAATAAAATAAAATAAAATAATATGTTTGAAATAATATGTTATAATACTTTATCCGTGATTAATATTTTTTGACAGAAATCAGCTGATAACTGTCAAAAATATTAATCGAGTTTAAAGTATTATAACATTATTTAAAACTAATATTATTATTTTATTTAATTTTATTTTGAACAAACTGTCAAACTGCTAACCCTTGCGATGACAGTCTCTCGATGCTACGAATATAACGCATAACGCGAATCTTGACAGCCAATGAGCATTGTGAAAAAGCGACAACAACAAACTTCGATATATGCGAGTATCGACTTTACATATCTTTTTTAGAAAGGGGGGGGGATAAAATAAAATTAAGATTAAATCCAACTAACAGTTATTAGGATAATACGAACCGTTAGACACAGATGTACATACTATAAAGTACTTTGCAATATATTTTATATGTACGTAGTATTCTTCTCAGATTCTGCGGATCTTATTAGTAAAGATCGAAACTAGTACTACAGAAACTTAACTGCGGAGAGCGAGAACCTGAACGCGAAATATACGGCGGAGTATTTTGTAACACCTGTGCCTAACGGATCGAATTAACCTAATGACCATTACTTGAGGATATGTATCCAGATTTACATTATTTACCGCTCGCAATTATGACATTTATATTGCGTATTGTCGCAGATACAAAAGAGCGTTGCGAAAGAAATTCGCGGCAAGAGATTCGCGGCGTCTGCAACGTGACAATGTCATTGTCAGCTGACGATTCGCTGCGGTCGTCGAAACTCGTCATGTCCGGGAAGTTGGTCCATTAACGCATAACATTCTCGTGCTAACGCCGTCCGTATGGAGTGTAGGCGTATCGTAATACCTTCGCGCGATGCCGGCACTTTATCGGTTCATTTAAAACAACGGCTCGTTTCACGGGAGACGAAAAAGGTGGGACAGACATGCACAAGCATGAGAGCAGATTCGTGAAAAGCCGCGGAAACCTGTCAGTCAATTTTTTTCTGCTTTTTTGACATATATATAGATCCGTTTTTATTATTATTATTATTATTATTAATACATAGGGATTATCACATACTTATATTTTAATTTTACTTGTCTGTCGGCTGTAAATTATATCCATTGAAGATAATCATGGGTTAATTATATTTTTTATTATCAAAATACACTTATTGTACGATATTGTCTTCATAATGTTTATATTCAAATCCGCGCGAAATGAAAAGGAAATGCACGCATGCTTTAGTTGAGAAATTGTAAAGATGTCCGCGATTTGCGCATATCGCGAACGAGGCCACTACGATGTTGTAATTGTGATATACGGTAGATATAAAGTTAAATACGACTAATTGTAAGAAAAAAGTATGATAATTTTAATAATGCTTGTATCGAGGCGCATATTTTTTATGCACTACTAGATTTTATTACAAGACACACGAATGAATGGTTAAAGTCATCAGTTACTAGAATTAATTACACTTTTACATCGCTCATTTTCAATTTGTTCCCATTAAAATTGATTCTGTTTTTGCACATTATGCTATATTTTTCTTACTATGCAATTTACAGTTTATTACAATCACTTAATGTTTAATGTATTAACTTAGCAAAGAAAAAAATATATAGATATAATGCAGTTCTCTCTTTAATATTCAATGCGAAGTGATTTAGTGATTAAATCTTAAATATTAAATTCTGATTAAAATTAAAATTAAAGTACATTTTAAGTTACTTGAAGAAAATAATTCTCATCTATTTTTAATTCAAAAGTTGAGTAGGTCAAAATCTTCCAAAATTAATTGTATGTTTGTTTTAATTTATTAAATATTTTTATTTCTAATATATATACGAATATATATTATTTATGAAAATAATTTTATTATTTAATATTAAATAATTCTCTCTAGAGACATAATCTCTTCTCTTCTTTTTTCTTTTTTTCTCTTTTCGTTTTAAAACTGTCCCTCAACTTTCTCACGAAATCTATAGCAGTGGATCTTTGTAGATATTTAATAATTCATTAGAAGATATCATTATTATATCTTGTCACGCTTACAATTAGTAACAATCGTAATTTTAAATTAATCGCCGCTGTTTTACGATTAATCTCCAGTACAACATATTTTTCGCAAATCAGAGAACTCATTCACTAAGGTTTTCGTGGAACAGTAGTTGGAGGAATATGTCTTATCAAAAAAAAAAAAAAAAATTCCCCACGAGGATGTACTTGTGATCTCTTCGTCATTAAGCTGTCGCGTGCCAAAGTACATTTGATATGATCGGTTGCTTTGAAAGAGCGAAAAGTCCGATATAGCATCTCGACTAATGTAAACAGCTGATTCACTTGGGATACAAAGTGCCGTGCTACTTTCTCGTTAGCAGGTGTTCGGAAATCCCCGAAGTGCAAATGAATCGTGTATGAATGTTGGTCGAGCGACGTATTAACCAGGACAGTATATGATGGAGATCGAGATGAGCCGCGAAATTCTCTCTCTCTCAGCAGCTGAAAAACACGTAATGAGATTATCGGATTAATCGTCCACATTTTTTTCGCGTCGCGGATCTACATATGTTCTTAATAAAAATTACGATAAACGACAAACGATGACCTTGAATGATGGTAACAAAGATATAATGAAGATCTCTGAAATCATCTGGCGTCCCGCACTTGTTTCACGTCTCCGCTTTATTAACAAACAGCGCGAAGAGCTTATAATTCTCCGAGAAGCCGCATTTAATGTCGTGTGTCTCGTTGCTACGTAAGGCACGTAATTACTTGCAGTTAACAAGAGTATGCGTCGCACGCGCGTGCTCGGTATAAGAGCGGTGCGCTAAGTCCTACATAAGGACGACGCGTCATCCGTAATCGACGAGTATCTCTCGCGAGGAAAACGAGGAACACGCAAACTTCGATTTGTGTAATATATAATAACACCCGGTGTGGTGTATATTATTATAGCCAATATCTATTGCGTTATACATTATATGTATACGTTACGTGTGGGTTAGATGATGGAATTAATATATTGTGCGGGGAGGGGCACAAATAAAAATACAAACCGCGTGCAAATTGCACGTGGATAATTAATATGTAACACGTTTTCGTACGAAATTGCTCGTCGGACGTCGAGGTTTGATTAATCGCTCATCGGCGTGCGGAAAGATTATCAACAGGGAATTAACATAATCGCCGATTTATTTAATTCGATTGGTTCCCGCCGGATTATGTCACACTCCCCCCGCCCTCAATTTCCTGCTATCAACTTTATTCAATCTCTCAACGATCAAATTAATGGACATATTTTTTAAAGTTACTAAAAACAGGTGATTACTTCAATAATCACCGGTCCGGAGATTATGACTGAGAGTTCAAGCGAGATAATAGTAATCATTTGAATTTTTTTTATACAGTTAATGAAATTCAGAATTCAAAGATAATATGCTAGATGACATTGGCATTCTTTTAAAATAGCTATATTTAAATGATTTTGATAATTATATCGCAATATATATATATGTATATAATTATTTTCTTAAATGTTTGTAAATAATTTCATCTTTAATTTATTTGGCATTAATAATCTGTAATAACATATTACGCAATGATGAAAAAAATTTACTGACTGAAAGATAAACGCCGAAAATCTTGTCACGCCGTTTTGCGCTCGAATTGCAAGGTCAAGTTCAATCACACTAATTATCCAGAGATCACGCGTTGGATTGATTCGGCCCTCGTCGTCTTTAAGACTGATAAGACAAAGAGTCTCTCTCGTGTTTTCGCGACGAAGGGAACTTAACGAAAATATTGGAATTGCGTGACCACTTTGTGATTACTCTCGTCGTCGCACATCGGAAATTCACTATTTCGTACACAAATGTAAACTAACAAACCGGTGTAAATTTTTGTTTATGCTCGATGCATATATATATATATATATTTACATAAATATCTATTCTAATATTTCTTGATATATGTATTCTCTTCGCTGTTAAAGCAACTTTGTTGCGCTATCAATTTACAGCGCTAAATGTATAAGGATAAATGCAAATCTGTATACCGCAAATAATAAGTCGAAACGTTAAATAACGATGACAGCCTTTAAATCTTCCGTTTTGTTTACAGCTCATGACGGCGACATGACTTATGCTAGCATATGTATGTTTTTTTTTTATTTGCTAAATAAAGCTGGAGCTTGTCCAGCGTAATATATTGTATTGCGCATGTACGTGTTCTTCCGTCAGATAGCAATTTTTTATAAATCCGAAATTATTTCCTGAATGATTAGTATTCTTTTAAGCCTATTTTCGCCGATAACATCACGAAGGCTGCAACATTGTGGCGGGTATCATTATATGTATACGTATGTACATTGCAAATCGAATATCTGTGAAAGACCTATACTGCAGTGAAAGCACTGAAAGCGGTCATTGTATGTTGTATGTTTATCGAAGACCTGACATTGACGGTAAATCTGCATAGTCGCTCTTATGTGATAATCAGTTTAACGCTTACGATTTAGATTCGAACTAACTATTTCCTTTTGCATAGATAAATTGCAATTGAATTAAAAAATATCAAGAATATTAAGACTTAATTTTTATATTTACGTTTCTTCATATTTTTATTTTTTTTGCTGTTTTAAGTAAAAAAAAATCCTATTATCTCATTGGATACAAGACTATATAAATATTAAATTTACTATTGCTTTTATGTTCAGATCTAAATTATAAATACGCAAGAGAAGAAAGATGACTTAATGTGCGCGAGATGTAATAACTGTATGTATATTATTTTATATACATTTATTATTAGAATAGATTAAAACTGAAGTAAAAAAATATGAGGGATTGATCGAGGGTCGTCCGCACCGACGACACCTTCAAGGGCGGCCGGAAATTCGGAAGAGGTGGGTCTGTTCTCGAGAATTAGCACTGACCTAGGGAAGGCCTCGAGGTCGCCGATGGCACACATTCCGAGTGCGTCTATATTAAGTTAACTGCTTCATAGCTGCCGATTGGACTGCCACTGTCGGCCACTGTCAATATATAGATGGACGCAGGGCAATGCCAATTGCACGCATCCGCAAATTTGCCACCAACTGGCACGCTTATGTTATAGAGTTACTACGGCTCTATCTCCAAGTGGTCCTCTAAGACACTAGATGAAGGCGTCTCTCTCTATTGGAACAAAAATATATCATGTGTCCCCGTTTATAGGAGTTTAACAAAAAAAGAAGTAATACAAGGAGAATTAACTTTAGAAAAAAATGACACGTGTCTATATCGCAACTGCAAGTTTTTTTTATCTATAAATGGATAAGTTGCTGGAAATGAAATCAGGAAGTTTTTATGCGGAAAAAAAAACAGATAGCGGTGGTTATTTACTAGCGTGAGTCGACTATTAATCGTACCATTCATGTTGCTATTGAGTGTGATCCCAATGAAATAAAAAAGAAAAAGGAACATACAGACGTATAATCTCGCGAGCATTGCACCTGCATAGCTCGTTATCGTGCGCGCGAAGCTGTTAACACGAGCGATTGTACGTTGCAAACCTTTCGGTGATCCATGACTAATGAGGATGCGATTATAAATGCCATCTACATAGGACCTGCATGCGATAGATTGAGTTGCATTACTCAATAATTACGTTACTCGTTACGAGAGCTGACATTAGCCGATTAGCGAATAATCAGACGATTATTTGATCATCGCGAACATGGTTACCGTTTTTTAATTTTATTCATTAATATTTTTTTATATATATTTTTCTCACATTTTTTATATATATATTTTGATTTAATTAATTTTGACGGAGTTACGTGTTGTGAGGTACTTTAAATCGTACATATTTAATTAATTTGAATTTCAGATCTAATACAATTTCACATGTCGTCGAATTAAGTTACTATTACTTATAATTTCCTCAAATCATAATTTTTTTTTATTTTATGGAATTACGACATCAACAATATTCTACTTCAATTATTCGCATTAAGAGCTAGTTGCATTATTGCTATATAAATTTAATTGATGTAATTTCGTGAAACAAAAAAAATTACGATTTGAGAAAATTATGATTGTGATGTAATTCAATGACGTGTGACCCGATGCAATCTGACCCTAATCACCTGTATTTCATAACGTTTCATCGTAAAAGATTACTAGCTGGCCGTGATTGAGCGATTTTCTGAGCATGTCCAATGAGATAATCGTAATATACGTCCTTAAGGACGCACTTCCACTCGTGAGATTAAACTTAAGATGCTGTAACGCGAATTATTATGGACAAAGCCACAATTATTATTATTATGGACAGTTACAATGCTTAGGCAGTTAACGGCACGTTCGTAGTGTTCAGTCAATTTATATCTTCTAAAGTATAATAATAGAACAGTTAAACAGAGAGACAGAAGAACTTATCTAATCTACCTAAAAAAGAGCATTCTTTGTCGAGTTCTTTTTTATTTTTTTATCAGTACAAGTATTCCTTAATATTTCTCTTCGTTAAAAGAAGAACGGATCCTCAAGTCGGGGATAAGCGTCAATATTTTTTTAATGACTCGATGATTTTCGACGTGCAATAACGCCTTAATCGTTGATCCGTATAATAATTACATGTTGATAATAATCACGCTAGGCGTTTAGCTCGATTCGATTCTCCTGCTGGGTATTCCTTTCTCTCTATACATATATCGTGCCTTCTAGGAATCTCTTTTTAGATTAGAAAATACATGACGAGAGTACGATTGCCTCATTGCGATATGTATGACCGAAGAAGGATCCCCACATCCACCTGTATCGGTCGAGAGATTTCAATCGAGGTCATTTTAAGGCAGCATTTAGTTAACGCTCTTTGTATCTTATAATTCGCGTCTTGTTCTATTCGTTGAAAGTGCATTAATATATATATGAGGAATGGGAAAAAAAATTCAGTATTCTGAGAATCATTGATAGTTGATCGTGTAACGTATAATATCAGGAAAGGATTGTGCGTCATTTTTTTCTTCAAGTAATCGATGATTCGTGCGATATGCGATGTATTTAAATTTATTTTAAACATTCTATATTTGCTTTGTTGTATCAGAGAAATATCGAGTATAGGAAATTCCAGCAATGATACATGATGTAAATTCTAATACTTAACGATTTTTATATAATATCAATCTACTTTTTTAAATCTTTCGGTCTCTTTACTTTTACTTTTTTAATTTTCTTACTTTAGTTTTAAAATAAATAGAGATCATGCGTATGGCACTTATTCTTTCCTAAAAAAATCTGAGTGAGAATATTAAAATCAATATCTTCAAATACTGGTGCTCGTGCGATTCTATACTTAAAATATGCCAGTTTTCAATTTAAAAATTCACTCTTACAATAACAAAACTAGTTTCGACTTTTGCTCAGAACTAAAAGTTGATTATTAGTGAATCATAATCGCAAATGATTAACCTTTGATTGAGGAAGATCTGAGCAAAGTTCAAAAGTAGTTCTGTTAGTCTCGATAGAATAAAGACTTTAAGATACATGGAGAGTGTTGTATATTTTTTTTTTAATTATTGACAATTAATCATGCCATATTTTTAGTGCTTGAAGACTCATTGGTCTAAATATACTCATTTTTTTGACATTAGTCATAAATTTCTCTTCTACTTCGTCCGTTTACCTTAGTTATGTATTCAGTAAAGAATAAAAATGATTTCGCCCGTGCATATATACGTACGCGTATCCAGGTTCCTGTACATTCTCCAAGTACAGGAAGTCAAATCCTTTGGCATTGGTCGTCTCATTACTGTTTGCATTACGCGCTCATTAACATACGTATTAGCGGTTTTTTTTTGCAAAAGTACAACGCCTACTTCCTGTCGCAACGCGGATCGGAATATCCATTTTCTTCAAGGTTGTTTCTCGACGGGCAGCCCGACGGTTGGTGTCATCGTGGTTACGACAGGGTCATTTATTGCTGTCTAGTGGAAGATCCGCACAATCATGAAAGTTCTTGATTGCTGGACGAATATACCGAAATAAATGTGGACGATAGATCTTTCCCGATCGTTGCTCTCACGACAACGACGTCGTGTAATTTATTCTCCTGCGGATTATCTAAATGTTTTCCTCTTTGAAATGTTAACTTTAACGGAGATAATTAGAGAACCCAACGTTCATTTCCGGTATGATTATCGACAGCGTAACCGGCTACCTGATAGCGAGCGTTTCTTCGCACTGAAAGAAAGGATGCAATTTCCGAGTTTAACTTCTGATAAAAGCGATTCTTGTATAATTTATCAATTTCACGAATCACGTGCGAAATGTGTTATATTAGTTAACGATTGCATAATTGCAAATAATCGCTGCAATACAAGTCCAGCAATGGTGACGTGGATGATTTTTTAATTGAGCTTGTTAAAACATCTAAAACACATCTGCAGTTTTAGAATATTTATATAAATATTTATTAAGACGATCAAAATAGAAAAAAACAATAAAAATGATAGACTTTGTTGTAATTTTTTTATCTTTCTTGAATATAGATGTTATTATTGCACCTGAATATAAGAGATAAAAATAAGAAATAATTGGCGATGAAGCAGTTGAATTCTCACAGCCTTCATGATTAATTAAATTCAAGATAGCGAACACATAATACGTGCTTCTTTCTTCAAGGTTTTCGGAGATTATGTCAAAAAATTAAGATCTAACTGCCCTTTCTAAGCTACACATTTTTCAACGTATTCTGCAATTCAATTTTTACATTTTGATGTTGTAAAAACTCGGGAACAGATGCAATACATATCAAAGGTACATAAAATCTGCATAACTGAGTTTATATTAAGAGTTAAAGTGTAACTTAACTCGATATATTAAAGATATAATGTCGAAGCTTAAGGTGACAGATCGTCAGCTAATAACTAAATACAGCGCATGCTGCAATGTATTTCGTAATTAACGATGTAATGTATTCTGACAATCCAATTGGAGTTTACATTTATAAAACGATTTACATTTCTAAAAGGATTGAATTTTTTACAAAACTGCACACTTTATAGTGATTATGGTAAAATCGAGATTAATTAAATGTATGTCTTTTGTCTTCGACGTCAATGATTACTTAATTGATTGATAAACTTGCAAAATAATAATTATCTCGGAATAATAATTAATACAACAACAAATATTTCTATAAACAATAATTAAAAATATAAAAACAATAATTATCTCGATAAAGATATCAGATATTGATGTTATTCGATATTTTCTTTATTAAAAAAACATTTTTGAAATAATAAAATAATAAAAATTAAAGATAATTTACATACGATAGAACATAAAAGTACGTAAATTGTTTTATAATTATCGACGAGAATTTTGAACAATTAGCAAATAAAATTTGTTTTATTTTGATACTTTACATTAAATCATATATTGTATATTAATTAAAACTAACTATGAATTGAATAATCCTCTCTGCAGCCTCGTAATAAACAAGGAAGATAAAAAGAAATATTTAATTTTATTTTACGCAAGATTTTTCATACATCCCATCAGATCAGATAAAAAATATTCGGAAAAAGAAATTATTTTTTCTTTCCTTTCTTGGCTCATAGTACTAGTTATTAATATTGGAGAGAGAGAGGCTATCAATTATTATTTCGTGCAGCTCTAAACAGTTTCCAAAAATCTCATGGATGTCATATGCGCCGATCATAACTCAATAAACATTCCTTGAAATTATGCTGTTTATCAAAGCTGAAGATACATCGGTCACGAGTATTGCAAGCATTTCACAGCTACTCGGGCCACCTGGCACCACCACACACGCATGGCACAATTGCGCGTATAGACTCACACTTCTCCCCCGATGATTGAGTCGCGGCCGAGTGTCTCGCCGATTCCGCCGCGCCTGTTCACCAAGAAGAGAGCGACCGGCGCGGAACGGAACGGAACGGCCGTTCGCGCTCCTTCCACTTCGCCCGCGCTACCAGGCGTGCACCAGGAATCTGGTAGCGGTGGTGGGGTCGTTGTGTCGCGCCGCCGGCGTCAGGAGAAGAAGCGAGGTGCGAGGAGCGTGTTGGAGAGCGAGTTGGTAGGCCTGGTTACTCGCCGAGCGAGAGAGCGAGCGGGGCCTCGGTCTGTCAGAGTCCACAGTCCTAACTCGGCCTCAGGCTGCGATAGATCGTATCTTACGCGGCTCCGATCTGCTACCACGCGGAGAGGCACGAGCAGTCGTTCGATTCACCTGCGATCGAGTGTCACGCGAGAGTAATCGCGAGTCCGGGCAGCAACCCCTTTCTTCTATCATCCCATCACCGGATCGCTCTCTTTCCCGCGCTCGATCTCGACCGATCTCGCGACTAATCGAACGACCTTCGATTGGTGCGGCGCGAAAAGTTTCGCGCGGGTGACCCCTGTCACCTCTTGGCTCGTCGCTCTCCCCGCTTTTTGACCCTCCGCTGATCGTCGCGAAAAAAGTGGACACGAGGATTATCGTGTATAGGAGAACGGGATACCGGGCGATACTGTTACGGGAGGTAAGACCTTTCTTTTCTTTTCGCGCTTTCTTCGCAGAGAAAGAGAAAGGGGAAAGGGAGAGAACACGTGTGTAGGTGGTGTACCGGGTGGGAATACCGGCTTTGCGCGCGGTCAGTTTATTTGCCTTTTTTTTCTGATTTTGTGCGAATTGTGATATGCGTGTGTGAGTAGATGATGCGTGCGTGTGTGTGTGCGAGCTCGCGAACCCCTTATATGCGAACGAGTCAATGAATTACTTTTATGACGCAAGATCGTACGTGACAAAGTCGTGGGAATTTAGGAGCTGGACCCGTGTCATTGCGAGATACTCTGATCTCGTGGGGATCAGTCACGTGTAAAATTTTTATTAAATTTTGAAAAGTTATAGTTGAATAAAAATGATGGAATATATTTCTTTTCCTCCCTTCTTCTTTCTGCGTCTTTCGCATAATTTTTAACTACACAATATAATTTAGAAATTATTTATTGATTATTTATATTGAGAGAACTTTAAAATATCTTAACGAAATAAGAAATCTTTAGAAATACGTGCAAATCGTGAGATTTTTTTGTTGAGCATTTATGTTAACAGTAGTTTTATTTTTAAGACTATTTTTAAGAAAGACTCTATCAAGCTGAGAGAGTTAAAGTTACAAACCTATACATTGTAAAAAACAAATTAAAAATCTATACATGATGCATTTGATGCTTGATCAAAGTGCTGCTAACAAAAAATTGTCTGCGACACAATCATTAATTCAGTCATAATACATTTATAATACACTCATTAATGTTTAATATTTACTCTAACTTGATGCAAATCATATGAGACGTCTAAGAAATATATTTATTTAATTCAAATTGTATTGCACAGAAATGGGAGAATTTACATAATTTACAATATATTTATATAAAAATTATATATCACAAATTATATATAATTTTATATAAATTTAATGATTTCAGTGTATATTTAAATATTAAGCAATTTATATGCAATAATTATATTACATAATTTTACTCCATTCTTATTCAGCTTACGGAATATCTCTTCCGTTTCCGCTGCAATAACGTGGAGCTTTATCCGCGTGTCTCTATTCTGCTTTCCGTGAACCTATATTTCCGGAGTTAGTGGTTGAAACGCATTTTTTCTAAAATTAGAACAAAATGCTGAAAGTGAAATAACACAACCTCGTGGTAGTCAGAGTCGTGCCTCGGGAGGTGATTGCCTTTATTACAGGCTGTAGTGAATCTTCATAAAATTTCCAAGCTACCGTAATTAAGCCTAACTACTGCGAAACTCGCTTTTGAATAAAATTTATTCGAAGTAAAGATCAAAGTTTATTCGCAAAGTTTATTTGCAATATATCTTTGTGTGTCTTTATAAATGCTGAATCGAATGGTCAATCAATCTTTCAAAGTCAATACTTGCAAAGTCAATCAATCAACAATTTAAGTCATTAAATTCAGGCCCAGAAAGAAAATTTAATTGATACAACGATTTAATCTTCCTCTCGATTGATTGATCCTCGTTACTCCTACAATTTCATTCGTGAATATTCAATCATTATGTTTCAATTCGTCATTATCAATTATTATTGAGAGAGAGAGATAGAGAGCGCATTCTTGCTTAATAATATATTTTATTTTGAGCTACATATTCGTTTTGTGCAAGAAATGTGTATATGTGTGCAGCCTATAGCAGTAACTTCGATAAAGTTAGAAAAAATTCTTTTTCGTGAAAATTTTTAATGATTTTATTATAAGCTAAATAATAAGATTAAAAAAAAAATAAAAATTTTTAATATATTTTATATAAATATATTCAGTACACATGTTGAAGAAAATCGAAAAAATTAAGATTCACATTTTATAGTATTGATTTGTATTCGCTTCTCGCATATCTATCTCGCTATCTCGCTATCTTGCGTGCATCAAATTATTATTTACAATGATTCAGACGTACACATATGCACGTTTGATTTGATTACCACGCTTATCATGATTCGTCACGTCGCGCATCGGGCGCCAGGTATAAGCTTTCATTGATCAGCAAATAAATGATTTTTGGAGGCACAGTCTCTTGAAAGCACAGAACTTTTCAAAGTTTGCTGCTTTCGTTCTGTCTGTGTTCTCTCTGTAGATCTAATTACACTTTATGCTTTATGTGATTCAGATAAGATACAAATGAGAATTTTTATCTCCTTACTAATCATTCAAATTGATGTCATGTATTATCACATATAATAATTGTTTAATTGTTCCGTGGAAACTAGAATTCTATACAAGTAGTTCAGAACATACTTTTTCAGTTACACTTCTAGTTATTTTGCATAAATGTAGATTCTTCTTTTCGACAAAGAGATATTAATTTTGCCACACATATTCATTTTCAATATACTAAATAATCTGACAGCTTTTAAATAAGACTTTTACGAAAATGAAGGTTTTTTTAAAATTAAAATTAGATAAAAATAAAACATTCTAATATTAATTGAACGGTAAAAAACGGACCATTAATTGTCGTAGTAGTACTTCGAAATGTTTCGCGTTATACGTTCACAGGGAAAATTGCCTCGCGAAAATTCTCAGACGTTAATCGGGCGAGTCTCCACTTTAAGCGCAAGTGGCATCTTTCCGCGGAAATCTCTGGCATGTTCACGACGCGTCACGTACGCGTGCACGTACGCGTGCATGTACGCGTGCACGTATGCACGCGTTGGAAAATCGAGGGTTGCACACGCTAGGGAGAGATTAAAGTACAACAGAGTGTGAATACCTGCATAGCCTTCAGATACCTTCGGGATCATTCCGTGGCAATGCCACTAATTACGTAATGGCGTTGATCAGCGGTAGCGGCTAATCTCAAGCGGCATAAATCCAACGTGGAAGATGGATCATCCACGTGCGCGAGAAAATTAAAAGTCTGACACTAAATCACCGGCGACCTTGAGAATCGACGATGACGATGAAGATGTGTCGCAAGACTGACAATCGATGTTGAACGATTCAATTGATTGAGATCTATCAGACGCGACTTTCGCGACGCGAACCTCGATATATCATGAAATATGACAAAAACGAATTTCTTTTTTCCTTCGTGACGATATTTTGTGATTTCCTAAATAAATTATTATGCAAATATATGCCGCCTCTTTCATGACACACGTGTCCGCTTTCAAAAGATCGGACAGCTTCGCATTCCTCTTTCTCGTCTGCGTCTCTTTCTCCTCTCACTTTTTTTCTTCTCGTTAATCCACGAGATCCGCGCGAGATCTATCTCTATCTCGCTGGCCTCGTGAATCTGCCGGCATTGCAAAACACGAGCAATCATGACATATTAAATTTTCCCCTCGGGTTGATCGCAATCGGACTGCGCGTGCAAATGACAAATAGAAAAACACGCTGTCCGCGTCCGTCCGTGATCGCGACGTGATGACGACGTTCATCAAGAAAATCCATCGCTATTTATCAACGACAAGTCGTCTGGGCGACGTAATAAGCATCGAACTCAAAATTGATTTGCCCACATCTTCCGGTCGACTTTCAAAACGAATAAACGGCCTAGAGACGCACCTATTCCGGGCATGAAAATAGAGCACTCGTTATCTGTCAACCGACTCAGGCGACGATCCTCGGTCCGAAAATACCCTCAAAAATGAAGAAATGCTTCAGTCATACACACAATATTATGTTATTGATATTTGCATACATATAAGAGTAATCGTTAACAAATATTTTGAAATTGCGCATTTTTTTTAAATGCAGTTGCAGCGCTTCATGAATGGAAACATATTATGGAAAATATCTTCGAAATGTTTTCTCAACGATACTTGAACGAGTTTACCTCGAGGTTTTATTTCAACCGCCGCGACTGCAATGTCACGTACATATATAGCGAGAAACATATGTATCTCTTATTTTGAGCCTCTCTGCAACGTATATCGGAGAGGAGACACAGCCGCGAGACGTTTCCTCTCTCGTCACGGAATTATTTGTCCCGCGCATCTACTTGATGCCGTACAGAGGGGACAGGCCGAGTTGTGCAGTTGTCGATGCAACGGTCTTGCCGCGTCTCTATATTGTCACGATAACGAGTTTCCAGGTGTTTACGACCACGCGACGTCATCGAACCCACCTTTACCTTTTCAGTCTCGCGTCTCGCGCAGTGCACGACCGTGTGCATCCGTATGCATGTGTTGCGGTACGCCACGTTGTAGCCTCATTTCGACTTTGTGCCTTGCAACGGCATCGGGAATGTAGAAACTGGCCAACTGTTTTCAACATTCAATATTATTTGATATTATATTTTACGCACGTCTACATTCTTCAAGTTCTCTTTCGACGAATAATTAGATGAATGCGATAATATACGCGAATACAACGCGATGGTATAATTTCAAGATACAAATCATCTGTATATCAAGACAGAGAATATTTATAATGACTACTTTTTTCTTTTTTTTTTTAAATATAAAGCTCTTATTCTAAAAAAATGATACTTTAGAATGACTTTGTTAATGTTACGATACTGATTTTTTAAATATGAAGAAATTTTTGAATTTAATTATTTCTTCTCCATTTTTTGAAAATTAAAAATTATTTCGAAATAGAAAATGATCTATTGATTTATCTCTTATATAAGTTTCATTATTTATGAATCACACAATATATACACACAACATGAGAAAATTTTATCACAGTGAATAATGTGTAAAGACAACAATATATGGATTTTATAACTTAAAAAAAATAGTAGCGTTTTTCGAGATCATGCATGTTAATAATGCCGTCCATATAATTACTTATAAAATCAAGGCTTTGAACTAGGTATTAACCCAGGTATTAATTCTAGGTATTAACTTCGCTGTGAGAAAAAAAACCTGTTTTCTAAGTACGCCTATTGACGTAAGCGAATAAGTAAGACGCTTCTATACTTTTTATCAGTACTACATACTTTTTAACAGGAGAAATTAACAAGAGATAACATGCTATAATGCAACAGTCGTATGAAAAATAACACATCTATAAGATGTTTCCGATTGATCGCATTTTCTTTAAATTCCATTCAAATAATTCACAGATCAAGGGAGGCGCGGTTAATAGGACATCCAGTTCAGTTCGATATTTGATGGCTTGTTTTGAAAGTTAATGACAGCTAATGTGTATATAGCAGTAATAATTTCTGTACCACAGGCTCTTTTTCTCAGCGTTTAATATCCTGGCAAATGGACACATTTCTCGTTGCGTCCAATCATGCGTGAATGACGTAATAAAAGTGTATCAGCCTATGAATAAGAAATTCCGGTGAAACGACAGTGAAAACTTTCCATATCGTGTAGATTGTGTGTACAGAAAAAAAAAAGAAACGCGATAATGTATCCCGTCGCACGCAATTTAAAAATCACATACACGAGGCGTTTTACTGCTCCTCCGGAGATCGCGCGTACCCTCTTATCGCGCGCTTATCGATGTGATAACGTGAAACGCGCGCGCGAGACATCAAACAGATCGTACTCTTTTTATCTCTGTCATCACCTCTTTCGCGAATTTTGAACTTCTGATGACGTTCCCGCCTTCATTCGCGCGACGAAATTTGCGCGTGCCAAAAGGTCGTCTCGTAGACGTCTCAAGACGCGACAGACAGATATATTTTTGCTCATTGATTGCGCAATTTATTTACATATTGTGCGAACGGAACGGAGACGAAACGTCATTCTCAACCGCGAAGTCATACATTTGCATTAATTACGTAACTGACGCTTTATTGTTAATAGTTTTTATTACAGTTAGCCATTTATTATTACAGTTAATATAAATAAATATTAGTTAATTTTGTCTTACTTATAACATAATAATATAATAGTGGGTTTTTATTTATTTTTGATGAATGAATATAATCAATTATTATTACTCTGGTATTATTAATTGTGACTATTAATCGCTACACTCAACTTTTTTAAGTAAACATTTCTGGCCGATTTCTTATTTTTATGAAAACTCATTCTTATAAAAAATATGTTAGAGAGTTATTTTTCTAAGCAATATTTTAATTTCTAATTTCTAACTATTGATGATCGATGTTTAATTCAACTTTTATTAAGATAATATCCAATATTAATTGGAGAACTATTTTTTTCTTACCGGTTCGCAAGATTCGTCTTAAATATCAGTATTGGCTATCAATGTTTTGGCATGGGATCAATTATCACTTCGTCTAATCTTTAATATTGCGCATTAAAGGAAATGCAATGTTAGATCTCGAGAGAATATTTTACAAATAATATAATATTTCTACGTCAAAATATATCCATTTACAACGGTGCATTTCAACATTAAAGTTCCCTCGCAAACGTTGACCTGTAAAATATACAAAAATCCTGATTTGAAGACTTAACATCGCGAATCATCGATATTATCACGTCATGTAGCATCATTGTTTAATCTCGTGGATCAACGACATCTTAAATTGCATCCCGGAGAGAAATGCAGCTCATTAAATGCCATGCTCATTACTCGCCGCAGTGCCAGTTTAATTCGTGAATCTCGTATTGTTGGCTTCATGACGCATGTGTCATGCACATGAACCTCTCAGGGGGTCACGTGCCTTTCGAGAAAAAGATGGCAAGGTACAGTGACCGACGGTGCGACATAGAGAGAGATGGACAAGAGTCGGTTTGTGTGAGATTTTTCTTCGACTGGGCGGCGAAGGTCGTCACTAGCGACCGTCATTAGCAATGCTGATGTTTCGAAAGACGGCGGAAGTGGCCTGCGACCTCCGTATATTTATTTGTTGCACCTTCCATCGTTCTTTCTATTTTATAGTCTTCTCTGCATCTCTCTCCTTTTCATACTCTACCATACTCCTTACTTTTATACAACGTAATTATAGTTTCTTTATAGCAGGTTTACAATGTATGACGAGAAATCTCACAAAAAAGAGTATACCATTAATTATTATTTGAAATTATTTGAACAATCCATTGACAAACAGTGAACTTATTTATCTTTTAAAAAGCTTGACAATTTAAAAATATTTCAAAATTGAGAAAAAATTAAATATATTAAAATTTGAATATACATATATGTATGTGTGTGTAAATTTTCGCATTTTTTCTTTATTTTCTTATTATGTTATATCTTATTTTTTATGATTACTTTTTAGATAAAATTTTAATATTATTTAATTTATTTATGAACATAAAGCTAAAGAAAATAAAGGCATAAATATATGTATATGTCTTAGTTGTGCAAATATATTAATGTAATCTAGATAAATGCAATTAATGTTCTTACTTTGTTTTGTCAGAGATATAAATTACTATAAATTATATGGCCTTTTTGCAGTTCTCTGAAATTCTCTAAAATTAGAACTTCTCTGAAGTTCTCTAAAATTTTTCTCGAGCTGTTAACATTTAATACAGCTAAAGTATTTTATATTTTATAATTTTGATGAAATGGCTTCGTAATTTTCTGGGACGTTACTGCGAACTATTTTATTTGATTGAACTGATTTAGTGCTACTAGCTGCTTTTATTATCGTCGATAATGTCTTCTATATGGAACATCTGATTTGTTCATGGCCGATTACTTGCACCTATACATATAATATGCAAATATTAATATGTTCTGCTTTCTTTTTCTATGTTTTTTTACTTTTACTTTTTATACATCGTTTTTTAGACGTACAAAATGTCTTGTAAAAGAACCTGTATATCCTTTTTACGGTAGCTCTTCCCGTTATCGTTTCTACCTGTCGTTCTCCATCTCGGCATGTAGATCTTTTTATATATGCATATGCCAATAGTCGGTTTGCGGTCTGAGAAACCGAGAATGGACAATGAAAATGATCGCTATTGCCCAAGGCCCTTATGTTAGACGGGCGAAATTCTGACGTATCATCGCAATATGTTGCGTTACGTAACGCAGCGCACGATGGAGTTATGTGAACGTTATACATATATATCTCTTAGCGAAACCGAAAGGAGTCATCGGCTTATAATTAATATTAGGTTTTATTTTAAATAATTTGGAATTATTATCTAACAACTTTGTGAAATGTTTAATCATAAAATGTGTTATTTCATTATGAATGATAACTATTACAAATACTTATACAATATATATATCTAAATTTTTCTATATATATATAGCGCATGCTTTATATATATATATTTAACAAATTTAAAATTAATATAATAAAAAAAGAAGTAAATTACACATACACAGTAATTACAGTGCAATAATTATTTTAATTTTATATATATTCGTATAACATATCATGCGTATGAAATATTTGCATTTGCGTTTTCATTTTGTCGCCATGATAATCTGTTTGAAAACATATTTCAAAGAAATAACTCTTATATATATTTATTTAACTTTTTATATTATATCTGTGTATTAGAAAGAAAAATATACAACACAAACACTGAAATAACTTACCCAAGAGAGATCAAGAAATGAGTAAAAAAATAAACGAAATCTCATCGATGAACTATATCGATTAATATTACTAATACACATGTTTTTTAATGAACTTGGTTTTATAAAAATAGATACTTATAAAGATAGATTTTTCTGTTACGTCAAATATATTTTACAAGCGGATAGATAAAGTCGGATTACTAATAAGAAAATTAAAATGGCATTAAGTAATGTTTTTATACTCAGTTGCATTGGTATAGTGTGAATTAATTAAACTTTAAGAATTTATATTTAGATGAAAAATTTCAATTGACAACAATAAAATTATATTTGATATAGTATAATTGGTATTTAATCTTAAATTTGGGAAAAGAATTAAAGTTAAAATTTTATTATATAAATACATTATATAAATAAAGAATGAGGTACAATTTATAAATATTCTAACAATCCAGAATTTTTATTTCGTTTTTAATGAAAATTTTCTAGACTGGCTTAAGTGTACATATCGTGTGTGTATAAAGTAAATAAAAAATTATGATAATTAATTATGATAATTAAAAAAAAAATAAAATTTGAAAAGTCTAGGCAATGAAAAAGTGTGGTGCATTTTATGTTTTATACATTGCCAGATTTACAATTAGTATCAAATATTTAAACTTTTAGATTGCATTTTCAGATTTATGAATAATTAAATTTTCTCGCACAAATTGCTGATAAAAATACAAAAAGTATAAAATACGTACAAAAAGAAATGTATAATAAGATCGCAAACGTTACTCTTGCCATATGTCACTCTTGCCATATGACAGCCAACGAAGTGCAAAATATGATTGTTTCCGGGGTTTAACTGACCCTGCGACCAATTGAATATAAACGAAGAATATCAGCCAGTGCACTAACTATGCCGGTATTTAAGCCAGACTTTTATGCAAATCAAACTAACCACGTGTCGACTAACAGAATAGGTGCAATTGTGATGTTCAATTTTCTTTTGGCATGGTTTTACAATTTCTCAGTATAATTTTAACGGAAATTAAACAATCAATAAAGCAAAAAATTTTTAAAGAATGATAAAAAGAATTAAAATACATAAAATAAGAAATATTTCTGAAATTATAGTAACTTGTTCACATAAAATGTTTTACAGCACAAAGTTATAAATCTTATCATAGTAATTTTAAAATGTTGGTTTTAGAAATACACGTAAGCAACGTAGAATCAGTGATGGTAAGGTAAAGTACAGTCTTTCTGTAGTTTTGTAATTATTTTTATTTTAATGATCTTGTAATTGCATAAAGATATTGTTATTTTGATTACCCATCAGTTGACAGAGAAAACTGCATTCATTCCATTAATTATATTTGTAAACGACTTTTTTTCTTGAGTCAGTGTTTTCTTAAGAGTTGTACGCAATGAAAAGGTGAAGGTCGACCGGATTTTTACGCTGTGTTAGCGAGTGATGATCTCGAAATTTTATTGTAGAAGCGTCTTATGAAGAATGACACATTGTGAAAATATTATTCTCTTGATAAAAAATAAACACTTAAAAAATGTAACAAGTTAATTCTAGTTTTCTAAGTTTGATATTAAGTTTGACACTGAACGAATTTGATTCGAAATTAATCGATTACATTTGACATGCAAAAGTTAAATAATGTTAGTTTTAAAAAATTAACACATCACAAATATCGCAATATTTAGAAAAAAATGTCTCTCTCTCTCTCTCTCTCTCTCTCTCTCTCTCTCTCTCTCTCTCTCTCTCTCTCTCTCTCTCTCTCTCTCTCTCTGATATAGTTTGAATTTAATGCAACTCCTAGATGTGAAAAATTGAAAATTTTGCTGCGATACGATTAGCGAAAATTCAACATTTGACAGGACGTCATATTAGGTAGCTGTCAAGCAGTAACAGTACATTCAATGACTGGTACAAGAGAACTTGTTAGAAAACGCGTTAGAAATGTCGTTCTGAATTAGCTTTTGAATGACGTTTGCGACGATCGTGCCTACTGTCTCGTCACGAAATGTATGTCAGCATGGAGATATTGTTCCTAATTGCCTCCATTGGCAGGCAATGGATATTATTTCAGGAACGACGATCGCCCCTCATACGACGATGATCTTGAGTCTCTCGCGCGAGTGTCCTCGCTCCGTTGACACGATAAGAACGCTTGTTTGCTGTCGATAGTCCGTGAAAAAATTGCGGCGGAGTTTGTAATCTGATAAACAACTTCGTTAAGTTAACAATCGCTTTAAGAGCCAGAATATTCGAAAATACGCATTAATATTTTACAATATAAATCCACAATTCCATTTGTTCCCTGAATAAGTTATTTTTGATTTTTATTTAAAAAAAAAACTGAAACATGTGACAAAAAAAAAATAACTCCTCCTTAACATTGTTTAAAATTTTTATTTTTATTTATATTCTTCAATTCTTTCTTTCCTTTTGGGAAATGAAATGTGAGATAAAAAAAACGAGAAAACATTTCAAGTCACGTGGAATAAAAAGAAACGTCAATACATAAAAATGTAGAGAATCACGAGACTCGTTTCAGGGTAAATGTAAATATCGGAATTTCTTATAGTCGTCGTCTGAATTCCGCCGTTCGCGATCATTTCCTGAAGTTTATGCAAGCTGACAGCTTCGCATTCGAGCTATGCGCGCGAATTGATTGATCGTTATTGATCGGTTCGGTCATAGGCGATCTTGGAAGGACTAGTTGGCAATGTGAATCTTGTTCGTGATTACTTGGGGTTGAGTGACCTATCCTGACGACTCTAGCGTGATTTCTGGACGCATTGCGGCCTGTTAATCGTTTCGCACGAATGCTCGATATCGATACTTTAATATCTAGCGAGGAAGGAGGAGTGTCTTCTTGTGTGGTCTCTATCTATCTATCTATCTCATCAGTGTTGCTTGTTTAATAAATGTAATAAGTGTGTGAGAGAGAGAAATATTGTGGAATTTGTTAGATAATTGTGATGACGCAACAATTTAATACAATAATTCATGTGATACTCGTTTATTATTTAGAGAGAGTATAATATACACTCTCTCTTGTGTTTCATTTATTTCACAATATAGAAGTGAAACTCTTGTACAGAGAGTAGTTTGCTCTTGTGTGCCATATATTTAAAAAGCATTTCTGAAATACGTAATATGTCTCCGAAACACGTAATACATTTTAGATATCTGCTGATCGATGACAACGATATTGTGAAATATATACGTGAAAGTGTAATGCATACTTGTGCTCCAAACCATAATGTTTTGGCTGCATCGGGTGTTATTAACATTATCGATCGACGGCTTCAAAGTAACGCTGATTATGCATAATTCTCGAATTTTTTATAGAATTTGTCACGGTATTTCGATTTTTCCAAAAATTAAAGCTTTTTATGCTCTTCCTGCCAAACATTAAGACACATTTACGCTGGCAGCTGCTTTGGTTTACTTTGTTTATCATCGATGTAAACAAGTTTCTAATAGATTTATCGACCAACGAATGTTGTAAATCCAGTCTGATGAGAAATTCTTGGCAAGCTTTATTAAATCTCTGAACCTAGGTTAATACAATGAAATGTGTTGTAGCTTGTTTGAGATACATTTACGTTTTTACGATTTGCTTCAAATTCATTTATTCTGCATTTTAAATGTTTTATTACATATTAAATTATTATTTTTTATTTTACGTTTCTTTAAAAAAATTTATTTATTATTTTGTAATGATATCTTTCTTAGATTAGCAATCACAATCCATAAAGTATTATAAGATTGGCAAAAAATTTGTAATTTGGAAAAAAAATTTTATCGTTGTTTTTATAGGTCTAGGTAGAAGACTTTTTTTCGATCAGATCTCTTATATTGACGGACTCTTGAATTATTGATTATACGCTATTAAGTTTGCGAGTCCAATACAAGTTCAAAGTCCAATACAAATGGATTATGATCGATCGATTATTTCTCCATCCGATCAGTTGATTACTTACGCACATTGCTCGCGAAGGACAAAAATCGTCTCGTAAATTAAACTACAGACAGAGAAAATTGCATCAATATGGATTGAAAAAAAAAAAACGATTTTTTTAAGGTAACGCGACTCTTAGAAAAATTGTCAATGAAATTATCTTGTCATGTTTATTTAATAATTAATACTTGTCAGGTCTACATGCATATGATTCATTGCTCTCGTGAGTTCTGTTAGGAATAAAATGTAAATGCAGATAATTGATTAATTGAACGGGGTACGAAACGCGTTAATCGGCTAAAACGGGATGTCATTATGCATGAAGTATTATTTCACGGACGATACGCGGCGTTATTGTGTAGAGGAGAGTTCGTTAACAGCGACATTACGATACTGGCCCGTTAATAATAGTCCATTCATGCGCGCATGATTAATCGCGCTTTCTTAGATATGATGCTTCAGAAAATATCTCGCCGTTTCGTTTATCCATAATTATGCATTTACGTCACATCTGTTTTAAAGAGAGATCAATTCTTAAATATAATAAATTATTTTTTTAATTAATTTTAATTAAATTGATATTCAATTTTTTATATAAAATTTCGAAGATAAATGCCAAAAAGTCACGATATAATAATGGAGGAGACGTTTTTTTGTGTCGCAATTTCGCTTTCGTACGAAGCGAATTCATCAGAATAAATTAGGATAGGATAAGGATCGATTCGAAAGATCAACAGACGCTTAGAATGCGTATATTAACATTCGTATTATTGGTATGTATCGGACCAAGTTTCCGCTACTTTCAACTTCCTCCCATACAGGAGGAGGTGTATGACCTCTCCCGGAATGACTCCTCGAATCATCGGGCTCTCCTTGAAACACCTGGTGAACTGGACCATGAGGACGCGACGGTACCGTTAAGGATGGCGTCGGCAAAAAACGAGCCATACCGGACGTACTGGATGTTTCGGTGCATCGTTTGTTACTTGCTGAAAATTCGCGAATAAAAGATACAGTGCGGCCGTAATTCTGTAATGTCGATTTTTTACGATTTTATATTTTAAGAAAAATATTATTATTTGAAATATTTGATTCTAGTTTTCAATAATTAAACGACGATTCTAGAAAGGCAGACTTCATTTCATCGAATAATAAAATACTGAGAATGTAATTTCGATTTTTTATTCTCGGATTCTGCTGTTTAGTTCATGAGCTGTTTAGTTCATAGCCCACAGTGATTTATTATTCAGTGTACTGAAATAATAATATGTTACATTATCGACGATGTATGTTTGGCCGGTTCGATTAAAAATAAACTGCACTTAGTAACGTGATAAGAACACATTAAAATAACGTAACGTCATAAACGACGTAATCGACGTTGCCCCTTGAACTCGAAGAGACACGTCTTGTCGAATCTAGTACACGAACATGCACGAGCCGGCAGATATTTTGCAACGACGCGCGATTATGAAACGAAGAAAGATATGTGACGACGGGCTATATAAAATCCGGAGAAATGTGTTGTAATAATAATTACTGCGTCGCGCGCGTGTAATAAGCAATCGGCGACGCTATACAGGGCCGGAAAGTCAAGGACTAGAGATCTCGTGCTTGGAAAGTGAGTCAGCGGCCGAGGTAGACGCGAGGACTCTGGAGATGAGAAAAATTCACCGAGACGAATCTTGCGCAATAGACGGGGAACGAGAATGAAAGTGCGACCGTATAGTGGCGGGAAAATCTAAGCGAATGAGATTTAACTTCTTGGCATTCTCCTTCATCGATATACGAGGGTCTAGAAGGAGTAGATTATCGTCGGCCGGAGATAAGTCAAATTCTTCGCCAAATGATACTGCGATTATTTCGAGAACTGTCGCAAACAACTTTCCATGTCTTATATATATGCGATCGTATATATACGTTCGAATGTGTCATAAATGGTCGAGGCAAAGTCTCGATTGACGTCACACTTTAATTACTCGCTAATTTATGCTGATTAGATAAAATTTGTTTTTTATATTAGATATTTATTTCTCTCTCTCTTTCTGTGTGATGATTATCGATGCATTGCGATACTTTTTTTTACTGTAAAATTATGCTTAATTGAAAACACTTAACGTGTAAATTTATTTGTCTGTTTCGTGTATGTTTCAGATGCCCTCGAGATCACAGTGTTGTCGAGACCACGTCTGAGCAAACAAGTTGTAAGTGGTCGAGTAAAATTATTAAATCGATTGCATGATACAAGAACATAGTTTACTATGACTATTATCACGTTATCAGTTACGAATAATTACATAAGAGAATTATATTATGCGATACATAATAGAGGCCACTTTGAACAATCTATAACCGGTCTATATTCGCTACAACTTTCGCGATATAATTCATAATTTCATAACATCTTGTAACATTCAAAAACAGCAAAATATACACATGTACAAAATAGAATATCTCAGAATACACACATACATTAAAATAATATATCGGCACATAAAATCATAAATAGATTTGCCTCTAATTTCTTTGCCACGATTTATTTATCGTACAAAATGGACTTTTAATAAATGGACATGTTACTTTAATCGGTTGCGTTGGAATTTAACTGGCTGATTTCTCGCGCCTGCTTGCCATATTTGAATTCGCAATCAGCATCATCGGGTACCTTTCGCGAAATGTAAATACGTTGACGTAACTTTAAATAGACGATGTTGCTCGTCAAGAAAATGTTTGCGGGATGCAAACTTTTATCGTCGTCACTTTTGGTTGTACAAACCGTAGAGAGACTCTTTTTCCTTTCTGAGAAGCCAAGATTGTTAAGGCTAAGAAAAAAGTTTTACGTCATTATAGACACATTGTGTATGGAACGGAGTCACGTAGAGTCACTTTCGTACGGAAACATCATCGTTCGTGAAATTACAGGAAGTCGCTCTTCGCAAAACCATCGGTTACACATAGCGTGTGGATACGTCCACAAAGCACGGAATAGCGGATCGTCCTCGCGAGAGATCCACTGGCCCTGACCTGTCCTCCACCCACGCGAACGTGCGAAACGATGCGAATGCATTGCGTAGGTATTGAGGCTCATAGGGCAGATTGCGTCCGTTTGAAGATTAAGTCGAGAAATATTTTTTTACGCCCTTCATTTAAAATTACAAGATTGCTCTGACTGCGTCATCGTAAAAAAGCGAGATAAAAGAGATCTTTTTATAAAAAAAAATAATTTATATAAATTTTTATATTTTATTACTTGTATTTGAATCCCGAATAAGAACGGAAAAATTTATCGATAGTTACACGATGAATTTTTAATATTGATTTTGAGGCTGAAATTATATACATTTGTTGCATAAAAAATACATCGATTTTATTATTATTATGGTTAGTTATTGCTCGTCTATCAATCCGTTATCACGCAATGTATCAATTTTTTATGAGATATATAAATATATCTTTCATAAAAAAATATATTATATATTTATATATTCCCTATAAAAAAAATATATAGGGTGTTTCAGGAGGAATGGTCAGAATTCTAAGATATAATTGTACACATCATTTTAAGCAAAAAAGCTTTGCTTAAAATGTGATATGTACAATCAAGTCCTAGAATGCTGACCATTCCTTCTGAAACACTTTGTATATATCTCTCTTTCTATATATATATTTTATTTCCTCATTTCGTTTATCTAACCGAATATAATTATGCGCGCGAAGCGAAGTTATATTATTCTTTGATAATAAAATCTCAAAAACTGCAACGCATGCATAAACATTATTATTGCAATGCATCCATAAAAATATATTAATTAATTATGCAATGTATAAAAATACAATATTTAAATCTTTAACAGAGAAAAAAATAGAATTTTCTACAAGAATCTCGACCAAAATATCTGCGCTTCCATTAGATTCGCGCGCCTATACATACACGTCTACCACGCTGCAGCCGCTGCACGTCTCGCGCGAGACTGACTGGCAAGATTCTGAGCAGCGGTCGCCATCTGACGGCGAAACCTAACTTTACAGCCAAGAATGAATCGGACCCGGCGAAAACATCTCTCTCTTCCTATCCTTTCCATTAGACGCGTATGTCCCATACGTTCACCACGCTGCACGTCTCGCACAAGACTGATCCCCACCACCGACCGCAAGATTCTGCGCAGTGGTATCGCCAACTGACGGCGAAACCTAACGTCACAGCCAAGGATGAACCGGACTCGACGAAAACATCTCTCTCTTTCTAGCCATTTCCATTACATTAGTACATCCCATATGTCCGTCACGCTGCGCGTCTCGCGCAAGACTGATTCTCGTGCGAGATATCGCGGTTGCGAGACTGCAATGATGATCAGTCGCGCGAGTCGTGCAGCGTGGCGGACGCATGGAGACGTGTGAGTGTAATGAAAGCGTAGGTATTTTGATCAAAAGATTCTTGTAGAAAATTCTAATTTTTTGTTCGCACTTTCTGTTAAAGATTTAAATATTAAATTTTTATGCATTGCATAATTAATTAATATATTTTTTAATGCATTGATTGCAATAATAATTTTTATGCATGTGTTATAATTTTTAAGATTTTATTATCAAAAAATATAATATAATAACTTTGCTTCGCGCGCGTAATTATATTCGGTTAGATTAAACGAAATGAGGAAATAATATATATATATATATATATATATATATATATATATAGAAAAAGAAATGAGTGTTTCAGGAGGAATGGTCAGCATTCTAAGACTTGATTATATGTACACATCACATTTTAAACAAAAAAGTTTATATAAACATATGTACTACTCTGGACGGTTATAAAGATACAACGTTCAAGTTTAAGAACGAACACATTTATTAACTTATTAGAACTAAATTCTATGAAATACGAAAATTTAATATAATTGTTTCATAGCATTTGATTCTACTAAGTTAATAAATGTATTTGTTCTTAAACTTGAACACGTTGTATCTTTATAACCGTCTAGAATAAGACAAATGTTTATATAAACTTTCTTGCTTAAAATGATGTGTACAATCAAGTCCTAGAATGCTGACTATTCCTCCTGAAACAGCCTGTATATCCTATAAAAAATATATTGTATATTCTGTAAAAAAATATATGTATATTCTTGTTTAATACTGCCTCGCAAAATCTAATTTGATTGACTAATTTTGATCATTCATTACGCGAAGAGAATCGTGAGTGACGAAAGAAGGCGCTTGATTTTGAACGATGTGTAGACTGCTGATTATGCAACTCATGCAGAAATCGATATTGGTTTATCTTCAACACGCACAACGGAATCCATTATTTCATTGATAGCCTTATCTCATCTCTCAGAGAAGGCGGAATTTTTCGATCCCGGGTCGATCCGGACTCGTGGTAGAAGACGCGCAAGAAACGTGCGATGCCGACCCGGACAATTAAAAATCGTCGACTACGAGCGATCGCGCGAGTTCAATGCTCATCGTCGTCGTCATCGTCGTGCGATCTCGCGAGTAAACGCGAAAAAGGCATCGTCTCTCTCTTCTTTCTTCCATTCGCATTCGCGCTGTTTATACATGGAAATAACATCACATTATGCCGTCACATTATGCCGACACCGCGCGGACACAGCATGCAAAATAATGCAAATAACATGTTTAAACCGTTCGCTCTCCGTTCGTTCTGTCTATGTTTAGAACGCTCGTGGAAGTTTCAGAAGGTCCGAAGGAGAGGCATTTAAAGTGGCGAAATAGACGCACGTTGATTTCCTCCGTTCGATCCTGAGACGATCGAACGTAATGCCTAACTTTATGCAGCGGTGACTTTTAAAATGATCGTCCCTCAAGACGCTTATATGTTAATATATTCAGAAACTCGATATTCACGCCTTTTTATCCGGAGATAATTATCCCATATATTGTATATATGCCATATATTGTATATGTCAAAAAGAGAATATTTTTTGTTGAGCTGTAATCGGTAATTTATACATATTTGGAGAAGAGAGAGAGACTTTTGTAAGCAATTTCTTTCCCTTTTTGAATTTCGAAATATATGGATTCTTTGTGGACCAATATACTTTTTATTCTTACAGAAGATATATAATTATACATACATATATAGGTATATATATACAGGGTGTTTGTTTATAAGTGTCCGAGCAAATATCTCGCAACTGATCAAAGTTACAAGAAAGTTTAATAAGAGAAATTTGCACAGCTTTGAGTCAGCTACAAAGTGCATGTAAAACATTTTTTTTTACTCGTGACCTTTTCGAGTTATAAAGGTCAACATAGTTTTTTTAAATGAATACCTATAATTTTTTTTGCATATTTACATAGTAGAGGTTATTTGCAATCAAAATCATATCTAGTAAAAAATTGCTACTATGCATCGTTTACGAGATAATCGACATCTTTAGTATGTAAGTAATAAACTGGATTCTAAGGATTTTTGAATTTAGATTGATATTCGAAGAGGTGGAAAGACTGAAACAACTTTTTTATGAAACATTTATTAACCCATAAATTGCTCGAAATTTTGCCCATCATGTTCGATACAGCATTCGACGCGTTTTATAACATTTCTCATTGTTGACTGCAGCATTTCTGCTGTAATGCCTTCAACAGCTCTAGTGATCTTATGTCGTAAATCTTCTTCATTTTCAGGAACAGTTGCATAGACAATGTCCTTAATATAACCCTATCATACAAAAATTGTTTCAGTCTTTCCACCTCTTCGAATATCAATCTAAATTCAAAAATCCTTAGAATCTAGTTTACTACTTACATACTAAAGATGTCGATTATCTCGTAAACGATGTATAGTAGCAATTTTTTACTAGATATGATTTTGATTGCAAATAACCTCTACTATGTAAATATGTAAAAAAATTATAAGTATCCATTTAAAAAAACTATGTTGACCTTTATAACTCGAAAAAGTCACGAGTAAAAAAAAATTTTTTACATGCACTTTGTAGCTGACTCAAAGCCGTGCAAATTTCTCTTATTAAACTTTCTTGTAACTTTGATCAGTTGCGAGATATTTGCTCGGACACTTATAAACAAACACCCTGTATATATATATATACTTTTTTTCTTTTACGGCGAAGTATCGAAATGCACGACGAGAAATAATGCATAATGCATGACGTGCATGTCAAATAATTTGCTACTACATGTCGAACGATATACGAGTTATTAAATTGACTCTAATAGTAGAGAAATATTAAGTACAATCGTCGCGCTGTACACATACTTTTAACTCTTACTCTATTGTAGGAACTGTACCGCCTCTTATCTGCAATCTCACTTCGACGATTGCAATAATAAGGCAATGATAAAAATAGCGCTGATAAGAATCGCTTGGATGGGGCCCGGCGGTTTATCAGTTTTAACTTACGCGATTTAGTCTTTAGTCGATCGAATATTGGAACGCGTAATAACGCTACGGATCGACTTGGATGTCTTGCAGGTGCTGGCATGGTGGTAATTACTGTCGGGTGTGCGTACTAATTACAGACATTAGGTAATCAATTGCGTGTACCACGGGACGTTTTACATTTATTCTCGTACTGCTTGAATACGTGAAAATTATATAATCTCTTGCAAATTATATTATTACAAGGCGTAATAATTAATAACAGGTCTCTTTCTTTCTATCTATCATTATGAAATGTACCGGAAATAGGCACGCGATGAGTGTATATAGTATCTCGTTATCTGTGCTACTTTATCTATTTAATCATATACTTTCCGTCGATTATCGCGCTTATCTTCGCAGCAGATAACACGTGTGTGCGCATGTGCATCCAATTTAACTCTTAAAAGTCACTTCTACCTATAGCGGTGACCTCCTTTCGGTCCGTACATCTCTCTATACGCGCGAGTGCCGAGTTCACTTGGATTTCTACGGAGACGAGCTCTGCGTTTGCGATAATATTGATCGCTTTTTATTGCCATGTGGCGCGCCTGATTTCAGGGACATTCTAAATTACGCAATTCATCTCCGAGATGAACGATACATTTCATTGCTATCGTCATTATGAATATTCATCGCGTGACATTAAGCCGCGCTGTTCAAAACGCAAACACGCGTTGCTTTATCGGCAAACGTAATCACATGAAATTTCTCCCCGTTGCAGGTACATCAGATCGAAAGATGCAGGCAGCACCGCCTCTGCTGTCGTTCCTCCTGATTCTCCTTTATCATTCAGGATGGACCCACGGACTTTGCAAACTGGAAAACAGCACCGTAGCGTGGTGCGACAAGCTGGAGGATCTCGGGCAAATCGAGACGTATCATTTGGAGACGCTGACGGCTCCGACCGGACAGGACACCCTGGTCCCAGGTCTCTTCAACAATCTGACGAGTCTTAGGCATCTCGACATGTCCGGCGGCGATTTAAAAACGATCGAAGCAGGAAGTTTTCGAACTCTAAGTAATCTGATAAGTCTCGATCTCAGCGACAATCGTATCGAGTATCTGGAACTAGCTTCTCTGGAAGGCCTGACCAATCTGCGAAAGCTGAATTTACGAAAGAACGCCATTCGGCAACTGCCACCCGCGCTGATACGCCTGAAACATCTCAGACACCTAGACATCCACGATAATCCGCTCGATTGCAATTGCGCCACCCTCAAGGTTCGAGATCTTATCATGCAGAGAAAGGTATTCGTGTCGAAGAAAGCCATGTGCGCAGATCCTGGTAATTTGAGGGGTATGTCACTGATGAAGCCGAGCGCGACGATCATCTGTAGTTTCGAAGAGCAGGATCGCGAGATGCAAAACGATCAGGCGGTAGAAGGATCCGGGGTGTATTCGGGATCCGGAGACGACGTTCTGATCGAGTTCAATAGCGAAGAGGAAGAGGAGGAATACAGCGCAGGAACCAACGGCAACTCTGAAAAGCCTGAAGTAGAAACACCTTCCCCGATCGAAGAGATAGATTCGACAGGCTCTTCGATAGGATCTTCCGTGAGTGAACCCACCATCTCCTCGCAGGAGTCAACCGCGTCTGTGGAGGAGACTACCATCACTACAACGAATTCTTTGCAAAGTACCGCTGAAGACGAGGAGATCTTCTTCGACAGCGAAGAAAAGAAGGAGCAAACATCCACGACCGAGATGTCGCGGAAGAAGGACTTTAAGGACGCCCTGTTTTATCCGTCGACAGGCTCCGGCGATGGCGATGAAGATGGTTCGGGCGAAGGGTCCGGAATCATTTGGACGCCTTATGATGAAGAGAAAGTTGAGAAGGACACTACTAAGGAGGAATCATCATCGTCTCTCGCCGGAACTTTATGGGATATACTTTTTGGTTCCACAGCAACCACTGCCATTCCATCAGAGACCAAGGATCCGGATCTCGAACAAGAGCAATTTATAGACGCGTCTTCTACTAAATTAACCACCGAAGAGTCGAGTAAAAGTTCTCCAGTCGATAAAACTTCCACCAAGACGATTGTGATTGCCAGCGGCGTCGAGGAGGTGTTGAAATCCACTGACAAATCCAAATCAGGTAATGTCAAGGCCGAGGTGAACAGCCTGAACGACGAGCAGGCCGAAGTATCTCCGGCCAAACAGTCCAAGAAGGGCATGGGCTCGTATATCGTTTTGGCGATTCTGCTCGCCGTCGTGGCGGCATTGATCGGTTTTGCCGCGTACAGGGGCGATATATGCAGAAAGAAGAGGAAACGAGGCGACGTGGAGAATGGCACCGAGCTGAGGGACATGCAGAAGTCTCTTCTCCCGGACACCGGAAATTCGACTCAACCGAAAATTGCCTCGAATGGAAATCCCGAAAATGTTCCTCTCGTGGAAGGCACCTCCGATGGCGACAACGCGAAGATCGATAAGATTCAAAGCGATCACCATCCGATTCAAGAAACGCCGCGATCTCTCAATGGCACTGCCGATCATCTGGATCCCGTGAAGCCGCCCCGAAAGCTGATCAACTCGCAGGACGATCAGAAGAGCGAGGATAGACCTCGCGTGGACATAAATTCTTTGAGGGAGAACTTCCTGGCGGATAGGACGAGCCCCGCACAGCCATCCGATTCATCGTTAACGACGAATAATGGGCCAAGAACGGAACCCAACGGGCCACCACTCAGCCCCGGAGCTCAAAGAGTGAAGATCACCTTGCAAGAGAATCCTGACAGTGTGCCAAAGACGCCCATACTCATCACGCGAACAATGGCCGGTGAGAATCTAGTCAAGACGCCATGAAGCAGTGTTCTGAGGAGAGTCTACAGGACATAACGGACGTTATTGACCGTATTTGTCTGTCAAAGACGAAGAAAAAAAATCGGAGGGACAAATGTGTAGCGCGAGAAGAGAGCTTTTCGACGAATCTATCGTGATTTTTAATAACACCGTTGTTCCTACATGTAGAGGAGCCTCTTCGCGATGGATTTTCGTGATAAAAAAGATTACCAAGTCAAAGACCACATACACATATACATCACGTACACATATACATATACACGCGCCACAGTAGCAAGGGACACTATTGTTAACGACAGGAAGATGAAGGTGTGCGATAGGCTTGAGACAGGTGTGATCTCTCTTGAGTCGTTTCGTTGAATTATCGGATGCGCGAAATGGCTATATATGTATATATTTGCTATGCCATATAGGATATTTCAGATATTGATGCATTTCTCTTATTTTTCATTTACGATTTATTTTATTTTGTCCGAACATTCTTTAAAATTAAACCTTATATGCAATCTCAGCAATCACAAGTTTGAATAAAAAATTTAATTGAAAATCTATCTGAATAATTAATAAAATAAAATTATTATTCTTTTTATCCAATTGTACATTTCTCTTGACAATCGAAATTTTGCAATTTTCAATATTGAAGCAAGTATCATTTCTCTCGATTTTATCGAGAAAAAAATGCGCAATATTTATGACATTTTTACATTTACGTCATACACGTACGTAAAAAAATCCGCGAGTGAAATATTAACATCACAATACACTAGTCAGTCTTTCTGACAGATCTCGCGCGGGAACCTCGAGTATATATGTATATATCTCGCGGCATATTTGTTGTGTCGCGCGAGATTGCATTATGAGGATCCTTAAATTAATCGAAGATCGAATAAGATAGTGTTCGCTGCATGTCAGCGAATCGGGAGCATTCCAGTTCGCTGCCATATTTTTCTACGAAGCTTCGAAAGATTTTACATTTCTATTGGCCTTGTGTGCCGTCCTTCTATCCACCCACAAATTATATTCGTCAACTGGACAACGCGTACCTCGTAGTTTTAGCGCGGCGTTTTTAGGTGTCGCACACGTCTACGCGATTGAATTTGTAATTCAATGAGAGGCGGAGTTTGTCAATTATGAATAACGACCTTCGGGCCGGCTTATGACACGGAGTGCGAGTGCTTGGTGAACGATTTGTGTTACTACAGTTAACGTTATGTAAGACTCGTTATCCACGTCACAGAGAATATATACGTAATAATTCTGTTATTCCTTACAACGGATATACGCGATTCCCTCCCCGCGAAACGATTCCTTTAGAAGACCTTGTGGAAGGCCTTCCACAGCGACTCGAATTTTTTTTTATATGTAATAACATATTTATTCATTGTGCGCGGTGCAAATTAATTTTGCGGGAATCTACGAAAGAGACAGACCGACTTCGCGTATATATATATATACGTACGACACTCTATGGACGTTGATCGCGTGATTATCAATTAAACGAACGCGTCATATGGTTGTACGCGGAGTGACAAAACGCCACAATGTGTTATCATATTATCGTAATCGACCATTTTATTATTCTAACGTACGATTCTTTAAGCCAAATGTGTGGAACGCTCTGTACAGCGTATATGATTTAATCTTAAGATAGCGCGCGGATGATCCTGTTAGATCGATACTTGTCTCGACGACTCACGTCGTTGAATTTAATTAAGGGAATAGCGATAAAATACACGAACGGCTCAGTGAAGATTGAAAGACTCTATTTATATGTTTAGTCTTTGATCGAAATAAAAGAGAGTGTTATTTTGTTGATATCATTATTTATTTTAATTCTGCGTCTCTGACGGATAATCTGTTGTTTGATATTGCCTTTAACTTCGTTTATTCTTCATATCATCGAACGCGTCAGCGATATTGTCGCAATATTTGTTTTATACTCGATATATGATCAATCAACGAAACACCTGCTTTTGAAAAAATCGAGTAAGTTATGACTGTTAACATTTACAGAAGACGCAGGACAAATAACAAATATACAGATATATACGCGCCAATATTCTATAAATAATGACACATATCTGCATGTATTTATCGTATATTCAGAATAAATATAATTTTAACTTTGCGTACAAAAAATTTACATTGTATAAACAACTTAAATGAATTTTCAGAAATTTTAATTATTTATTTGTATTTCTTTCACAATAATCAGTCTATCACAAAGATGAATAATGTTGTGAGTGACATACGTAATATTTCTGTTATTTACAATTATTTAAAAACAGGTTACAACAATCAAATAATGAATTACTGGAGTATTATTGAAGATACTTCTACATAATTTAATGATGTAGTCATTTATAATCTATGCGTATTATGTCCGTTTCCTATGTGTTTTTCTTCTTTCTCCCATTCTCTTTTTATTCTTATATAAATGATATAGTAATTTGACGGACAATAAGTTTACAACCATAATCTCCAAGTATTCTAATTTTTTTCAGATTGACAAGAAATTATTAATCAGAGATCGACAAGAAATTATTAATCGGAGATTGACACCATTCGAACAGGTATAATTTAATGTTATTATAGATTATAGATAAAAAAATTCGATAGGAAAGATTTAAAAAAAAAACGCTCGTACTTTCGCTTTTCTTCTGAGCAAATCTTATTCGGTAATTCTATTTCATATTGATATTGTCATTTGTATTATTTCTTTTTGACAATAATAGGGTATTTATCAGATCGATTTCCTATCTTGTTGTTGATTGGCGTTAAATGTGTGATCGTATTATTCTTAGTTAATTTTTGTAAGAAAAGACAAATTTTACGCTCTTTAAAGAGGCACATTTTTGCGCGAAATGCAATAAAGATATTGCAGAAAACTCGCCATTTATTTTTTGTATTTTTATTGAAAGTATCAAACAATTAATCGTACGCGCTCGAAATAATTTAAGTAAAATAGTTTATGATCCGCGTTCTACGAATGAATCTCTGTAACCGCTTCTGGGTTCGCGTTGGAGTTCCCTGATGACGAAGGATCGATTAGAATCCATCATCTGAACATCAGAAGCCTCGTCATCGGTCACATGTTCGTCTCGGAACACCTGTCGTTTCTTTTTCCTTTTCGTGTTGGGGGTTTGCGGCTTTGGTTTGTCCTTACTACTATTGGATTCCAAAGAATCGTCTACAATGCTGTGCCTCCTAGATCTGCGCGCTGTCGAGATTCTAGAATTCCTAGGATTCGTATTTTGCGGTTGGTCCACGGTTTCGCAGATATTGCCGCTGGAATTGTTCCTCTCTCTTCTGATTCGTTCCTGCCGACGTTCTTCTCTCCTCAGCAGATCGTCCTCGCTCTGAATTCGTTTTCGGCTCGTCTTCGTCCTCCTCGGTCTCCTCTTCTTCATCCGTAGATTATCCACGGAACTCATGGGGCGCAGATTTTCATTTTCAATGGAGATCTCGTGCAAAGCGTCCATGGAATGAACTAGTCTGGGCATTTGAACCGCCTCCTCGTAGGTTGGTGGACCGATTAATTCCAGAGGATTAATTCTGGGTTCTGAATTCTCTAGTTCTTCATCCATTTCTTCTAACAAACGTTGATTTCTGAAAATACATTAACTTCGTTTGATTTTATCTATTTTACTATTGTTATAGTTGCAAAAAAATGTAATTTACAGAAAATGTTAAGAGATAATTGAAAAAATTCCTGTAGTAGTTTAAATTTATTTAAAAATATAACGTCGATAACGCGTTCTCTGATATCATCTGGGGAAACTAAATGATGTACCAGCTTACGAAAGTGTAATGTAAATCTGTGCGTTGGTCGATTGCAGTTCTGGATAGGAGAGATGTCTGTCTTATCTGTTGCAGATAGAGATGTTTTAAAGCTGATTTTAAAGTTGATACATTTTTTTTTATCACTTTATATGCGACTGTAATTTTTGAAAAATGTGAAAAACGTAACGCGGATATTAAATTAACAAAATTTTAATTTCGATTGTCATAATGCAAACGGAATTGTTGCGAATTCGCTGATAGTACGTGTATCGATTTAGATAAAATAAAACATTTTAGTATATATTTAGCAATTAATAATCTGAAAAGATTCTTACCGTCTTGAGTGAAAAAGTCGTAATCTTTCTCTCTCTTCTTCCAATTCAAGTTGTTGTCTCTGCTCTAGGACTCTTCTCTTTATTCTCACGGTGTGTTTGATCGAAACCACGCTGCCACATAGAACGACCAGGATAAGTAAGCTGACCATCACCATTCCCCAAGTTCTATCTTTGTTGTAATACAAGTCAGAGTTCCAGGCATCCAAACACGCGGTTTCCCAGGAGAAGCCAGAAACATTTGCCGGATTCTGGCATATCAAGCTTGATGGTACCGTTTTCTCGACAGGAATTGTTAAGTATTCAAAAATATCGTAGAGTTGAGTGCAGTCGCATCTCCATGGATTATCTCCTAAACGAATTACGGTCAAATCTCGATTTTTTTGAAATATATCAGGATCCATTGCCTCTGTCAAACGATTTCCTAAAAAAATTTATTTATTACATTTAATGCACAAGAAATATATATTAAAACATGTAATAACACATAAGAAACAATAGGTATAGAGAAAAACTATATTTTAACAGCCAATTAGAGAATATTTGAAAATTTAATTTAATTTATTTTTTATTTTTATTTAATTTTAATTTTAATTTAATATTTAATTTTATTATATAATATATAATATTATATTTATATATAATATTATAAATTTTTTTAATCAGAAGAATTGATGACTTTAATTTCCAACTTTAATATTTATTTGTAATGTACTATTTATCTGTAATTCATTATTTTTTAAAATTACGATTTGCTGTTTTTATGAGTGCTATTTTGTATTAAAGAAATTATTTCTCCGTTTACATCAATAAATAAAAAAATAATTAATTAATTAACGATCAAGTTCTCAAAATCAGATATCTCTTCGATATGTTCTTAGCTTTAATTTTAGAAGATGTAAATTTAAAGGTATATACCTGATAAGTCGATTTTTTGCAACGACGGTAATTCAACGAAGCTATCATTGTGCAACTGGACGAGTCTGTTTCTTTGCACATCCAGTATTTTTAATGTTCTCGATTTTAAACCTGGTGGCAAAAATTGCAGTTGATTGTCCCTCAAACTTAGACTTCTGATCCTAGGCATGTTCTCCAGGGAGTTTGCATTGAACTGGCTGATCAGATTGAAGGATAGATCCAGCGACGTGGCGAGAGACAAGAGATTTGGAAATCGGTGTAGAGAGTTGTAGGAAAGATTTAGCAGCCTGAGATCTATGTTCTCCTGGAACGTCATCGCGTGAACATCCTCGAGATTGTTCGCAGACAGATCCAGTATCTGAAGCTTTATTAGGCCGACGAAAGTGCTAGCGTTCAATCGCTCTAAATTGTTCGCGTTTAGATACAAATTGGTCAACTGCTTGTTTTTGACGAATATATGATCCGGCAGTATACGAATTGTATTGCGAGAGAGATAAGCGTGCGTCAGCGACGGGAAACCGTGAAGACCAGGTCTGTCGAGAGTACATCTCGATACATCCAATCTCTTCAGCTTCGGATGCTGCAATGTCGAGTATCTGCAAATAGATGATGTTTTCCATCACATGTTTAATTATTATTAAGGATGTTTATTAAAGAAATTATTAGATATCTCTTATACAATTTCTCCTACGATTATTTTTAGTAAAACGAGTTATAGTCAAATAAAGTTTTATTACCGAGTACTAAACACCAACGTAGGATTGTTAACCAAACGTAATTCTTCTAATTCTGGAAGTCTAGTTAGAGTATTTGGATATAGGTAATTCAAAACGCAATCAGACATGTCCAACCATCGCAATGTTTTACTGACAGGCTCGATAATCTTCAACGGATTTCCCGCGAGATTCAGTGATGTCAAAGCTGGCAGTCCATCCAAAGACGTATTACCGAGTTCCTTTATAACTGAAACGTACAAAGCTCTATTAATTTGATAAACATAAAACATATATGTTGTTCACAATCTTGTAAAAAAATTTGTTATATATTTATGTATAAAAAATAGACAATATATTGATATGTGAATACTTTTTTACATATTAAATATTATGTTGCATTTTACACACATATTATATATTATTAATATAAATTAATATTATAAATTAATATATAAATTAAATTGTATACATTAAAGTTATATACGTAATTTTAATTTCTAAATTGCCTTTAATAATTACTTTATAAAACTCTTCGCGCACACAATAAATATATATACTTATAATCATTTTAATACATACGGCAATGGCCAGCATCCACTGCCTGAAGTACTTCGCTGGTTAACCCTTTCAAGTCAAGTAATTGATTCTTTGAGATGTATAGAACCATCAGGGACGGTAGCTGGTTAATGGAAGCAATATCTGCCGCATTTGTGATAATGTTGTCTGATAGATCTAACCTTTGCAATTTTCTTAATTTTTCAAGATTATTTGGCAGGGAAGTGAGCTGATTCTTAGCCAGATTTAGATATTGCAGTTCGGTCAGTCTATTAATTTCGTTCGTGATCTCAGTTAAGAGATTGTTCGACAAATCCAGGCGTTCGACCTATTGCAGAAAAATTAATTTTATACAGTTGCGCACATAAACACATAATTATACTAATTTATTATAAATACTAATTTAGGGAGAAATATTGTGAATTAACTATATAATACTTGTAAAATACTTTTTTTCCATCAAATAAAATTGCACATCGATACTTGTTACTTTAATCAATGTAGTGATTCATTTAATTATCTTGATTACATATCATGATTTTCACTTTGTTGTACATTCACTTTGTTATCGAAGTAGCACAACTACTTTTATTATATGCTTATTTCGCATATTACGGACGTGATAAAACGCAATAAGCCAGTATTACCTTGTATTTATCAGTATGCTTAATTAGAGCAAGATTCACGCGCGGTTAAAAGAAAAAAAAACTCTATAAAAGGCTCTATAATAAATCTACACTCACAACGTCACTGATATTTTCGGGAAATGTCTGTAATCCTTGTTTCGAGCACTGGATAGTCCTGGGTATTTCATTGAGGTAGCATAAGCACCTAACGGGACAGACGCTCTGACAGCTCGCAATCGACAAAATCGTCAGCCACGTGATCAGTAACAGAGGCACGTCGCGATGCATCGATCGTTCCACCATGTTTCTTTTACCTCATCGAGGCGAGGCAGGTTGTCGAATAATTTCGCGTAACCCACATTCTCGCACAACTACGCACGATTCACTCCTCGTCCTCGTCACAATATTATCGAAACAATATTTGCGAGCCCTCGGTCGCGCGGTATCATCGCGCGTTGTCGTCGAGATCGCAACAAAATCGATCGCCGAGGACCTCTCCGTCTACGAAAATCGTTGACTGAGCGCGGTCCCGGTTTCTACGAACCGTGTTGAAAGAGCACTGAGTTGCTAGTTATCTTTGATAAGTAACGCCAGGGTATACGCCGCGCGATATCTCCGTAAGATAACCAGACTGCCGCGGTGTTGAGGTGTCGAGCACGTTATTCTGTATAAAAAGAACAAGAAAAAAAGAAATCGGACGAAGATAGAGTATGGTGGATGCGTTCGCATTGTCTGGCTGTGTGCGCGATAGTTCGTTCATTATGATGTGAGAACACATCAGCGGAATTTATCTATCTATTATTTCTGCGAGCGACAAGGTCAGTCTTGTCGACAGTTATCTCATTTGGTCAAATTTTACATACGCATTTGGAACACAAATATTTGATCATTAACTTTTTGATATTAATTTTAATAGGTTCTTAATGTACGATTTGTCAATTAGCAGTTTCAAATTTTCAGAAACAATCATACTTTTTTTATATGCCTATCCATAATTTATACGTTCCAACTTTAATCTCATAAGTTTTTCATTATTGGCATCAGTTAAATTATTGCGACATGGATATTTTAACGATCGTAGATCGGGGCGCTTCGTTGAAAGCGGCAATCCAGGAAAGCAGGCTTTTCCGTAGAGAAGACATGAATGGAAATTTGCATGGGCAGTGCCGCGGAAAATGTAAGACATTAGATAAATATCTCAAGTATCCCGAAAGCCGATATTGAAGCGGGCATCTCTGTGGTCTAAGCCTCTCTCGGCTGACCCATGCGGATATTTTCCCCTTCTCCTTTCGCCGCTGTCGTCGCATTACGATCTTTTTTTCGTCGTTTTTTTTTCCTTTTTGATCCGATGGAACCGTATCTGCGGTTCCTCCTTTCCGAAAGCGAACATCCAACATAGAGGATTAGGTCAGATATACAGGAGAGTTCGTTATATTTATATTGCATTATCTGTGTATGTGCGCGATTGATTATCAGATATAATTCAGGCTGCCTATTTGTCGCGGTTATTACAAAATTATAATTATAGATTTTATATTTTATAACAATCATGAAACACTTGAAGTAAATCTTAAATTATCCAAGTAAAAAGTAGAGTCTTAAAATTTTGCAAGGCTTTAAATTTTTTATTATACCATTAAATTCACATTTCGCATCTCGAATGTTCGACAAGTCGCAAGAAAAGAATCATAGATCTAATAAATAAAAAAAAAAAAAAAATACTAAGATTTATGGATGAGATTTTTGCTTCAGCAACAAGACGAATTGGACAAGTTGCCCAGCAGAAGAGATTAATGATACCGACGTTTTAATGCACGCAGAAACATGAGATTATAATGTGAAATAAAATTCGTCTCGATATACAATTGAATAGGAAAACATTTGTGCGAGAGTTTAAAAATCGGTCAGCTAATGTACAAATTAATCTAATGATGTATGCAAATTAATTTGTGCAAAAAGGAAAAAATGGCGGAAAGTTTACGCGATGAAAAACCTCGAAAGCTCCACCCCTCAGAGAGAGAGAGGGATTTAAAAAGACTCTATCCCGCGCAGGACTGACTCGCTCTCTTTTTCACACGTCCGGACCAATGGGGAGGGTCCACACCCTCGGAGGGTGAGAGGAGTTTAACCAGCGCCGGCGCTTAGCCCTAGGCTTATCCGGTGGGGAAGAGGACGTGCTCTACCTGTTGATATTAAACCAACCCCTTTGCTGCGATTTCGCAAATCCGGAGAGTTTCACATCGTACTCGCGGTCACGCCCTCCGATTCAACAGATATCCGCAATTTTCCAAGCAACCCCTTTTAAAATACACGATTTTACGGTAAAAAAAAATTATTATTCCATAAAAAATAATAACGTAAATTGTTTTATTCGTAAAATTAATTTTGTTTGCGAAAAAGAGAGAAAGATTAATCTACCTGACAAGCGAGATATTATTTCGTCAATTTTGTGTCGTGCTTATTTCTAAAAAAGAGAGATAAAATTAATATTTCTCTCTAACATAGATATAATAATTACACAACCGCTTAATGTTCCATTAAACAGTTAAATAATAATCGTTTATGTATCGTAACTTTTATTTAATATAATTACAGCCTAATGATAAATAACTAAATTTGTTTAACGGTATAAATACAATATAATTGAAAATTGATTCTCCCTTGTATCGATTCCCCGTAATTACATATTTTATAACAAGGATTGCGCCTTGTAATTTTAATCTATACAATCGGGTGGCGGTAGCGATAGCGGTTGTGAATATTCACGCAGTATCGAATTCGTGCTAAACGTGCAGTAACCACCGCGAAATGAAGATTCCAACCGCGAGAATGGCTTCGGGATCAATCATCTCGGCGCGTCGATTACTCACGCTCACCCTTGCACGCCCGAATACCAGCGAACCAGGTAGCAGATAGCTATAATTAAAAGTCGATCAGGCCGGGTCCTCCCAGATAAAGAGCCATCGCCCGCGCGAGCGTACAGTACGCGCCAATAATGATCATCTCACAGCCATCTCTGACTGATGCGAACTCTCGTCTAATCAGCGGAGTCTCAATAAATTTTAAATAACGATGGACTTTACATTACAAAAGTCAGTGATTTCTAATAATCACGTATTAAAAATTTGAAACAATTGTGAAAATACTGGTGTAAAATTTATTAACACAAAGATGTATCGAAGGATTAAATAAGAAGAGATAAAACAACATGATAAATGATTCATGATTCTATTGTATTGTGCAAACAATGTAAAATTATCTCGAAAAAATCTATCCTCTCTCTTGTCAGTAACTAAGTAACATATAGTTTTCTTTATTGTAAGATAGGAGGAGGAGATAACTATATCTCTTTATTATGACAAGAGAGAGGAATGATTGCGAGCTACTTTTTCTACGATTATCTCGAAATGAAATGATTAGAACTGCTCACCTCACCTTTAGCTTTCTTTCAACATCACGCGAACTGACACTATATACGACTTATCCTGGTGCACGTCCCTCCGCGTCGCAAATTGTCTCGCCGGCGGGTCGGTCCCCCATCGTCTCAACTATTGAGGGCACCTGTACCGGAGGAGAGGATATAATACCGGCGCGCGCTATCTGGAGTATATTTTTAACGCCTTCATTTCCGGCCGCGCTGGGACACCGGAAATAGCGGGACGATACCTCGCGGTGTTTCAGGTATTGATCAGTTCGAGGAGCCGGTGCCATCCACCCACTCGCCCACCTACCCCCGGCGGATGAGGCAGGGAGTGGAAGGGAGATGCACGGCTCTGCAGACTCGAAGCTTCGACCTCCACCCTTTTCCTCCCCTCGCCAACGCGACTCCCGCGTCTCTCCGCGTCTCACCCTCTCGGCGCCGCCGCCAACGTCCCGCTGGCGACGCCCCTGTCCTGCCACCCCCAACCGCCGGCAGCGGCATAACGTCGAAGATGGATCTTTAGGTATCTCCGCCGTCTGCGCTCGGATCTTCGGACTACGCTCCGCTGGTTCGGAGCAAACGAAAGGCGGGTGGGTGACTGGGGAGGGCGCGTTTTTAGGGAAGAAGCGAGAACGACACTCGCGAAGACACGAACACAGGGGTGGTATCGATGGCCGCGTTGATGACCGGAATATGACTTGTAGCAAACGATGAAAGGATTTGAAAGACCGAGAAAATTCGGATGGACAGATTCAAGCGACGAGAGTAAAGAAATTTCTCGATTTTAACAAACTAATAATAAAATTAAATGTAAAGGAACAAGTTCTTTGATATTAACAAATTATAATAAAATTGAAATTATTTATAGTTTCACAAATAATATTATATTTTATATAAACTTCTTAATAAGATATATATTTTAATAAGATGTTTATGGAATATCATTTGTAAAAATTATAAGTAAAAGCAAAAGCTATATAAAAATAGAAACAATAATCAAAGGAAATAAAGCCTTGTTTAATATCTCCTAATAAATACAAGCGCTTAAAAAGATTTACGATTAAAAATGATTTTAATAGTGAGCCGAATGATAAATAAAGATGTTATTTTTCTATAATCACATACAACGTGGAACTTATACAAGCATTCCTAAATGTACTAAGATAAAAAATATTTATTATAGTTAAAATTTAGAATGTACTAAATGCGCGCATTTTATTATTTTATTTGTATATCCTGAAAATAATTCCCGCTCATTCATGCTATCTTATTTTGCGACACAGGTGGACAAAGACATGTGGAGTATTATGCGCGCCGATTCGCGCGATTTCGGAGTGATTTTATTTTCCCTAAACGCGTCCCCACCTCTCTCCTTAAGTTGGGTTATAAATAACAGCTTATCTTTTGTCGGCTTCAACGCCGCCGCGACCCCGCACAAAGCCAAACTTTACCCCTCCTGGCTCATCCTCTCCGCCACCTTTTATGCCTTCAGAAGGGGGTCGCGCGCGAGAAGACGTCTCTTGAAACGTGCACTCATAATTGCTTCGGCGTGTCCCTAAATCAAATCCTGCGATTTTTCCGCGTTGAAGAACACCTACGTGTGTTTTGCAGAGGAATAAAGCCACGATCACAATAAACTTTCACCTCAAATATTCAATCAAAGCTTCAATCTGTAAGCCTTGTAGTAATTGAAAAGACATTTTTGACAAATCCCTTGCAACTCCATACCTAATTTCTAAAAATAAAGTTCTCATGATGATTTAATTTTACGGAGAAATAATTAATTCTTGTTATTTTTAATATTTGAAAAAAATTAGTAAAAATATGTGAAATATATTATATATATAAAAGATATTTGGAAACATATATGTACATAGATTATCATACAAATCATATTCGATTTGTTTCAACCGGAGCAAAGGATTTATCAATGATAGTTCGCTTTTACGCGATATTTATATTTGATACAGAGCAATATGTATACTGATTCTCTCAGACATTGGCGCCTGTAAGTAGTTAGACCTTTATGATGTCACGTATTTAGACTTCATAAGCGTGATTAAGCGCTAACTTGTTCGAAAGCTGCCATGTATGAAGCAACGACTGGTAATTTCGTATAGTTAGCGTCAAATACCGCACGTTACCACCGCTAGAACAAACTCAACTCGTGCTACGTTGATGCAAGCGGGCGCGTTTTGCGCTGAAATCAACGCGAGATCTTACGACAGACATTTATCGAGTTGTCGCTTAAGCGGGTTGCTGGTTGACGGCTCTGCGCGATGTGGAAGTAGCTTAAGTAGCTGGATTTCTCTGATATTTGAATGGATGTCGGCTATTTGTGGTTCACTGCGTCCTTAACAAGATCAGGGACATTGAAGTACGACACCCCCTAAGGATGAGATGCACGGCCCGCGTGTCTGCGCGACACCCTGATGTGTATGTGTACGCGAGTTTGCTCGCACATCTGTTGGCGCTCCCAAACCCCGGAAGAGAAGGACTCGCCCTCGCCAAACCTCAGCATCCTCAGTGTTTCCGTCGTATTGTCTAATCGCCTCCCGGTTCCATCCTCTTTTGCTCTTCTCCCCTTCCTTTCGTCATTTCTATTGTTTATTGTTGATTACCTGTTTTATAATATTCTTAACATTCGTATCGCGTCAGGAAAAAATCTAAATCACTTTAATACAGATTAATTAATTTGATTAAGATTGTTTTTATATTTATATCTTCTTGTTAAATAATTCAGATAATTTAATGATTAGAATTCTTTAGAAAATGCAAGGATGTACTCAATATTATGCAAGAATTATTTTAGAATAAACCGAACTCTTTAAAATCGACTAGTGTCTTATATAGATTCTCGCATGAATTTATGTGACGTTTATTTCTTTCGAATCACATTATTGAATCTATAGAAATCGATATTTTTAAGAAGCCCATTATATTTATTTGTATTTGAACACGAAGAATATGTTATATTTAATTTCTATTTTCTCAAATTTGATTTATTCTCTCTAATTCAAGAATGTATTATTTATTGAAATGCAAGTCGCTTAATAATTTTTTTAAACAGAGAGAGAGAAAGAAAAAATATTTATATAAAATATAATAAATTTCCCTATTTTTTTTCTCACTTCGACGCATTGATGTCTTTCTTCATTTACATTGCTTCTTTCAGAGAAGCGTCTCCTCTCCTTCAGATGCGATAAATTCGCATTCAAATTTACTGCTAAGTCTGTCGATACGCGGATTGTGATTTACTCATCTATCACGCGAGGTTGTTTCCGATCAAAGATCAACGAGTAACAAAGTATATCGAGAATGAGAGAGGAAATTCGCGAATTGTGCTCCATTAAGAATGGTAATTCAATTTATAGAGTTGCAAAACAAAACTAAATATATTTGAACAAAATTAAATATACTTATTCATGTTAAGAAAAACATTTTAAAAATCTTATTTTTTTCTCTCAAAGTTTATCATGTGTGTAATCTTCTATTTTAATAATAACTTTTCAAGATCTTTATATGTCGACTAACATGTGAATAACAGAATGTGAGCTTGCACATGCATTCAGAGATGCACTTTTGCTTAGTTACATTTATTTGTAGCATACGCCTGATGATTATTTTATTGTGTCACGACGGTATCGAAGGATGAGCATGTTTCTCACATTGATACGAACATGAACTCTGAAGACATGGGCCAACATCCGTGTTGCGTGCTTAAAAAAGAGCAGAGAGACGTCGATGCCGTACGATGGGCAACATGCCAATCTTGCACGAGATGTCTTTTATTGCCGCGATAAGCAACCGCACTGTCATCCTCCCCAATTTCAACCCTCATGCCAATGTACCAGTGAAACGTTACGAATGTAATCTTTACTTCTGCGTCCTAATGGGCATTTTCTCGCCGTCACGCCACGTGTTACGCGCTCGGCGATCCTCAACGTTTGGCAGAAGGTGTCTTCTTTACGGCCCCGGAGGAAAAGAAACGCGATAAGCACCCGTCGTCGACTCATGTACGAGTTGTATTACGAGAAACGATGAGATAAATGCGACCTCCTAGCATCTCGTTCGGTTTTATCATTGGTAATTCCACGGATAACTGCGTTATTCAATCGTTTAACGATTCACTTTCTGATCATCATTACAAATAACGCTTATTAATATATAAAAAGCTGGAATTGTCAAAGAGAATCTAATTAATTTTTAATTAATTTTTAATTAATATTTGTTTGATGCAATCGTTATATTTTTTTAAATTTTCTATATTTTACATATTTATTTCGGTTTATTTTGTCAAAGATAAAAAAGGCGTTTTGAATATCTCTTGCAATAAACGTAATTTTAAAGGATTAACGTTTTAAGAAAATATTAAAAATAATTTGTCAAATAGGTTTTACATTCTGGTATCCTCGACATAAATATTAACATTAATTAAATTATATTAAATTAATTAAATTAAATTAAATTATTATTATATTAAATTAATTTACAGATTTTGATGCGCCGATTAAACAAAAAGACATTTGTCATTTCTGACTATACTGTAATTGATTTTTTGATGTAACGGATGTTGTAACAGGATGTTCGAGAAATACAGCGCAGCAAGGCTTGAATTATACGAGGTCTCGTCAGTCTCGGGAGACTTAAAAACTTTGATCCATCTCTACCTATAAACCCCGTTCCGCGGACAAGACTTCAAGTTCCTCCTTAGACAAAACGCGGTTTGTGGCCCGTCACCCAGCGAAAGTATTAACGAGATTTCAGTCAATCTCATTCAAAGTAAAGCTCGCTTTTGTGTTAAGTAAAATTGCTTACAAAAAATGTTGATGTAACGAAATAGCAGTAACTGTATCAATTTGATAACGAAACATATATTTTCAAGTATTCTTATAAATTGCATTTTCTCTTATTCTTTTCGTTATATAAATTAGTGTCAATTAAAATATAATTAAAATAATATTAATTATGAGATCACGATAAAAATCTTCGCAGATATGCGAATGTGGACAGGGATGTCTGGTCCCTTTATTTATCGACGGCGGGCGGTTTAAGTTATAGATGCAAATTAAACTGCTCATTTATCTTATGGTAATTACACGGCTGGGATTTGCAAATCCCTTGAACTTTCTTCCAACTTTCTCCTCCCGTCTCTCGGACTGCTTGTAGGAAGCCTATACGTCGTCATAACGTATCACTGTAAATTAAGGAGAGGTTCATTGCATCTAACAGTGAAATAATTTCAGCAATTTTATCTATTTGTTAAAAAATTATAAAAGTAATATATTTTTAACTTAATTCGCTAATATAATTATTAGTAAGAATAATAAATTAATAATAATTATTATTATTTTTCTCGTAAAATATAGATAATACGAAGAATGTGAAACTGCTTAAAATACAATGAATTATATATCTTTATCTCGGATGCACTTTATCAATTCGCCGAGAGTTCACGTGCATCGTAACGGCGGAAAATCGCGGGATGATCCCGCAGGTTTATCTTGGTTAGAATAGAAGGGATTAGACGCCGGGCTTCTCTTCGCAGCAGTTATTTTCAATTATCCTTCCGCCCCCTTCTCGGGGTGGGGGGGGTGCTGGAAGCATCTTCTACCCCCGCGTCGTAGTCGTTCCCGCGTCCGCTCTCGGGGGTGTGTAATGTATGCGAGATAAAGGCCGAAGAGGCGCCGTAGACTAAGATATTACAGGGAAATGGTATAAGGTGTGGAACGTGGGATGCGCGGGGGCTGGAGGTGGCTGCCAGGTTCCCCACGTGGTGGAGAGGGCAAAGGGGTGCCCATAACTTATCGCAGATTTAAGGCTCTTAGACTTAAGGGACTCTAATAATAATATAGCGCCATTCCGACACCGTTATAAGGAATACGCGCGTATAGCCGGAATTGTGTACTTCGGCGGAGTCCAACAGATCGTATATGTGTATGTATGTGTGTGTATATTTCTCGGCATTATAACAAACATATCGCCGATCGTTACGGACAAGAATAATTTTTGCAGCGTTACTATTACAACTATTTTATATTCGTCTAATTCACAATATCATTTAAAATTCTAACAAAATTATCGTATTAGAAGAGTTAAGGATAAAATAATTCGAGAGAGCGAAATATAATCTTGACTTTGTTCCGAAAAATACAAGAAAACAAGCATTCATAATTGATATGATTGGAATGCGTATATCTGTGGAGTTTTTTATCTGTATAGATATTTTAAATTCATAACTTTGTATGCATATTATATTTTCATTTCTTGAACCTTTTTCAAATAGCTGAATATTCTTGAATAATAATGCATGTTCGTACTTTTTCCGGTATAAGACGGTTTCAAAATCGATGCAGTTCGTGGGAGATGTAGTAACGAAAGGCTACGGCCGGATAATGTAAAGAAAGTAGAAGAAGGGTGGACCGGTGACGAGGGGGAGGAAAGGGGGAAGGTTTAGATTTAAGATCGCGCGGCGCCGCGGTAAACAAAAGCCGCGATAAATTTCGTAAGTCGCCGAATTAATAAAAGATTACACCGCGGTTACTGCGGGCACCCGCGAGATAAGAAGACTCTCTCGGCGGAGCCTCGAGACCGCAGCTAAATCATCGGATATCTTGCCCTGCGATACATAAACCACCCTTCAGGCTTACTATACGTATACGTTGTATACAACCCCCGCGCGTTATCTCCGCCGGGACGACGATGCTTCTGGTCGATTCTCAAAAAGAAATCCGGATGTCGGCGTTTTCGCCAGAAATCGTGAAGCTGCGTATTCACTGGTATCGCAGTAACAGAATAGTATTTGCCATTCGTGTGCAAACGCTTGCTTGAATTAACGCTATAAGTTTCTTGTTACGGAATCAATACAGATAATAAAAGACTGTCTGACCTGTCATGCAAAATTAAAGAGATATTCTCTTAATAAAATATTAATTACTTTATATTTTTCTTCTTTTTCTGTTGAAAATCTTTTTAGCAAATAATAAATATTAATCATAACGATAAAAATTTTTAATTGTTTAACATTCAAGAAGTGTATTTTTATAATAAAATTAAATTTGATAGGATAAGTCGATTAATTTCGAGTTTTGGGAGACAAAATTTTGTCTTTACCAAAACTCATTCTTATTTTCGGAAAAATAGAATAACATAAAGTATTCTTTTTTCTCTCTATTATTTTCTGCTATTATATAATCTATTTTTTATAAATTACATTGAAAGATACGAGATTATATTGCCGCAGCAGAGCCAATTGATTTGTGTGCGTGAAATGCGTCGCGCGGGATCTATATTTACTTACTATTACGGGATAAGACGTCGCAGGAACTTGATGGACAAATATATAGGTCCTTTATTAATTGGCAAGCAGGACACTTTGACAGACAGCTAGGGATGGGTGGAAGACCGAAAGCTTCGCTTTGATGTCGAGGACCGCGGTCCATTTCATACTGCAGAGCTCAATTAATTAATTGGCAAGAGAGAGAACGTGCTTATGAGTTCGATAGTTTCAAGACAACGTTAAATCTTTCTTCGATAAATGGCTGACAATTTTTGATTTTCCGTTTATACAACTTGTTAGGGCAATACATTATGGCAATATCGCTAAATAAAATCTTGGGTAATCTTTAGACTACGGTTCAACCTTCTAAGATCCTAATCTTCCGCTTCCTGGTTGGAAACGATAGATTGCGAAACGAGGATCCTCTATACTCTTTTCCCTTTACTATATATTCATGATCATGTTAAACAATTTTGGTAAGCGATCGAAATGGATTTTTATATGACGGTTTGCTGTGCTTTTTTGTAAAGAGAAAAGTATGTTAATAAATTATTTATTATTTTTATATTTTATCAAGATGCTTTATTAAGATGTTTTATTCTTAAAGCTGATTTTTTTCAGAGATTAAATTTATTCAGAGATTCATCATCTTTCTCGATCCATTGTATTTCGCCAAATCTGCCGCAACATTTGCACGCATGAATTTCGATATTAATTTCAAATTTCGGCAGCGATTCTCCACACGTGACATCAAATGTTTGTCAAATTCGCGGTATTAAGACACGGTGGATGGCAGCAGGAAGGAAGTGGCCGCGAGACCGGACGAGAGGAAGAAAAGGAGAGCGAGAGGGAGAGCCCGAGCTTCTCGGGGAGCGACAGAAGAAGAAGAAGACGAAGAAACGAGCTCTGAAGGCACACACAGTGGCGGCCACCAGAGGCGGTGATCTATGGTGGGATTACCGGTGGCGGTATTTCTTCATAACCGTTTCTCCGGGTTCCTTCTCTCTTTTTCTCTTTCTTTTCTCCTCTTTCTCTCACCCTGGATACCATCCTCCTTCGGCGATCTTCTCTCTTCTGGACTGGCTGGCTGGTCCCCGCAGCTTCTCGCCGCGAGAAGCTCCTTCGGCTTCTTCCCGGCACTGCCTATATCTCCCTACGTCGGTAACGTGCACGCCCCCGCGCGCGCCATACAGCTCGCGGGGGGTTGTATCTTAATAACATTCATGAGCTCAGATATACCCGCCAGATTTATTGCTCCGGCACCCGCGGATTCTGCGAAGACCTGAAACCAACCTCCCCCTCCTTTTCTACACCCCTCTTTCTCCTCTCTCCCACCGTTCTTCTCGCGTGCCCCCTTTCTTACGCTTCCCTTGTCCTCCGTTTCCTTCGTTTTTCTCTGCCTCAAGATCACCCCTCGTTTTCTTAGCCCGCGCAATCAACCCTGCATGCTGGCGGTTCTACCCTCCTCGTAGCAAACGTACTACTTTGACGCTAACGGAACTTTGAATCGAAAGGGGTTACGATTTTGAGGAAAAAAATACACTTGCATGTGCTTACAAGCTTTAGAATAAATATACTCATTGAGAAATTTTGATATTTCATACTTTATAAATTTAACAAATTATTATTTTAATATGCATTGGCTGTGAAAAGCTTTAAATTGCACTGCTATTATCAACTCTATAGAATCTCTGTCATTTAAAAATTAATATTGAAAATTTTGAGACATTCTGTATATTTAAATATTCGAGATTGAAATAACTCTAGAACAATTAAAATTAGTAAAGTAAAATATAATATTGCTTAATTGCAAAAAGTAAAAATAAAATATTGTACACTGAAAATTGTATCGACTTTAATAATCATATTAACCAATTTCATTTTAATGCTCTCAAATACTTTATATCTTTCTTATTATTAGATTAAATCATACTGCGCTCATAAGTGATTTACGAACGGTTTCTGTAAACAAGTCCTTTCGATATCGGTTTTAAATACCGCTACGCGAACTTTAATTAGGTCAAACGCGCGTGGAGATGGAAAGCTACATCGTCTCCGTGTGATACGAAACCACTGTGGCTTCGCTTTTATCCGTTTATCAATTGAGTCTTCCCCGTGAGAGAGATACCCTTACTATACCTACCTATATCGTTCGTCTTTCGTGAGTAACACACACCGTCGACGGTTCTGTGTTTCGATATTTATGGCTTGCTGTATATTAGACATGAAACTCCGCATTTCTAGTGCCGTTGTGTATTTAGTATTAAATGCATAGCATTAACTATTATCGATGATTAACGATTGATTGCGGTGCGCAAAGTTGGATAAAAGAATAATATTAAAAAAAATGTTTTTCTCACATGATAGTTTGTGTAATATAATATTGCCATAAAAATCAAATTTAAAAGTAATGAAAAGTCAATTCGTTATTACAAATCCTGTTATTTATTTATATAACTATTTATATAATTAATTGTAATTAATTATATTATTATATATATAATAGTATAATTATAATTATTTGTATAATTATGATCATTATCATGACTATGCCAGTTTATTAGAAATAATTTAGGGACGTATCAAATTATCAATATTTATTGATTAAATTTATTTCTAATTCTCTATCGTAATTATTTATTAAATATTTCTCAATCTCGCTAAGATTCAGTTTTAATTAAAAAGAAAAATTGAATGTCAAATAAAACTTTAATTCCCTCTCTCAGCAGTAACGAAGCAGCTTTGACGAAAATTAATCGCCGCTATAACTTTTTTTTCTTATTTATTTGGAAATGCTTTAAGCCTTCTAGCACACTTTCACTTTTACTAATCTTTCAATAATAAGACGCTTTATTTGAAGGCTGAAATACTCGATATACGTAAGAGAGAAAAGGAGGAATTATTTCTCCGACAAGATTTTAACTCGACACACACAGAGAGGGCATCGACATTTCCTTTTTGGGGAACAAATCTCAACGTGGGTTACATCGTTCCCTGTGGAAACGCGCAATATATATTTGGCTGCGTGTGCGGGTGTTGTGCGTGTCTATGTGGGTGTATAAGCTCTTCTCGTGCTGCGCAAGGCAATACAGATTTATGTAAGTATTTAGCACGAGCTCTTTGCTTTATCGCGACTCGCCCAGCCAAGACGTCCTGCTCGGTCATACCCTGTCCCGCCCACAGCCTGCGACCGTCCAAAAATTTTCAATTATTTTTTCTCTCCTCCTTTCTTGGGCTTCCTCTCTATCATCTTTCCGTGATCCCGCGGGACATCGAGATGCTTGACCGCTGATCATCCGGCCGTCTGAACCGTGAAAAAAAGCCTAAATTCCGTTGATCTCCCCTCTGTCCCTCTACGATTGTAAGATAATCGGCTACGGAGATATATTTTTTATTCGAATAGAACGATTGTCGAGTAAATTCGCAGATGTATTTGAATTTAGGAGCATCATTTTGTCGTGTAACTGTTTTTATTAAAAAGAGAAGACTTTACGCGTTCTTTCTTTTTAATAAAAAAATATAATAGAGAGAAATCTTAATATCTTTAAAAATAGAATAATATTTATTTAGTAATATCTGCAATATTAATTTTTAATTAATAACAACTGCTAGAAAAAAGTCATATATTTAATTGTATTGGAAAAAACAGCAAAAGAATATTTCGTAATGTCATATAAAATAATTCTATGATAATTGAACAAATTACGAATATCACAGAGAGATTTTGAACATCTAATCAAAGTTTTTATTGGCAATGTAGTCAATCATTAAGTCGAGTTTTAAAATAGTGTCGGCTTGACAGGTTTTCCAGCTCACGAAAATATAGTCAGATATTACACGTGTAACGTTAAACCCGGCAATAAATAAACACTGGGGTAAGAAAGATCGCCTGGAGTCAGCCGGCGAGGAAATATGTGCGCAATATCCTGATCCTTCCACAGTTAGCTCCAGTCGCAGCTTCCGCGCGGAGGATACGAAGCGCTGAGGATCAAAAGGATGCGTGTGTGCTGGTACGAAGGATTCTGTTTGGCCAACCATGAAAAGGCTAAAAGCCATCGGTATCGTATCAGCAACCCCTCCGTCTTCTCTCGAATCCTGATCTCCTTCAGGAGGAACGGAACTTAAGCCGTATGGCATTCCTCCTGATCCTCATAAAAGAAGAACTAATCAGTGTTTTCTCGAATTTATCGAAGGCTTCGATACACACGTGACATTGATCTTCATCCTATCGCAATCCATCCTCGGACATGCTTTCGTTCAAATTGAAATTCGTTGGATATTTCGCACGAAAGAAATCTACTAGAGAAATCAAATTTAAAAGTTGAATTTAAATGTCCATGTCATCTCGCGTACAAGAGAATAAATTTAATAATGCACTCATTTACTGTCTCTTCATTTTCATCCGTTGAAAAATGTCAAATTTCTTTTGCACTTCTTTGCTAAATAAAGAATAATGTTTCATTCAGAGTTTACGAAACTTTGACACGATATGTCGGGAACAATCTACTTACTATCAAAGATTAAAAAAAAGAGAGCGCATAGAATATTTACTATAGTGTTAAGATAAAATTAAATGGCAAGTTTTAAGAAAGAAACTTTTTGCTTAATTATTATATCACAAAGTGCTTGATTTACTTTTTTCAGGTATCGATTTGTATACCAGTCGGTGTACTTTCCCCTATCGTGTACTCTCTCTCCTATCCTATACACGTTCACATTCACGAGCAGCCCCAATTCCATCCGGTGATCTATCCGCCTGTGAAGCGAGCTAATCGCCAGGGCCTCCGCACGTAAGCGCTTTCTTACCACGTGCAAATAACGGTCATGCGGATGCGGGGCACCTAGATCCCGCACGGGAGACGAAGGGATAGAGAGACGGAAGGGGGAGGAGATGGGCGGATGTGGCGGAGATGTTGGTACTCGGTCGATCTTAATGCTGTCTTAAGCCCACCGGAGCGCGACATAAATTATGTATCGTCCGGGCGTAAGATGCCGCCAAGATCCCAGGAGCACCTGGTATTCCTGGTTCGGTTCACGGTTTCTCTCCAGGACTACCCCACCCGTTCGTCCTCGAACCTCTCCGGTTTATATGTATATACCGTCGCGCATCCCTACCCCTACCCCTATCCCTACACACCGCCGGGGGTCCCTAAATTTTCTCGAAGTCTATAAGGGTTAAGGAATTAACTGCGGCTGCTGGCCGAACCGACCGTTCGTTCGGGCCTATGAGCTTCTGATACGCCGGGGTGGTTGCCTTCGGGGTTTAATAACCGGGGTGAGGATCGTTCGGAGACGGGCGAGGGGTGGCCGGTAGAAGGATCTTCGCCAAAGACCATTACAAGGATTTCTTTTATTTACGGTCGCGAAAGGAGCTCCTCCGTCGAGCGGGCTAAGTGGTATGATCTCCTCTCCTTAGGCTCTATACTCCCGCGATAGATCTTGGCCAATGACCGACTAAGCGTCCACTCTCCGAGGCTTAATACTCCTTCCCCCGGCTCCCCTATTTTCCCCCCCATCCTCGTAAAGTCGTGTAACATTTAGCTGTATAGATCAATTAAGACGTCGTCGCTGAGTCCCGTCCGGAATCACGGTGTACCATGATTTCTGGCACATAAAGATACGTAGTTTGCTTTCGTGGATTTCTCTAAGACATGCTTCAATATATTACTGTGCAATCTCTATCAAGTTTTTGAAATACTAGAACAACACAAGCGCGCGCCATTCTTCGGTTTTATGTTAAAAAAAATGATATTTAAAAAAAAATAAAAGTTTGTTTAAACTCGATTAATTTGACTCGATTTTTTCATAGAAATTAATTTGCTAATTAAATTTTGAAATAATAATATGTTAAAAATATTAAAATAGTAATATGTTGTAAATAATATGTTATAATTTATAATACCTTATCCGCGATTAATATTTTTTGACAGAAATCAGCTGATAACTGTCAAAAATATTAATCGAGTTTAAAGTATTATAACATATTATCTAAAATAAATTATGCAGAGATAAGGCTCTACTGTATTCAAATAAAGGATTGAAAGGAAGGGGTAATAAGAGCCGATGTGTTGGAAATAAGAACGCAAAAATTCGTATACTTATTTTTTTAGTCTAAAGAAATAAAGAATAAGTATACGAATTTTTGCATTCTTATTTTCGACACATCGGCTCTTATTAGCCCATTTCTTTCCATCCTTTATATTATCTAAAATATATTATTATGTTAATTTTTATATTATACACTCCGCTAAATAATTAAGGGATCACAAAAAATTGTCTAAAAAATAGGAAAATTTTAAATAGCTGTAACTTTGTTTCAAAATTTGAGAATTTAAATTATAAAAAAGGATTTCAAAGCTTGAAATCTCTACTTTCGAAAGGTCACAGCTTTTTTTTATTTGCTTTAATTCTGCTATCTTTTATATATACAGAAAACGACAAATTTAACGAAATAGAAAATTTTCTTGTAGACGTGTCTACAAAGTGAGACGAAAATTTTCTATTTTGTTAAGTTTTCTGTATACAAAAGATACCAGAATTAAAGAAAATGAAAAAAAGCTGTGACCTTTCGAAAGTAGAGATTTCAAGCTTTGAAACCCTTTTTTAGAATTTAAATTCTCATTTTTTGAAACAAAGTTACAGCTATTTAAAATTTGCCTATTTTTTAGACAGTTTTTTGTGATCCCTTAATTATATTTTGCGGAGTGTATTATTATTTTAAAATTTAATTAGCAAATTTTCGCTTTATTATAATATTATTTGACAGAAATCAGCTGAATAAAGAGTTAATTTGCTAATTAAATTTTAAAATAAAAATATGTTATAAGAATTAAAATAATAAAATGTTATAAATAATATGTTATAATATTTTAAACTCGATTAATATTTTTGACAGTTATCAGTTGATTTTTGTTAAAAAATATTAATCACAGATAAGGTATTATAACATATAATTTACAACATATTATTATTTCAAAATTTAATTATCAAATTTTCGGGTTGCCCGGACCGCCGAGCCGAGCCGAGCCGAGCTCCGAGCTCGCACGCCATACATACGCTGCGACCCCCACCACTACGACTTGGGACTCGGCCATCTTGTCGCAACGTGTGACGTGTTGCGCGTCTCGTAACTGGCAGTGTATGTATGGCGTGCGAGCTCCATCTCCATGGTTACGACCCCCACCACTACGACTTGGGACTCGGCCATCTTGTCGCAACGTGTGACGTGTGGCGCGTCTATGTATGGCGTGCGAGCTCCATGGTTGCGATCCCCACCACTACGACTTGGGACTCGGCCATCTTGTCGCAACGTGTGACGTATTGCGCGTCTCGTAACTGGCAGTGCCAGTCCGGCGTCCGTCACCTGTACAGCTGCTGTTAGGTGCATTTCGTTGTTCGCGATCGACGTTTGTGTGCTCATTGCCGGTCCGCGACAGTACGAGCATGAGTTTTTTACGTGCTTAATTATCGTATAAATCCGATCATGTCTCGAAATCGTGTATACCGACATCGTGATCGCGATCGCACGAGCGAGTCCATACGCAGGCGACTTCATTGCACAGGCGAGTCTACCGGTCGGATCGAATTACCGCTTTCGACGCGAGTTCCCGGAGTTTTTCGGCGTTGTCGATCCGCGATTTCTACGTCGTTGAATTGTGACATATAAAACATAGTGATCGGCGACTCCTGACCTAACCTGTGTGCGTCGCGGGGTAGTCGCCGCATCATCGTCGTTCGATGAGGTTAGGTCCACCTCCGATAAGTGGGCCTCGAGAAAAGCGGCGACGCGAAAACAGAGCATCGGTTCTATTCGCGCGCGAATAAGCTCTCGCGATTCTCGCATTTTAAAACGCGTCGAAAATGTAATATCTAAAATCCGGGCATCGCTGCGACGCGAACGAAAAAAAGTAACGCGAGTGCAAGTGTTTCGAAGCTTCTACGAGGAGGAGGCCCGGGGTGGCATCGGGTAACGGCGAAGCAACCATGCGGTAAGCAGATTGTAATTGAAAAAAATTTATATAATATTATATGAATATACAAATAAATATATAATTTATATAATTTTATATATAAAATTTAAACAATAAATTTATAATTTTATATATATTATATATAATTATAAATTTATTGTTTAAATTTTTATTTTGTATATACATATAATTTGTGTTGTTTATATGTTATACATCAACGCTTTGTATTATAAATCTCCGCACCATATCGGTGAGTGTATTGCATGTATACATATATGTATAACATTACCTGTATATGTAGATTAATCGTCAGAAATTAATTAGAGCGTAATTCCGACAAAGAAATCAAGAAATTATATGTTAACTTTATATAAAAAAAGATTTAAGAAAATATATGCTAACTTTTTCGTTAAAACAATGAAATACATAATTTTCTTTAAAAAAAAACTAAAAAATATATGACAAGCAAATAAAAGTGATAAATATTTTCGTTCTTTTTTGTTCATGTACATTTACATATTCATGAACAATCGATTAAAACTTTCTGGCGATTATTTCTGTTATATATTAAAATATACAAATATTGTGCTATTATGAAATGGCTCACTTTAGAAACAAAATAATTTCTGTTTGGTCCCGAAAAATTCGCGAAAACATAATACCTATACAATATTTAAATATATACTAAAAATTTAAAAATAAAACAAAATGGTTTTGTATAAAAGAGTTATTGATGTACAAGATCAAATCTCCATGAATGCTCTCTAAGAAAGTTTCAAACCTCAATCAAATTTAAGAGAGAGCAATATTTTTATTTAATCATTAGTTTTTTAAAGTAATTTTTAGGTAATTAATAATTAATTAAAAATAAATTTGTTTTTAAAATTTGTTTTTAATGATTTGAAGCATTTTACAGTCAAATTTCATTTCTATTTTTTTCCGCTCAAAAGTGCGTAATTTCTTCTATAATATTTTTATAACATAATTTATTGAAATCTGCTTGAACTAAATATGAAATTTTTGTATAATTTTAGAATTTATTTTCCATCTAGAAAATATTGATCTTATAGTTAGTTATCGAAAGATCTACATATTATCTACCGAAAAAGATGAAATCGTCAAATGTTCCGATTCGTAATAATTTGCGATAATTTTTCTATGAAATAAACCCGTGATCGTAATTTTTTGATATATCTATCATTCGCAGATCAGAGATTCTTCTCTTTCTAATGAAGAATATAATTATATATACACATATGAATATATTAATAATTTGCAGATGAAGTTATTAATATAATTTTAGAATTTATTAGCCACCTAGAAAATATTTATCTTATATAGTTAGTTATCAAAAGATCCACATTTTATTTACCGAAAAAGACGAAATCGTCAAATGTTCTAGTTCGTGATAATTTGGAACATTTGCGATAATTTTTCTAAGAAATAAATCCGTGATCGTAATTTTTTGATATATCTATCATTCGCAGATCAGAGATTCTTCTCTTTCTAATGAAGAATTATAATATACTAATATATAAATATAATAATGAAGAACTATACATATATTAATATACACTGAGAGAATTTTCTCTTAAAATTTACCTTGAAAATCATGGTAATTGTGGAACAATATGGTATATGAAAAGAATTTTATGAGATTTTCTCTGATTAATATTTATCACAATAAAAATAATAATATTTATCACAATAAAATATAAAACATATTTGATTAATTTTACTAAACTGCATAGTAAAATTGATCAAACATATTTTATATTTTATTGTAATAGATATTATTATTTTTATTGTGATAAATATTAATCAGAGAAATTCTCATAAAATTTTTTCTATACCGTATTGTTCCACATTACCATGATTTTCAGCATAAATTCTAAGAAAAAATTCTCTCTATGTATTAATAATTTGCAGATGAAGTTATTATTATTAAAAAAACCGAATTTTATTGAACAGATTATTCGAAATTTTGTTATTACTAGAAGAACACAAGTGCGCGCATCACTCTTCGCTATTATATTAAAAAGAATAATATTTTTAAAAAAATTATATATTTATTTAAACTCGATTAATATTCTTTGACAGAAATCAGCTGATTAAAGCATTAATTTGCCAACTAAATTTTAAAAATATATTATAAAATTAAATAATAATGTGTGGTAAATAATATGTTATAATATGTTATAATATTTTAAACTCGAATAATATTTTATGACAGAAATCAGCTGATAACTGTCAAAAATATAAATCGAGTTAAAACAGATTTATAACATATTATTTTAAATATATTATTTTAATTTTTAAAACATATTATTTTAAAATTTAATTAGCAAATTAACGCTTTAATCAACTGATTTCTGTCAAAAATTATTAAGAATTATATTATATATATTGTGTGTGTGTGTGTATATATATATATATATATGTATGTATATTATACTGTAGATAATATGTTATAATTTCTTAAACTCGATTAATATTTTTGACAGTTATCAGCTGATTTCTGTCAAAAAATAGTAATCGTAGTTAAGGCATTATAACATATTATTTACAACATATTTCTATTTTAATTTTTATAACATATTATTATTTTAAAATTTAGTTAGCAAAAATTTTTACTTTATTAATATGTTATAATAAAAATTGAAATAATATATTTTAAATAAAATGTTACAATATTTTTGACAGTTATCAGCTGATTTCTGTTAAAAAATATTAATCGCGGATAAAGTATTATAACATATTATTTACAATATATTACTATTTTAATTTTTTGCCATATTATTATTTAAAAATTTTTTAAATATGTTTTAAAAATTAAAATAATAATATGTTTTAAATAATGTTATAATATTTTTGACAGTTATCAGCTGATTTCCGTTAAAAATATTAATCGACTTTAAGGAATTATAACATATTATTTTAATTTTATACCATGTTATTATTTTAAAAATTAATTAATAAATTGACGCTTTAATTAGCTGATATCTGTCAACAAATATTAATAAAGCGAAAATTTGCTAATTAAATTTTAAAATAATAATATGTTATAAAAATTAAAATAGTAATATTTTATTTTATTTTATTTGTTACAGGTAGCATTGCTGATAAGCTGCGCGCGAGATTCTCGAGTGTCGAATGGACTTTGATTCGTATGATTTATAATTTTCGCATCGTTTATTCTCCTTGCGCAATGTATGTGAAATACGCGTGCGATTCACGCGTCGCGTCGGGGTTGCCGTGTAAAGTTTCGCGTGTCGGGAGTGCCGTGTAAAGTGCCGGGCGATTGTAATTATTCGCGTTTTCGCGAGTGTCGTGAGTACTACCATGGATCAAGAGAGGAGGAGGAGGTCCAGGGAGGCATCTGGCGTCAGCGGGGCAACTGTGAGGTATGCAAAATACTAAAAAATATTTTTTTTTAAATTTTATTGAGATATTCGATTGTTTGCAGCCTTTCAAAACACCCTGTACACACACACACACACACACACACACACACACACACACACACACACACACACACACACGCATACGTATATATATAATTTGAATATTTTGTTTTCAGATCAATGTGCTGTGTACAACTCTGCTATTGCACGTATCGGTGAGTGAGAAATTATTTATTTTGATCGAATTGAAAATATTATAATATCCCTTTCTAAAAAAGGCATGTTAAGTCCATACTTGCAAGGATTGTTGCATCTTTTCCGCAATGCTTATTGACTGTCTCGATTTGCATTGTGCGTTATATTCGTAGCACCGAGAGGCTGTTATCGCGAGGATTAGTTTAACAGTTTAATCAAAATAAAAGTAAATAAAATAATATGTTTTAAATAATATGTTATAATACTTTAAACTCGATTAATATTTTTGATAGTTATCAGCTGATTTCTGTCAAAAAATATTAATCGCGAATAAGTATTATAATATATTATTTACAACATATATTACTATTTTAATAATTTTTACATATTATTATTTTAAAATTTAATTAGCACTTTAACGCTTTAATCAGCTGATTTCTGTAAAAAAATAATAATAAAGTGTTAATTTGTTAATTAAATTTTACAATAATAATATAATATGTTAAAAATATTAAAATAGTAATAAGTTGTAAATAATATGTTGTACATAATACTTTAAATTCGATTAATATTTTTTGACAGAAATCAGCTGATAACTGTCAAAAATATTAATTGAGTTTAAAGTATTATAACAAGTTATTTAAAACATATTATTATTTTATTTAATTTTATTTTGAACAAACTGTCAAACTACTAACTCTCGCGATGACAGCCTCTCGATGCTACGAATATAACGCACAACGCGAATCGAGACAGCTAATCAGCATCGAGACAAAGAAGCAACAATACTTGCAAAAATCGACTTAACATGTCTTTTTAGGGATAAGTAGATAATTCTTTTTTTTTTTGTTTGAAATTCTGTTATGGAGAAGTTAAAATTTTAGACATTTTTCGTAAAATAGATTTCTCAGATTTATTTAAAATAAATGCACTTAAAAGGCGTACATTAAACAATGCACTTAAAAGGCGTACATTAAACAAACATTAAATAAAAATATAATTCTGCAATTTACACATAAAATTTTATTACTTTACAAATTGCAATTTAAAGTAAGTTAAAATTTAGGTCCAATTAAATCGATATAATTCTTTGAACATTCTTAATTAATTGGATTAATAAATGACTTTGGTCGGATATTACACATAATGTATTTTTCTTTCTTATAAAAGAGAAGAAACGTTAGCGTTTCTAGTTTGGTAAAATATTATTCTTTCTTCACACGTGGGACGTCAGGGTCGATGCCGATAAATTAACGGGATTAATTATCTCCGACTATCGGATTACTTGCAATGGAGAATACGGCCTACTCCCTGGGTAATTTTCCCTCCATGGCTCATTACTTTCAATCGTTGGTCTTCAGCCAGTCGTCCTCTTCTTCGCTACTCGTAATTTTTAGTATAGCCGCGCGAGCATGGGGGAGGGATTGGAGGGAGGGATAGGATTAAAGAATAAGAAAGGGAAACCGGAGTTCGTTTATATGACCTCATCAGCTACCCTTGGGAAGGAAAAGAGTAAGTGAGAGAGAAAGAGAAATATATTGTAAGAGGAAAAGAAAGGGGGAGAAATAAGAGCATGACAAGAAGCTGGAAGCCGCGTCGCCAACCGTAGCATCCCTCAAGGATTATGAGGCCAATCCTGCGGCTAATTTGCGAGCTTTCGAATTCTCAAACCCCACCGCTTATTCTTGACTTTATCCAAACTGCTTTGATTTTCTTTCTAGCCATTTTATCGTTGTTTCTTTTGTCTAACTCTACAAAACAATTGTTATATCTTTAATGAATTATATAACAATCTTTAGTAGAATTATTTGTAATTACAATATTTAAAAAATTTTACAGCTATTATAAATCTTATTTATGCATTATTACTTATATATGTATATATATATGTATATATATATATATATATATATATAAATAATATGAATACAAATTTAACACGTTAAAAAAATATATATAGACATAAATATATATATATTTTTTAACGTGTTAAATTTGTATTCATTTATGATTCATGATTCAAATTAGATATATCTAGTCAAGATATGAATTACTACCCCTCATTGGCATTTATAGCACGTGCTTTAGCAACTTTATTTTTGCGGGAAAAGTTATGAAATACCGCTTACATCTCTCCGACGTATGAATGAATAATTAATAGGAACGATGTGTGCTCTTATTATACGCGGCTAGCTCGGTACGTACATTCGTTACAATCCGATTCAGCGACGGAGGGCATTTTCGGTTCTTATCAATCGCATAAACAATCTAACCATCCTGGCCAACATTATCGAAACGTCCGGCAGCCGTATGGAAACAGAATAGTTAGGCATATCCTAGCTGCGGCTGATAGCAGAACCGCGTACTCCCTTCTCTCTCCTTTTCTCTCTCATCACATCTTTCTCTCTTCCCCCTTTGCTACCTATGACTCTCTCTCTCTCTTTATCTTTACTCTCTCACTCTTCCTCTCTCTCTTTCTCCTCCACAAGCCTCTCCGTTATTATTCAGGAACTTTGCTGACAGCTCCCCGGATAGGCAGATAAGAACGTCCTCTGAATGCCAAAGCACACACAATGCTCCTTTGGAGCGACGTGTACCCACGTCTCGCGGATACTTTTCGTGCGCCACGATCGTACGGGAATGTCTAGCTGGTGTTGCATATCGGTGATCCTAAATTCTCTTCGATCGTTTGCAATTTGTCGGGCGCACCAGCATCGCGGAGCTCGCGCGCATCCTGGATTTAATCCCCTATCTGTCTTTATTAAATCGTAACATTGCACGTGTGTGTATTTCTTCGATATATCGCACTTCGCAATTAAAGAAAGAGCTTTTCTCGAAATATATATTCGTTTAAACAAAAATACAATTCTTCTATTAATTTTTATAATTAATTAAACGATATCAAATTTTAATTAATTTTTATCAATTAATGAAATAAATATGTATTGTATTTATAACACGCAAGCAACACATTAGGCATGATTTTTTGTAAAAGAAATTTTATTATACGTGTCAATGACAACAGGAAGCCAATCTCAGCCAAACCGGCCATTTTTCATAACGATTTAATGCGGATGGTGCGGTTTAAATTGTCTGCGCGCGATTTGACAAATTAAGATCAGATAGAGGGATGATCCTCCAGGCTGCTGACTTTCAGATTTTCATAAGACGTTCCTTCCCCTTACCGCTGCTCTATCTCTCTGTTCCTTCTTGATTCTTCACACTCTGATTCGGCCCAGCAGCAATTTTCTTATCCGATCGACCAATCTTTCTTTTTCATTTTCTTCGAAATGAGGAACTTTGATAGTCATATCATGAAACGAAATTTTAAGGATATGATAACGATAATAAATCGTCGTTTAATTGTGCAGTTTTGTATATCAAACTCGACGATTGGTATAATAATTGAGAAATTCGCGAGTTTAAAATAGTTGAAGAGAAATACTATAAATATTTTATAATAGTATCGTATGTACAAAGCAAAACTATATAATTCCAAATTTGTTGAAAAAAATTTTAACGTTACACTCTATATGCAAAAAAATTAATTAGAAATGATTTCATTAATATTTTGAAAAAATATATATTTTAGAAGAATTGTTTACAATTTGCTTTGCATAATGCATGTAATCGAAAACAAATAACGTTGTGTCCTATAATATTGTGACTAGTATGTGACTATTTCATTATTTTTTAATAGACTTCTAATGATGTAACTTAAATCCGCTCACCTTTGCTCATGAATTGCGTTTTGCCCGATGACGTAGCGGAATCTGCACCCGCGGATTTCGACAACACTCGAAACAAGTTCCATAAATCCTCGTCTGCCTCTCCCGTGTTTCTCTCGGAAGGCAGAGTCCGATAACGATAACGAGAGAGGGATAACGGTATGAAGGCACCTGTATAGCGCGGGGATAAGAAGAGGCTGCGCTGCTGCGGCAAAGTCTAGATTCGATGTTTTGCGAATGAGCGCCGACCCGGATAGATCCTTGTAAGACGTTTTAATTGGACAAATCCGCCTATCCTCATTAAATCCGGGACGACCCCGCGGGCGCGGCAGGCCCACCAGGGGACACGGCAGATCCTGGTGTGCGTCTCGTAGATGATAACGATATATCCCCCTCTTCGGCATCATCTTTGCACATTGCTACTACGTACTTCAACGCCGAGTCTTCTATCTCGCGACGTAGCCGAGTAACTCGTCTCGAAAATCCGAAATCGCTACAAGGATCCGATTCCGCCTTAATCGTCTTGCTCTTTGAAAATCTACCAGCAGAAGAAGCGTCCTTAAATCCTGCTAGTAGCTCATTAAAATGTGCGATCAATGTGAAGGAAAACTCAATGATGTCTGACAAGAAAGATAAATCGATAAAAATATACGTAATAAAAAATGTCGGATATTTTTCTGAGAGATAGATAGATATTTTTTTTATATATTACATATACAATTACGCTTTCGTTTTATTTGCTATTAAATCTCTTCGTCGTACCTCGTCACCGTCGTACCGTTCTGAAATTCTCGCGAGTGATGCGAACGCGAGTAGACAGATAGTAGAGCGTCGCTTTTAGAGAAAGACTCATTGACTATTGTGACGTTTGAGTTAGGGTTGACTCGATGACAGCTCGGCTGTCTTATCTTAGCTGCGAGATTTCGGTCGGGGCGGTTGTGCTTTGTGCATTCGTAGACTTGGAGACAGTATCGTTGTACGCGCTTGTATGAACGCTACATCGTTCGTTTACATACATATATACACGTATGTATCGCGAGCTCTACGAGAGGACTCGTGAAACTCACCATTCGACGACTTATTGTACTCGTCCCTTGCAAGACAAACGAACGAATGGATACGGTATCATATCGCTCTTAAAGCTCTTTATTTTTCGTTTCGATCTTCTTGCGAGACAACCGCAAGAGGACTGCAAAACTGATGGCAAATCTTCGAAAAAAAAAAAAAAAAAAAGCAAATTCGTTGCATATGATGTTTCACTAAAAATTTTCGATAAAATAATAAAATATAATATCTTGCTTTTAGATTTTAATGCGGTGATCAATATTTTTTTTCTTTTCAATATTTCTTATAGAAAAGTATAGTTGATATATAAATTAATCATAAATATTATTGTTTCTTTCAAATGTGTTTTGCCAATTTGGACACAAGGGAAAGATGTTCAATTATATATATATTTTTTGGTGACGTATATTTTTTATTCGACATCATCTCGTATTTACATTCATGAAAGTCCATAATAATTATATTAATTGTTACGTGATAATTACAATGAATGAGCTGCGGCCGGTTAGCGTTAAGGACGCAGCGTGTCAACGATAGTAAGGAGTAACAGGTCGGTTAACGATTTCCCTTTATTTTGGCGCGTCCGTTGTTCGCTCTCTACGCGCTTCTGTCCCTCTAATTATTTTAAGGAAATTAACTAATCTGCGTGATATGGATGCTGTTGCGGCGATTCGCCCTCGAACAGCGCCATCTTCAGCCGCTTGTTCTTGGCCCTGCGATTCTTGAACCAGAATTGCACGTTCTTCGGCTCCAAGCGCGGAAACTTCTGGCGATACGGCATCTTGTTCAGCTCCTCCGTGTACGACAGAATAAGCTATGGACCGATCGTAAAATCTTTCTCAGCATACCAGCTGAAGCCGAATTTCTCAGCCAATACATCAGCATTTAAACCATAACGAAATTATTTAAGAAAATTTTAAGTAACGCGCGTGATGCACTCGTATTAATGCCTAATTATCGTCGTTTAATAATTAAAATAATATTTATAAAAGCGAATTAAAGTATACGTAAAACAGAGAATTCACTTTTACATGTGATACTTCTCTCTCTCTCTCTCTCTCTCTCTCTCTCTCTCTCTCTCTCTCTCTCTCTCTCTCTCTCTCTCTCTCTCTCTCTCTCTCTCTCTCTCTCTCTCTCTCTCTCTCTACTTTTATAGAATTAAATATTTAACACCGTAGGAGAGTAACTCTATCTACGATTGTGCTCTATTAATCTAACAGGAATTTCTCGCTGTTAATACGCGTTAATGTTGGGAAGGACAAATTATTGCGATAACGACACAGGGTGATTTATACATACCGCATGGCTCGGGTGTGTGCTGCGCTTGAACCAATACTCGAGCCTCGGCACTTCCGTCACGGGATCGATGAACGTCCGGTTTCTCTTCCTCCTCTCATCGGCCAGCATGCTGGTGGGACAGCCGGCTGGCCCGCGCGGCGGCAAATAATGCGACATGTACATTATGCCGTGGCCGAACATGGGGCTCGGCACCAGGGAGAATCCTGGCGGAATCGGGCCTGTGTGTCTCGTCTCGTCGTCCTCCGAACCGGACGACACCCTCGCGTCCTCCTGCTTCACCGAGGATGGGGTCGACGTAGGCGGCTGCTGCTGATCCTCAGGTCTCGTGGTCAACGACAGAGGACCGACTGGTGGGCTGCTCGGTGGACAGGGTGACCCGGACGTCGACTGCGAAAGCATTGATTAGAAAATTTCTCAACTCTTAGAGTTCTCGAGATATCTGTTTCACCTTGTCTGATGATCTCGGAATACAAAATGATTCAAAAGCTCCAATTTTTGTCTGATAATGATCTCTTTCTCTCTCTCAGTCGCGAAAAGAGTCATCTTGGTTTTTAATATTTTTGTAATGAACATGTTATCTCTTCAATCCTTCTCGTTTTTCTCTCGCTTTCAAGAAAAAGCACGTACCTGTTGCCTGGTGTCCTCTTCCTCGTCCGTGCAGTCCTCGCTGACGAGGCTGGCGCCTCTCGGGCTGAGCCCAGGCGGACTGCAGCCGTTCATGCTGGCTCTCTTTTGCGCCGCACGGGCGTTCTTGAACCAATAGACGACGTTGTTCGCGTCCAGCGGTTTCCTGCCCCGTCGCGATTCCAGAGAGTTCAGTTCCGCGACGTAGTGTTGTATCTGTTCGCGCGACGGATGCTGATTCTCGGCGAACCAGCGTTGGAGGCGTGGCAGCTCAAGCTCAGAGTCGAAGCTGGTCCTCATCCTGGTCTTGTGCGAATACTGGAGCAGCGCCGGATGCGGCGGCCCGATGGAGCCGCCGCCGCCGCCGCCGCTGGGCGCGATCGTGCCGCCGCTGTCGGGTTGTGGACTCTGCGTGTGATGATGATGATGATGATGATGGTGGTTAGAAGGCGGCGCTATCGGATTTATACCGAGACCTATCTGTTGCTGCTGCAGCCACGTTTCGAAGTTCCTCTTGGTCTCTTCCGACAGGTCGTTGCCGCCTCTGCAGAGGGACAGCAGAGTCATCTGCAAGGAAAGGGTTACACATTTTTTTTTTAAATCTTGTTCTTTTACATTGAGCTGCCGATTAATAGGTTGCCGTCCGTATGATCGCGACAATAATGCAATCTCGCGAAAAATATGAAATTGACACATGATTTGCTCTGTCTAGAAATCCCATTTTGTTTTCCCGCCTTATTATAGCGCCCTTCTATATTTTACAGAGAATATTTGTGAACAATTTTTATTACAGGATAATTAAGGGACTATCAATAAAGTGGTCCGGTGAAATGCTTTTCCTTTCGTCTTTTGTGTTAACTTTTAAGGTTTCTTTTTAGACGATCTAGATAATTTGTGACAAAATTCTATCTATAAAAGTATGCATTACATGTTCTAATGTATACATGTATATATGCATATACGTGTATCATGATATATATTTTTATTTGTATAGATATGACGCATTCTGTATTACACAACACAAAATTTATAGATAATAAAATTGTGTCTTGAATTTTGTCGCGAATTACAGATCGTTTAAAGCGGCCTTAAGATAACAAGAGGAAGAGAGGAAAAAAAGCACAGTACTATAAATCGAAACTCCCGAAACATATTTATTACATGAATTAAAATTCGTTCTCCCGACGATCGATTTAGCCAGTCGGTTGTTGACGCGGACAGGCGCCGCCGTCGTCACGGCATTAAGATGACAGATTATGGAAAAGTTTCGCGCCTCAGGAAGCAGTGCGCGAGTCTTATCTGGCGGATGATTTATAAGAACAAATATATCTCCGAGTTGGAGGATATCAGGCGCACGACGCCACCTTAATAACGCGGTAATCCGTCGTGTATCCATGGCACGTCAGATATTATCAAGACAAGACAATTATCCGTCCGCGACAGCGCGCGAGAGAGAGAGTCACCTCCTCGAATTCTCATCCGCCCTCAGTTTTACGACACCGCACTTAATCACTCCAGGTAGGCAGGTCTAAGGCGCGAGTCTGACAGGCGTTCGTTGAGATTTCAGAAATCGTTCGGCAAACAGTTGGTACGCGCCGTCGACCGGCTTATCTGACGACGTTGCGATATATTCGAGGCTGATTTACACTGTATTTATTATTCAAGAGTCATTGCGCACGCACACATACACATACACAAGACAATCGGTTGATCCGTAGAACAGTGGTAAATCAATCGCGATCACGGGACCGCGATCAAACAATTTGTGGGATAGTAACAAGTTCGCGAAATTGGCAACGCGTAATATCGAGAAGTGTCGCGAGCAGTTTGGCGAATTTTTTTTTTTTTTTGGTGAACGTATTTCTTCCGTAGGAAAAAAACCAGAATTGCAAAAATATAATTAAACGAAAATTATTTTTCTCTTCTCTATCCCATTTCCATTTTTTAAATATTAATCAAACTATAATTGCCTCGATTTCTTTATATGTGGAACCTTAATAAGAATATATCTATCGTAATCTTTCATTATATCGCGAATTTTATTTTGTAAAACATAGTATAAAGACTCGCAATCGATAAATTATCAAAGTAAACTTTCTTTGATCTTTTTAGTATTATATATATATATATATATATATATATATATTTATGTAAAAACAAAAACCAGATTTCGGGATATATATATGTAGAACAATTTTGTAAAAATATATATAGTAGATAAATCATATGTGTGTGTCGCTGTGGCGCTATAAATATGGTTAAGCCCTAATCCTGATATATCAGCCGACGTCTGTTACATCACTGTTCTACATTTCAAGCTAAATAGGATCCAAAATAGATTTCGCTGCTTTTTATTGTCTGTGTTGACACCGATGATTTATGTTCGCCGATTCCAATTAATGCGAATTTCACGTCCCCCACGAGCCCCTTGAAAAGTATTTATTACCATTCCGAAACTTTCCATCATCCCGAAAGAAATACGAGCGTATTTTTCACAAAATCTGTGTGTACTTTAACGTTACTCGCTTATATGTTTCTCTTGCATATTTAAATTTTTAATCGCTCTCTAAGAAAGCAACATTTTGATGTACCTACCTAAATGTACTGACGTCACAAATTGTGCACTTTATCTGAGTCATATACACTAGAAATAACTGGTTTTAATCTCATGACAAAGTAGTTACGTTAAGATAAGCAAATAACATTTGCGAAACGCAAAAGATGTTAATATTTTTCTTCCAATTATTTTTAAAGTAACTTTAATACATATATAATTTAAAGTTTTATTTCTGTTTTATTTCTAAGCCAAAAATTGATTGATTGTTGGAAATGAACAAATGCTAAAAAATAGTGTTCTTCTGTTTAATTATCTAAAAAAATTTCTTACTAATCAAATTATTTTTAAATTTTCCAGTTTTTTAGTAATAAAACGTAAGCGTAAAGAAAAAAATAAAATAGATAGGAAAAAGATAAAATAGATTTTCGGGAAGATACACTTTTGTGCTAAAGGATTATAGTGCAAAGAAATCGCAGAGAGAGAGAGAGAGAGAAAGGGAGACCGCTCGGCGGCACGTCTTCGTGCATCATCGTCAGATTAGACCAAATCTACGCGAAAGACGTCGGTTCTCCATCACGGCGGTTCGCCATTAGCCGTCGGGCTACGAAACTCAAGCAGGAAACGTTTGCCGGGGAAAATTGGTAATCATAGACCACCGCGAGCGGCATTAAAGTTCGGGGATGGGCGGGTAGCGGGATCTTCAAAGAGAGTGCACTTAGATAATGCCGGCCCGGAGAAGGCGGCAGGGTACCTACCCTCCTCCCCCACGGTACACCGATATCGAGGGGGCTTTTGATGAAGGCTGCGAATTTGGTTGAGTAAAGGGTAATCCTATCACACGCTATGAGATCTTCCGCTGTCGGAAGGGCACGTTTGCGCTCGTGCACGCGCGTATCGAAAAATCGCGCGTCTATTTCAATTTTCGTTGAACGGAAAATCGAGAGGATCGCGGCCGAGATAAACCTCCTCGAAAAGTCATCGCGAAAAAAAAAGAATTCGCGTTAGCTGGGTATAACCGAGATTACGTTATTTGGTTCCATCGCTGGGGACTGGGGGATTGACGAGAGCCACTAGTTCGCGCAACGTTAAACTTTCGTCGAATCGGCTTTTACGTCGAATCGTTGAAAAATGTTGACATTGTGATAAAACCTCTTTCTATGGTCAGATGAGATAATCGTTGTTCTTTTATTAAGTTCTTAAATTGTTTGAGGTATAGTTTTAGAGCACAATCCTCTATTTTTAGAAATGAGAGAGATAGCAAACGTTGTATGTAATGACAGTTAAACTGTTTAGAAATAAATTATTTAAAAATATTATGCATTTTTTACCGAGCTTAATTATTATGATACGAAAATATGTTGAAATAACATGATCATTGTTAAAGAGATCAAATATACCGCATATAAAATTCCGTGGAAAATTGCAAGAAGATTCAAAATCAGGGAAAATTTCGTTATTCGCGCTAAAACGCTTCGATTCGAGATGGAAAGCTACTAGAAGCGCGCGGTGACTTCTCGACTAGTGATTCGAAATCAAGGAAGAGCATTTATTCAAGGTGAGGATCAACGGGCCGCGAGCAAGAATCTACCAAAGATTACCACTCGCCGCGTTCTTGCGGGAGGTATAAGAGCACCGAGCCGGAGGACTTCTTAATGAGATTAAGTGCCCCGACGACAAACACTCTCTGGGCTAGATTTACATTTTATACATTTTTAAGCGGTCGTCTTACTACGAATATTCCCTGCTCCGATCTCGTCTTGAATGGCCCTTAAATTCTCTCGGTGCGCGGTTATTTAACCTCGTTCTTCAAATAAACGCGCCTTTATATATACAGCTTACGTATCTTTTTTCTCTTTTTTATTTTCACCGCCGTACTTTCGCTTCTAATAACATCAAGATATAGAAGAAGATATATTATGTATAGGTATATATTGCTGTCATTTAAAAAATTAAAAAAGATTTACTTCAAGATCGTATTTTTGTAATTGTCAAATGCAAATGTATGTGAGATACTTGTCAATTATGTACTTCCTTTTTCTCGATCGATACGTGATATGTCGAAAATTAAAAATATGGGGCAATCATACCTCGTCCAAGGGACATCCTGCGGAGACGAGAAGCGTATGGCTGTGCAACAGTAGCAACCTCAGTAGTTTATTTCGAACTTCAGCAGCCGGGCTGGGAGGTGGCGGTCTTGATCTGTACACCTGAATCTTCAGGGTCGCCACCGATGTCAATTCAGCTAGGATATCTCCTACTGTCAATAACGGTCCATCGGCGACTTTTTCCATCGGTAAGGGTTTCCAGTTCCGTATAACGATGCTGCCTCTAGCACTCGGTATCATATCGCTGGAATATCCTAAACGAACAAGAGCCTCGCCCACCAAATCCTGTCGACAAAGGATCATAGTTTTTAGTGACTATATTTTCTCTCTCCTCTCTCTCTCTCTCTCTCTCTCTCTCTCTCTATATATATATATATATATATATATATATATATCTTTATAATAATTTAAATCTATAAGAAATATCTCTATTTTTCAACAAAATACAATTTATTTTTAAATTTATCATTCAACATTTAGTTTATAATTTAAACATGAGTTTTTTTTCAATTTTTATTGTGAAGATTTAATTTCTTACAAAACAAAATAAAATTAAAATAAATGTCTAAATTTTAATTACAATGATTATATTATAACAATATAATGATAGTACTGATATATTATAAGAGAAAATAATTCTTACCTGAAAGGGCATAGCTACTGGAATGATAACGTAAGAGTCTGTCTCGACTTGAGGACTTCGCCATTTTTCGCGGCTGTTGCTCACATGACTTTCCACGATATTGTGAATCGTCTCCACCACACAATGCACCGGCAAATTTTTCGCTGCAACAAACAAAGGCGTTTACGTAAAGCAACGACAATCCTCTTATTACGAGAAACAATAGAATGATAAATTTACTATGAGTAATAAATTAGCTAACAATTGCATCATTTTATGAATGTGACTTAATTATATGTGTATTGCCAATTCTTAAGAATTCTATGATTATATTTGGAATTTGCTTAAAAGAAATATTTATAGCTTTCCATATATATAATTATATAAAGTTTAATTTAAAAAATAATACAATTATAATATTAATATATCAATGTTTCCTACATATTCTAAAACGACTTCTTAACTTTTAGATTGTTTTGAATTTTGAAAGAATTGAAGGATCTCTATGGAATATTATTATACGAGTCTTGTTAGCGGAGTCTAATTAATTCGATTCGGAAACCGGGAACCGAAGATATCTTCACGAAAGCTCAGTCTGTGAATGCCTTAAATCGTCTGGTAGCTTCGACTGAAGCACTATTTCTGTACATCCGGCTGACAATAGGTATAGAGTCTTTGGCGTTTCAGCATCCAAATTTGAGGAGCAGGATGATTCGCGGGGCGCGTACTAAAGATCGCCGAGAGAAGAGAGAAAGATGGAGAGATAGAGAAAGATGCGGTGCGAGAGAAGGAGAGATAGAGAAAGAGGAATTTAACTCTGGTGCTAAGCATATGCAGATCCACTCGTCTATCCCGAGACAATGGGACCTGCGCGATGGCACAATAGCTGCGATCCTTGTGTAACCCTGACTTAAGTCTGGGAGTCTATATCCCACTCCAGGTCATAATCCCAGAGTTCTGCGAAACCGAGGAAATGGAGTGCGAGAAGGAAGAGAATGGGAAACAGAAAGAGAGGGATGTTAAAAGAAAGAGTGGAAAGGAGAAGGAGAGAAGGGGAAAGTTTCACTCACACAATTCTCAACTGGCTATATAGTGCTATACTTATTCCTCGTTAAAAATCCGTCAAATTCTCGATGAATATTCTGTTTATCGAAATGCTCGTCTTTCATTGCTCGAGATACACCGTGTATGTGTATATATCTATATCGAAAAACATTACATTCGAAAAACGTATCCATAATGAAAAAATTTAATAATTCATCGGTGAAGAGTGTGAAATATTAATGTAACAGTTACTAATATTACAGCAACTTTTTAGATAGAGCTTCAATGATAATAAATTATATAAATTTGAGATCTCGCTAGTTAAATAATTTTAGACGAACTTAATAATAGTTTAATCCGACACTTAATATTACTAATTTAATATTTAATATTAAATTTAATATTTAACAAAAATCTTACGTTTTTAATTATCGCTAAAAGTCAACCCAAAATTTGTCAAAAAAAAAAAAAAAAAAAAAAAAAAAATGCAATTACATGTTCGATCCAACTTCTGATTAAATAAATTTAAACAAGGTTTAAGATAAAATAAATAAATTTATTTGTGAATATAAATATTAATATCGAAAGTGCATTCACATCGAGCATAATGAGCTAATCAAACTGCAATATTGGATTGTACCCGGATTGATACGGTCGAACGTCTCTTGATGCAAGGTGCTAAGTCCCCGTCAAAGATGACCAACAAAGGATTTACTGCCGGCGCGGCATGATATTAGGTATTAATGGCCAAAACTTCCATCTAATACGCCGGACATCATAGAGCGCTCCCGCTCTCCCTACGCTGCATAAGACAGGTCGTATCTAGCGGGTCCGAAGGCTGACCGGCGTCCACCTTAATCTAGGGACGTATAGTTTTCATTAAGGCGCCCCGTCCTTGCGTCGTCTTTGTACCGGGATCAGCTGGTTTAAGGTGGGCTTTTACGCCGTAGGATTTAATCGTGGGGACACATCGTATTACGCGCTCTGTTTATTACCGACGTATCGTCGTCTCGACGCGAATTTGCGATACACTTTATCTCGCGTGTCACAAAAGTGTCACAAGTGTGCCGTTTATATTTTTTATAAATTTATTTTTATATAAATTTATAACTGGAGACTGTAACGTTAACGAAATTGATTTTCTATTTCTATTTAGGCATCAAAATTAATTTTTATTGGAAAAAATAAATTAAAATTTTCTATTAATATGATTAATCAATAATAAGGGATTAATTAAACATAACATATTTCTATATGTTTTTGTCGTTTAAATAATTTTTAGATCCTGCAAAAAACATTGCGTTAAATGTAGGTTTATCATAGTAAACGTAAACGAAGAAATGAAAGAGGCAACCACTCATCCGCGAAATCTTTAATCTCTGCAAGCAAAGACATTTCTCATTTCTGGTGCAGGTCCTATCGGGCTTCCGGTTATCTCCCCGCACGACGGAAGCGTCATGCTACTTCGTCTTTGACAGCTCTCGTCGAAAGATAAGATTCATCCAAAGGGCAACCCTTGAAGAAGCAAAACCAGTTTCTCTCGATGGCTCTTTTTCATTTGCGACGTTTTCATCTTGCATTTCGTGTTAGCGATTTCTCGTATTGTTAAATCTTCCAGCGGCAATATTCATTTAATCTTGATTCAATCTATGTGTCACACTCTCATACAATAATATTCATTTAAAATTTAATAAACTAGAACAACACAAGCGCGCGCCATTCTTCGGTTTTATGTTTAAAAAAATATTTTTTTAAAAATAATATAAAGTTTGTTTAAACTCGATTAATATTTTTTCATAGAAATTAACTGATTAAAGCGTTAATTTTCTAATTAAATTTTAAAATAATATGTTAAAAAATTAAAATAGTAATATGTTGTAAATAATATATTATAATATTTTATTCTCGATTAATATTTTTTGACAGAAATCAGCTGATAACTGTCAAAAATATTAATCGAGTTTAAAGTATTATAACATATTATTTAAAACATTATTATTTTAATTTTTATAACATATTATTATTTAAAAAATTAATTAACAAGTTAACGCTTCAATCAGCTGATTTCTGTCAAAAAATATTAATAAAGCGAAAATTTGCTAATTAAATATTAAATATTCTAGCTTACATATTTATATTTATATTGTGTATGTTATATTGCTAATTAAATTTTAAAATAATAATATGGTAAAAGTTATAAAATAGTAATATTGTAATAATATGTTATATATGTATAATACCTTATTCTCGATTAATATTTTTTCTTTCTAAAGCTATATCTTTTCGAACGAATCTTTTTCGAGTTTTAATTAATTATTAATATTAAGTCATGTATATAGTATCGCGCGCGCACTATTAGAATGAAGTTGCCGATGTTTGTAGAATAGCGGCCATTACCGAAACGCCGCGAGTATCAGGTAGTTGGAGCTGCGTCCCGCTATGATTAATTAGTAAGCATAATCGTTAGAAACGATTTCTAACCTTTGTATTGTAATATTTATCAATCGCATATCATAATTTCAACGTTAATATGTAGTCGTAATTGTTCGAAACGCATATTTCGCGAAAAATTCGATGCAAAATCTCTTGCCAACATAACCCAACTTAATCTGTTTTCGCGCGCGCGAATGTGTTGCGATCCGTGGATATATCTATCGTTAATTACATATTTATATTGTGTATGTTATAATGCGAAATAATAAGATTATTCTAATATATATGTATTTTATTTGTTACAGGTAGCATTGCGATACACAGTGCGATTCACGCGTCGTGTCGGGAGTGTCGTGTCGGGAGTGTCGTGTCGGGAGTGTCGTGTAAAGTTTCGCGCGTCGGGAGTGTCGTGTAAAGTGTCGGGCGATCGTAATTATTCGTGTTTTCGCGAATGTCGTGAGTGCTACCATGGACCAAGAGAGGAGGAGGAGGCCCAGGGAGGCATCGGGCGACATCGGGGCAACTGTGAGGTATGCAAAACATTTTTTCTAAGCTGCATTGTTTATGAGATATTCGACACACATGTGTATATATATAATTTGAATATTTTGTTTTCAGATCAATGTGCTGTGTACTACAACTCCGCTACGTATTGGTGAGTCAAAAATTGTTATTTTATAACATTTCTGTAGCGGTAGTCGGCGTGTATATAACATGTTGAAAATAGTAACATGTTTGAAATACTATAATATCTTATCCGCGATTAACCTTTTTTCATAAAAATCAGCTCATAATTGTATATAAATTTCACTACTTATATGACGGATTAACTTAGCTATAACAAAATGTAAACACATATACAATTCATTAGAATTAAAATCGAACACGGAAATATTAGAAAATATATTGAAGGCATATTATAATCCAGAAGATAATAATTTCTGATTGGACACTTAAGCGGGTTAAATATTTCTTTTTTTTCTCTCATAAAATTGTCCGTTTTCAAGTTCGCAACGTTACTACTGCGCTTTCTCGCGACTTCGCAAATTAACAGAACGCCCAGTTTCGCCACCGAAGCGGTGGTGCAGATACAAGATAAAAAGTTGGAACATATTTTTCGACACCCCGTCACATCGCCCGTTCCGCACCGTTGCGATAATAGCTGCTACGTTCGGCGTCGAAAGCGCGATTCGAAGGGGCTGCGGCCAAAGAATCTCCGCCGAATATTTCTTTCCGCGTCTTCTTCCTCGACCCTCGTTCTCTCTGCGGGCGAAATGATTACCGGCGCTGCTCCGGGAGATTACCGAGGATCTTTCTAAATCACTGGCGGGAAAAGCGCGCGCCATTTAGATTCATCGACAATGACGTTTCCGTTGCTGTATCGTTGGTGTGTGTTCGAATGCGATTAAGCAGTGAAGGGAGGACTAAAATGAATTTCATTTCTCGGTGAGTCAAAATAGAGTTGAGATTTGAGATATTAAGAAGAGAGCGCCGTTCAAATGCTTGGCCACACATTTTTACTACTCTGAGTTGAGCGAGTTAAGTGGAATAAATAAGCTAAAAAAAATAATTATGTTAAACTATGAATAAAAATATCATGAAGACCCTTCTCTAAAAATCTCCAAGTTACAATCAATCAAATACGTGATTGAAAGTAAACTGTGAGTCGTCCAGGATCTTAAGTCTTAAGGTTTCTCCTCCGTCTTGATGACTCAAAATCCAAGACGACTCAATGCTTAATCTCTCGAAATCGAATCAGGCCATGAAGCCACGTTCAAATCGTCCAAACAATGCTATTTTTTCTGATTGATTTGCGTCAGTCGGTCGGCACAAATTTTCATGCGTCTGAGAAAGCTAATTTGCACTTTTGTGGGAAATAAATTGGGACCACGCAGCTTCTCTGGGATATTTAAGTCCAGCTATGCGCGCGACGGTATTCACGATCCCTGGAAGTCGACTACTTCCGTCCTCGGAACTTAGTCTAAGCGCGTCAAAAGGAAAGTGTGGGTGGTTTCGGTATCTGAGGCTGATCCGGCGGATGTCGGTCTTTACAGATAAGCGGCCGGCTCTTTCGAAGTCTTTATCTGCGACACCCGTTCACTCTCCCCTTCCCTTCTGTCCCTTCCGTGTCACTTCTATTTTCCTCTCGCTAATGAGTTAATTTGTTTATATTCCAGTCGTTTGATGTTTTTTCTTATTACATCAAAGTATGCTTGCTGAAGTTTCGCGCTATCACGTCGTTTATTCAACGCGTCTATGATTAATGTAAGAAATTAAAAGATATCGATACTCTCGCATTATTCGATGATCGATCGATTAATAATACCGTGGATATCTGGTAACTTTCAGCATCCCTAATCCAGTCATCGAGCACATGATGCATGTGCATGCAAAAGCCGTGCTTGTAAGCTCGCGTGCGATTTAAGCTCTTTCGATGCTGTTAGCCTTATGTCCGTCGAAAACATCGGATAAGATATAATGGGATAACTATCCGGTTAGCGCAGCTTATAAGATCACCGATCACGCAACGAAACCTTCTAAATCTTAGTGTTAACCGATTCTTCAAAGAGACTAAATCATGTAACGATGTATTTTAATAACATCCGAAGTCTTCATATTCGAGTGAATTGACATATCGAGATAATGCGTGAGAAGTATAAGTTAGTTTTTATTTGTCTCAGTTGTTATTACAAATTAAACAAAATCCTTTCATATTAATAATTTCTGATTAATTAATTAAAATTATCTAATTTCTCTGACAAAAAATTAAATTTTATTTACATCGTCATAATACTTAATTTGCCAAAATCTCATAATTTTTTTTCACCGATGTATCAAGGTAATTAAAAGGTTACTCTTGAAATAAAAAAACAGACATCTCTTTTATTCTCCGAAAACGGATTCGACTGATTCCTTCGCGGACAAGCGCAATCGCCGAAATCGCTGGTTCGACGGCAAAACGTACGAAGGTTGCTGCCGGGAAGCAAGGGTGAAAACTTGCCCTAAGATGCTTAGAGGGTAAGCTCTTATACAACGTGGAGAATAAGAGAGAAGGGTGTAGTTCTCCGATACTTCACCGGTGCGTTCCGTGTCTGCGCTCTTCGCACGTGCGTGACGCGTATTCGCACACACATGCGTGATCGATTGCACGCACACATACGCGTGTGTTTCGCGTGTGCGGAAGATTAAAATTACTTCGGTAAACTGCCTCTCGCGCAGGGCGAAAGGGGTGGCGCGAAGCGGCCCCCCTTTTCTCCCCCTTCACCCCTAAAAAGGGCGAACGTCTCGTAAATTTCTCGGCTAAGGAGCTTAATTTGGATTTTCGGTAACGAGTTATTGTGAGCGCCAACTCATTGGGAGATGATTTAGGTGGCACCAAGGACAGGTTCCGGTCGTCTATTACCGTCGCGCGATAGACGGATTATTCCTCGGATTCCTGAAGAGTAATATCTAGAAACTTCTTATCGCTACCGGGACCGCGTAACCGCCTGTCATTCTGAAAAGTTTTCCGAGCGGAAGCTCGCGGTGATAGGAGGGACCGCGAGCGTCGTCTCCGAAGAGCGTCGCGATCTTCTGGCGAATATTAACGCCAGAATCGAGAGAGAGAGAGAGAGAGAGCTGGGCTTTGTATTAGCATATTTATTGCAGCGAGCCTAAGAACTCGTATCACTCTAGCGCGACTCTTACGAGATATATTATCTCTCATAATTTATATACTTATACATACTTATTTCGGTAAACATACAAATCAGATGATACGATATGAAAGTGAGAGATAAAAAGAGGGAGAGAGAAATGATACTGCAATCCTTCTTCGTGTCATCATGAATTTTCCTTAAAAATACGATAATTTAATTTTGCGCCATTTAAAGCGAATATTTTTATCCATATTCTACAAATTTTACTCAATGTAATTTTAATATTAGTTAATTCACAAGTAAAATTCACAAGTAAATCTGCATCACTAAATATGAGAGAAGGCTTATATCTCTTTCTTATCAATTTAAAAATTTTGATAATCTGTCAAAGTTTTATCAATCGTTTACCGCAATAATACTAAGATTGCGAAGTGAAGAATATTATCTTTTTCGAGCAATGATTTTAATCTAACGAATAAAATTTGCACATATTGTATAATATATATTGTATTATACATTGTACATGATTATACTTTATATAATAATTTGTAATAATGGATTAATGGATAAAAATACGCGATATAAAAACGACGCTTGCTTTTTTTTTTTTTTTTTTGGAATCGTTCAGCAACGTCCTGTCATAAGTACGACGATGATAATCGCGCGAATGAAATAAGAACGAAACTGGCGCGCAATGACTCGGCTTGACAAGCTGATTTAGGAACAGGATGGAGTCTCCTGCGCGAAATCCTCAGAAGGAAGAGAGCTGATCCTTCCGGCGACTGGAGGAGTCCTGCAGAATGACATAGTAATCCCGGGGGAGAGCCTCGGCCTTAGCCTTAGCTTAAGCCGTGAGGGTTTGCATACACGTGGAATGGGGCCGACACTAAGACACCGGGCACATCCACCGGGCCGCGCGTGCACAACGCGGTCCTTAAAACACGGATATGCGCGGCCCCGGCGCCGTCTAATCCACGAGGGTCTCAAGCAAAACCCGAATTCCCATTGGCCGAGGAATACTAACGGATTTGGCTATCCCGTACAGTCGCTCTGGCCGATCTGAAATATTTAGCTGGATCGACTCGGTCGGCCGGGGACGAGTCGAGATGTGAGATCAAACAAGTTCGCGCCAGCGCCTAGGATTATATGGTATACGCTTTCGCTTTCCTTGTGACTTGCATTCTTCGTGACGATCTGATAATGAACGTTACGTCGCGTCTTACGGATAATGAGTTGGAATCGTAGATCGTTAAACAGCTCTGTGTTTATGGCTCTGTTTCTCAACGTCAGTTAAATATAATTTAATTGATTGAGAGATTTTTTTTTATACATCTATAGAGTAAGTAAAAGTGAGCAATAAAAATAACAAAAGTCGCGGTCCCTTCCGACACTCGAGATGACATCTCAGAGTATTTGCGAATCCGAGAGTGTAGGAGTTAATTGAAACGCAGTGTCGGGATGGTTCTTTTAAACAATAACGGCGTTTTAGCGACATTGCGCTAAGGTACGTAATCTTCCGGGATTTTCCGGGGAGTGACTAAGATCGAAGTGAGGAAGCGACAGTAGGAGGGGCGGAGGGAACAGCAGCCACTAGAGCAAGAGGATTCGTGATAGAAGGGTAAAGTCTTGGGTAGGGTAAAAGGGGAGGGTTAAAGGGCTCCTTAGCGGAGATCTTAGGCAAATCCAGCGTGAAATCGCATCAGAACATCCCCTTGCCAAAACCACCACTTACTCCTACCATCTTCGCCCGATATCTGCGGTATCCGACTAAGGAAATTCTTACTCCTACTTCTTCGACTCCGGCCGCGAAGATCGCGCGTGAAATTCGACGACGTTAACTCGCAATCCTTTCGGAGAAAAATCAGTATCAGTAAATTCGCGATCAATTAAAGTCTAATTATTCAAAGCCACGCGTATATCTGAACGCGACAATATTAATTAGAACGAAGATATTGTTGATGCATCAGTTGATGTTAACACTTTCTTGGAACAGTGTAAAGATATTCATTTTTAATTACAAGATTTTTTAATATTAATTATTTATTTTTATCTTGGAAGTCGATTTTTTCATTTTGATAATTTATTAATATTCTCTCTTCTCATTTAAATTTTAATCAAACATAAATTTCGATTATCATTTTTTTTTCTTCGGAAAAATTGATTCCTTCGAACCCACAAGGTTTGCCAACGAATTTAGAGATAGAAGTTTATCTCGATCTTCGTTCTTCCTTTTCTCAGGTAACCAGTTTCTAACGATCTGACAGTTACAAGCGGACAATTACTCAAAGCGCGCGTTCTTCCTCCCGTCTTTTCTCTCTCGTCGTATCTCTCGTTGTATCCCTCTTCCCTCGTCGCGATCGCGGAGCATTTTCCGGACGTTTCTCCGCTCTCTTAATCAAAACGCGGAGAGAGAAAAGACATTAAAAGCCGCAGCGAGACCCGCGGTATCTCGCCTCGAAATAGAGTTCTAGCCGACCAGGGAAGATAAGACTCCCCCTCGGAGCTGCTCTCTTTCCGGCGCTGTTATAGGATCGCTCTATATGCGCGCTCTATTATTACAATACATTCAGACGCGCGCCTGCGAGAGTCGCGTGCGATTTCCGCGCCCGGTGAGGAGATTATGTCAGACCCCGGCGAAACGGAAAAATGTTTCGGCCCGCGTGATAAACCGTGACAGATCAGAACAGGGGGACGCGAAGTATATAGCGCGTTTTTCTTAACACACTTTTATCTGAACGAAGAGTCTATGTGCGCGCACATAGACAGTAGTGTGCGATATCGGCAGTAGAGTTATTAAATATAAATCACCGATCGGATATAATTTTCTGTGTTATCGATTGCCATATTATTAACTCACTTAAGTAAATTTTTAATTTCATGACTAAGAAGAAACGTCGAAATAGATAGATTCTGTCTTTATTTCTCTTAATATTAAAAATTATCCAAATTTAATAATAATTACATCTAATGATGAATAATTAAATTTAAATGATCCTTAAATTATTGAATATAATAAATCTTATTTTATTAAGGTTGAGAATGTAAAATGTAGAATTTCGATCATTCATAGTGCTGAGATTCAATAGGACAATATTCCGCCGGTCGTTTCGACCTTGTTTAGCCATCCGAAGATTCGTAAATCCTCTTCCCAATCTTAATGATTCACAACCACCGTGCTCAACGTATCGGATTTTCTACACGATCGTTAACTACTCGCACACACACGCGATACTGACTTGCGCTTCTTACACATATTCGAACTCAAATTAGATCTACGTTCGAATACATCCAGGGGAATACATAATGTGTAATCCTCGGCGTATGCGGACTCGGCGTCTTAAGCTAATTTTGTTAGGCCTTGTAAGTCTCCGGCTGACCCTATAGACTTTTAATCCCTTAACACGCTAGGCGTACGGAGATTTTGGATAAGAAAAAAATAGGATTGTCCTGCCCTCGTCGAAGACGACGAGACGCGTCTTACGCTATCGTCTCTAAGTCTTTACATTGGAGCTGCTTTTGGTTTCTATCACCGAGTGTCATGCAATTTCTGTGTTATATTTTGAAAAATTTTTAATTAAGCATTTTTTCATTTTAGATTTTCTCGGTAATTTCTCGCCATTTATCTTTGTTTTTTTTTAACTTTCGTTCCTTGATATTAATAATTATAATTAATATTAATATTAAAAAATACAAAGAAAATGGCCAACTTGTTAATTGAGATAAATTATTTTATTTTTCTTCATACATAAGATGAAGAAATTATTTTAAACAATTCTTATTCTATCGTTAAAGCTTCATAAAATGAATAATCTTGTTGACGATAAGAAAAAAGAACGGTAAAAAGTAAGTAAATAATAGATAATAAATATATTATTCGAACAATATCAAAAAAGGAAAATTTCACATGCATATATCAATTTACACAAATTTATATAGGTGTACATTAGATACAATATAATATTAAACATAGTTCCTGATGGCATAAAATACAGAAAATAAGTTTGCTTAAATAGCTATGTAAAAAATATATATAAATTAGCAGCTCAGAAAAAATGGAGAATAAAGAAGACTGTTAAATTATCATTTTTTAAAAATTTTAAGATAAAACGTTCGATTATCCGAAAACATCTTATCCCCCAAGTCAATCCAGATAGCGATTTTACGCAATTTTTTAGGGTATAGCAACGTCTCATTGCGAAACCGTGAGATATTGGAAGGATAAAATTCTACCGAAAGAATGACAATGTTTTTCATGGATTTGCATGCACGCGTTGCGATCTGGCGCGAAAACGCGCGTGATGTTTTAGCAAGTGATTAATGCGCGGCCCCGCTACTCTCTATCGTGATACGCGGAATTGAAAAAGAGAGCAACGAAATGCTGCTACGCAGCTGTTGAAGTTAGCGGAAGACAAATGGATTCCCGGAGTACCAATATCGTCGCCGGCGAAACATTAAATAATAATTAATGATGATTACGGCGTATAATTTAACGCTCGATGTTCGAACAATATGCTGATAAGTAGTGGTCATTGTCAATATCATACCAATAGTCTCGCGCGCTGCATTTCACGGAACGAAAATTGCGACACGTGTCTCTTGCAAAGAATTGCGTAGTCGAAGCTGGCGTACGATTCGCATAAATCCAATTTACCAGTTCTACTTATTGCTTCTTAATGCTCAGCTTATTTTTAAGCTGAGACTGAAATCGATTTTTGCCATATGCAAAACAATTTTCATAAAAAAAAAAATCATGCAAATTATCTAATGACCCCTTTCTCGGAGACCTCAATATTAATATACTCAAAACAGGAAACGTCTTTCCAAAATAAAATTCTATGAAGATGAACGGGGTGAGTTTTGCGTTGCAATTGTCTTTTACGGTTTTAGCATAATAATATACTGTTGTATTGCGATGTCTATATATGTATAATTGTGTGTATATACATAGATGCAACGGTTAACAAATCCTATTAAAAATACATTCAGCAGCGAAGTCGAGACACAACGGCGTTTATGACAAGCCGATGTCGTGTCGCCCTCGATGCACAACACTGAAGAAGACACTCTCCTTGATATTGCCTTATATTTATATTTATAAGAGCCTTAGAACATTAAAAGCTCTCTGTCGACCATTATGAATGCACAATGGAGTCGCGGCTTCGTCCTCCTCGTGATTCTCGACGGGATAATTAAAAAGGGAGCCAATTCGACAATTCGGCTTACGAGAAGTCTCCCTTTGCGCCGCATAACTTTCTGCCCTTCTTACTTATCTCTCGATAATGTATCCTTAAAGCAACTCGCATCGATCGTTGCGAGTAACGTTCATCTCCCATCCTTCTTTAGATCAAAGGGTATCATGAATAGGGATAAGTTATCGATATTAATTAACTATTTCCTCGCGAATTTGATTATTCAATTTTTAGATTGTTAATAAAACATCGCAAATATTTGAAGATATTTTGAGATTAGAATATCAATAATTGTTGCGATATCATAAAGATAAGACTCGTGTTTATAATTGCCCGCGCGTTTTAATTGTGATAATAGTAAATACAATTTAATGGCTTTATGTATAATCAAAAGCGCGATTTCCATAATAGTTTATTTCAATAATAGTAATAATTCTCTCCGTTTTACTTTGAATCGTCGAAACCTGAAATTATCGATATGCCGTGGCACACAAATCACATTTAATGCATCTACTTATTAATACGTCTAATGTCAAATTCAGATTATCAAATTCAATATTTCCATAAAGAGAAAGGCGAAACCTAAAATTTCATATTATTCAGAAATAATTACGCGAAATCTCTTAATTTGGCCGACTCGCTATCACTATTTCGACCTATAATAACCGCGTTTATTATTGTTATCACTTTCGGATGATTAATCTCGGCGCACAACGAGATGCTACAAATAAATTTCAATTATCCGTCGTGTCAGCGTTCTCGGCGTTCATTTTCGACGGAACACAGACGTTTTTTTAACGATTATATTATCGGCCGGTCGGGGAGCTCTCTCTCCCATCGGCGACATCACCTGCCCGAGCCTGAAAGAGGAGAAAGATAAATCGAAAGCAGGATGCAGAGGCGTGGATTTTCGCGGAGGCCGACGCGACGGACAAGCGCACACGATTTCGCGCACACATACACGCACACATACACACACACACACACACACGATCCCGCGTGTGCAACATATAGGATAAAGAGGGAGAGAGAAAGAGACGGATAGGGCGACGAGGGTGGCGAAGCGAGAGGGAAAGGTGAGGTCGGTGGGATCGCCGTATACCTATACGCATCGCGATATAACACACCGGAGTTAATGCCACTAACACATCGCCACCATCTTCGGGGATTATCCTACGGGGGATATTTTTGATCGTGCAATAATCCCTAATACGATTTACACAGCTCGTGCTCGCAGGGACGCACGCACCAGCCCCGGCTAGCCGTTAACGATTCGGCCGGTTGCACCTGATCGTTATTCCAAGCGCGAAACGTTTTCGTTTTAATTATTAGAAAGTATTTTAGCGCGAAAATATTATATTATACGTATGTAAATGCGCGGGCAAATATAGATTGCGGCATCGCGCATTAAGTCGCACGCCATTTCGTTAATGACGACGAAAGGGATAAAGAGATCTCGCGCGCGGAGGAGGGTAAAAAAAATACTTAAAAATGTGCACAATTTTTTTTCGTATAAAAAGAATTTCTCCGTCAACTCTGCGTGAGATTGTATAAAGTAAAAATCATCAATAACAATTAAAGAAACGAATACACACATATACGAGGGATATAGGTATACGTCAGTTTCTTTCTTACGAGAAAGTGAAATGTGCTATATAGAAAAATTAGAGTGTTATCTTTTAGCGATTTAATTAAAATTTCCAATTGTCTCTACTGCATACACTATTAAATTAACGAAGCGATAGTATTTGATGGATTTAACTTCGATGGCAAAAAGCGTCTATGCGGAATATTAAATCATATTAACGGTGATCATCAATTAAACTTTAAAGCAGATAAACTTAAATCACTGCAAATATTACGTCCACTTGCCCTTTCCATTACACACAAGTTGCATACGTTCCAGCTGTTGCATTCCTGATTTACAGACTTATTTATGTAGATAATCCATATAGTGCAGCAAAATGCAGTAGTACAATTCTTAACATCTTAACATCTTATCATACATTTTCAAATATTCCATTAATTACACCCCATCATTTTCAACATTTCTTCATTATTGTATTCCCTGTACTTTTGCAAGGCTCTTGGAGAACATCTCTAAAAAAAAATAGAAAGACTCGCGCGAGAAAAGATTGTCGCGAGGAAGCTCGCTGGATCTCGCATCGATTATCATCGGCGATTAAAATGTGCGCGATAATCGTCTCCTTGTTAGAATCATCGAAGAAACGACGATAGAAGACAGAGTAAATGACACTCAACTCGCATGGTCGTTAGAGAGCGCCGGATAAAGATAAGCGTTCTCGACCCCCGTCCGTCGTCTCTTCGCGACGTCTGTCTCCTTCTTCGTCTTCTTCCTTGATCGCGCGGCCGCCAGATTAAGCCGGCAAGCCGTGGGCGCTGACCCGTGAAGATAACCACCGACCGATGTATTCTTCCTCCAAAGCCGATCTTCGATTCGTCGGCTCTTCGTCGATTCACGCGTGTCTCTTTCCCGCGCGCGGTTTATTAAAAGCCGCGGCATTTTTATCAACCCCCGCGAGCGCGTATAGTTTGTTGCATCTTCGTCTTCGTCGCTGGCTTTCGGATTTGCAGAAACCGCCGGTCGTTCATTGCACTTTGATCCCTGCAACGTGCTCGTTCGTTTTGTGACGCGCGAGGAATCACGGCGCAGATAACAACGCGCGGACGAGGAAGATGGACAAGGGGATGACGTTTCTTGCAACGCGGCGCATAACAGATTTTCCCTTATCGACGGATTATTCATCCGCGTCCGAGAGACAAGGCACAAGGCACGTGCACTCGGATTATTACATTTTCATTATACTCTTCGGCTTCAATAACATGATTGAGTCACGGTCGTGGACTGAATTCGCAGGTCATATTCCCCTTATTACGGCTGTTTTTAGTTAACAACAATACATATATCGAGAAATGCTTTATCAGTGATGCGAGATATGTACAAATTAAAATTTGTATACTCTACAATTACGTTAAAAATAGGATACACGCAAATTTTGCATTGAAAATGGCATAAATTTCAGAGATTAGAAAGTACAATAAATTTATATAAAAGTATAATTTTCTCTATAATTTTTATTTCTAATATCTTCTTATCGTTGCATTTAATTTTTCGGAATTGAGTAATTTTTTATATCGTAAAACGATACTTTGGCTAGCAGGGTACTTTAAATATTATATAATAGCGAATAAAAATCTATTTAGCGTCAAGATTTAAATCGCAAATACTGCGTACCTTTCCTAAACGTGGCGCTGAAAATTTTACAACTCGCGTTGTGCAGGATTATTTAAGCAAACAAAAAGTTACGTCCGGAGATTCAATAACGCGATATAGAATTAAGCACGATAACGCGACGTAGAATTAAATGCGATAAATAATGACGAGTATGAAGCTGAAAGAGGGGCGTCGAAAATCGTGCGTCAAAGATGAAAAGTTGCTGCTGCCGATTTCGGTTCGATCCCGATTTGATCTCGCACTCGATCGAGAGAAGCATCAGCTCGCGATCTGTCTCTCGGCGAAAAAGAGCGCGAAATTAATTCAACTCGCATTTTCTCCACATTTGGGCATCCGTCGATGACACAATCGCACATCATACATATTATACATCCTTGTGCACATATATACATACACACGTGTGGTGTCCGTGTGTGCGACGGTATAGTGTTACGAAAGTGCGCTTTTAATCCCCCTCGAGCTAAAAATCAATAGCGTGCCCCCTTGATGGTTAAAACCTCCCCCGGGATAAGCCCAGGCTGGGACCGTAGTTAAATAAATCCTGGATCAAAGGATAAGTCCTACCTACCGTTCTCTTTTTTCATTCGCATATACTTTTTCCCCCTTCCTTCCCTCCCTCTTCTCGCGCACGATCTCCTCTCTTCCTCCCAGTTTCCATCCCCCGGCTCGGTATTTCTCCCTCCTGGTCCTCCGTTTCCCGCTCTTTTCCATCCCGCAGCGGATTATTGCCAAGATCGTAAATTATGAATCTTAACCAGTTCGACCAAGTGAAATTATTTCCCATCCCTCTTTCTTCTCCCCTCATCCCCCTTTACCCTGTACATACAATCCCACCTTGTTCCTTTATTCGGCCGGCTATGACGGCTAAGCAGGAAGATCGAGATTTGTGACGGTCCCCATTCGACGGAATTAAGATCATGTTCCGTCCTTTTTTGCAACGGAGAGAGAGAGAGCTCCTTTCTCCCCTTCGTCCGTCTATCGCTCTTACTCTCGTTCCTCGAGTTTGCTTATACGAACGCGCTTCTCTTTCATCGCCGCCATCGCTTTGCAGCGTCCGTCTCTCGCGCGCCGAGAGCTTTAATCTCGGATTATTTCGTGCCATCTCCAGGATCGGGGGATTAATTCGAGAGAGAGGAAGAGTTGACTTATTTGCGAACGACGGCGTCTTTCCAGAAAACACGCGTCTATTAACGTCGAGTTTATAAGGGAGCTCGGCGATAAAAATTAATGGCTACTTTCACCAAGGTCGATTAACTTTATAACCGGTAGTTGGTCTTGCCCTCCTATCTCATTTTTATTCCGCAAAGAGAATGAAAGAATTAGTCAAAGCGCGAGGATCAAAGTCGGCCGACGAGACGAGACGACGAAGCCGGTTCGCAAATGTGATACCGACGAGGGTCCTTTGATTAATGAATTCTTCCTGGCCCCAGAGATGTGTCCGCGAATTTCTGAAAGAATACACGCGCGAGATACCTCTACGGTCCGTTTGAATACGCATTGGGAACAGGAGAAAAGGACACCGAGATTATCTAGCGAGCTTTCTAAGGATACTCGAGTCCTTAAGTCAGCAGGGAAACATAAAAGGAATCGAAAGTTTGTATCCGCCCGCACAGGATCACCCGAATCGCTCCCCGAGATTTCCGTTGAATTTGAAGGGCTTTTTGTACCAGGATCTTATAGGGATAAACGCGAACAAGTCGCGCCGATGTCTTCGGCGCAAGGATAACTATCGGCGAGACCTCGCTGATCCTGGATTTAGACGGAGTTTAGGGGGTTTTCATATCAGGAGTTCATGATTACAGACGTATCGGCCTTTGTCTGTTCGCGCCTTCGCCGCTAAATGGCAGGATCACTCAAAAGATCATTCCGGTTCCAACTATCCACGTCGATCATTTGGACGAAACATGCTTTTGCAATTAGAGCTTTCTTAAAGTAGGAAATTAAAATTAAATATTAAAAATGTTTAAAAATGTCAAACTTGAAACTCTACGTAAATTACAATAGTATGGAAAAATGTAATGCAATCGTGTCTCTTTCAGTTTAACGTCAGTCTTTCTAGTTTTTAAATCGCTACTTGAGATCTCCGAAGTATATACTTAACATGCAATAATCTTCTCGGAATGATCGATGCAAAGATCGCGGATTAACATCAGCCGCGTGTTCTCTCATGTTGTTTTTTTTTTTCAAAAATGCCTGAGAATTTATGGGATTGTATGATGTAGCGCTGTTTTGCAAATAGAGCAAGATATAAAAAAAAATTACGATGATAGAAAAAAACTATGTTCTTATATTCAACATCATCTTTCTATCACGTTGCGTTGCATGCATATTATCGAGAGAAAGGGAGAGAACCAGAGATCACATCTATCTTGCTACGCGAGAAAAGGATCGGATTCTTTGATTCCCAACCTCGACCGACGTATGAGAGAGAAAGGGATTGCAGATTAGCGAGTTCCCCCACTTCCGTTCGACGGATTTGTCTAGATTTAGCGGAGGTTTTGCCACCAGGACCCCATGAGGTAAGAATTTCGCGATACGCGTTCTCTCTCTCGAGAGAATCCTGCCCGAAGGACCTTCCGTATCCTGCCACCCTGGTATCGGTTCGTAGGTATATCCCCTCTAAATCATTAACGGGCTCTTGCCGGTCTACGAGTCTGGATTTCATCGTCTCTCCCATCCTCGCGCCTGTTGCCGGGATGATGGCGGGTCATCATCCCTGTCGGCTTCTCCCCACGATATCCCATGAGAATGTGGGTAAGGCCATCGTGTGACCTCTCCGTGCCAGGAGAGCATAACGCGGGGGAAGGACGGGGAAGGAAACGACGTTGTTGTGACGGGGGTGTCAAAGATCTTCGAAATATTCGTAATTGACTTCTCCGCCCGTACAACGCAAGATTGACGCAAGTTCGTAAGAGAATGAAATATTTAAGATCATATAGGCGCGCGAGTGCGCAACCCAGGGAGGAGATTTTGCAGACGGGAATCGATGATGAAACACGGGGGATGCTGTAAAATATTTGAAAAATTTTCTGTATAATTAATTAAGCATTTCCGTATCGAGAATTTTTAATTTCCGAGATGTCAAGATGAATGTTTATGCTCGCATATACATAAAACATATATTCAGAGAAAGATAATGAATAATTAATATTTTAGACACGTATATCTCTTTTAATAAATAAATAAATAAATATATATATATATATATATGTATGTATAAATATAATAGTTTATATAATAAATGTGAATGCTATTAATGTTTTACTTTTTAACGTACATTAGGTGAACCAACTTTTTCCACCATTTTTTGTGATAAGTGAAAGAAAAAATATAGTTCACAGTTTTAACTATATATTATCTTTCTCGTTCTTTTTTTCTTTCTGCAAAAAAAATTGTTTTCCCAATATATCAGCTATGCACACACAAAATTTAAAAATATATTTCTTTAACGCTTATCTTTATATTTATATGAGAATATATCATTTCTCATAAGCAGTATTTTGCCTTATAGTAAATTTAATGCATTCATGTATAAAGCACTCGGCGATAAGACTCGCTTCATCCTAGCTTTGTTTAACAGATATAATCATTGTGTTTTCCCCGAGATAAACACTCCTTTTAAAAAGAGCGACTGTTCTTCGACAGACGGAGGGTTGTTTACCGAGAGACTAGGAGAGCATCACCGACATTATTATTGTTTGTCTAACACTATCCGAGCACAGAGGTAGCCAAATAGCGTCGGCATTTCTCGGTGATGTCACTTTATTGCAATGATCAGGATTTCATTTTTGGTACTGGAGGTATAAGTTTGTCCGAGGTTTTCAGAAAGAGCGAAGAGCCGACGTCTGCCATCTGATTTTCGCACCCCTTTATTGTCTTCTAGCTTCCGTTTTCTTTCGTCTTCCGTTTGAATGATAGATTAAAAGAAATAGATACCAAAGCAGATATCAATATAAAAAAAATGTTATTTTAAAGAAGAAATCGCTCAATTTTTCTTATTAATAATAAAATTAAAATAATATTAATTTTTGTTCGATATTTCTTTATTATTCGCAAATTAAGAATAGAAGAAAATAGTATTATTCAAGTTTGTGAAACTACCTCTCTTTTGTAACTTTTTTGTTTCAATTTTAGCATAATCTTCTTTTCGCCGTATTGGGGACTAAAAGTTTTTATAGACTTTATAAACTTTATAAAATTAGATATCAACTTGTTCTTTTACCCTATGAATATAATTTACATCCTCTTCCTGTGCCTATAATTCATATAATTTCGTATATCTTTTCTTTCTCGTAATTTAAAATATGGGTTTTATATTGCAATAGAACTTATAATTACATAATTGATATATACTAAATCAATAAGAATAATAATAATTAGTGTTCGCTATAATGATTGCTAAATATATTGAAACAAGTGCCTCGTCCATGTTGCGTTTCGAACTGTCTCGGCTGTAATCCGTAATGAATTAACCAATCTCCGAGATTATATAACCCTGGCGTTTTGTTTGGCGAGGCCGCTTTGAGGATTAGTAAGTCTAAGTCCTAAATGACGGGATTATATAATCCGGCGGATTGCTTACGTTGGACTTACTCGAAAGATAGAAACGTGGCAATTAATTTGCCATCAGTATGTGAATTTCATGCGTAGCGATAAGAGATACGATTACATTTATTTATTTTAGATTATTTCAGATATTCTTTCGAAAAAAAAAGAAAATTATACGATTTTCACGATTTATATTATTTTTATCCCAAATATTTATACATTTATTGGTTGCATTAGATGATGAAAAAATCGATTCGATATTTTTTTATCGCAAAAGGTGATTGTATTTATTCATATATCAAGCGCAGAAAGTGTGTTAACATTTTTCATATTTACCGAAAAAAATTCATGCGACGTAAATCCTTTGACGTTATACATGCGAAAATGTGATAACCCATTAACGACAACAACTCGCAATTGGACCGGCTTATTTTTACTTGCGCGATGCAATACATCATCTTTACATTAACCGCATTGCCCTCCATTTTTGCCTTCACAGAAGTCGAACATCACTTATTTGATTTGCCTCGTAAAACAATTAGACCGAGATGATAAAGATGGAGATTCTGAATGATACTCGTCGAGCACAAAACAAACAGAACAGAGACATAATTAAAACAGCTGACAGCGAAGTATTAAATCTATTCTTTTCGGAGAAGAGAAAGAGAGAAAGGAGAGAGAAAAAAAAACATCTTACGTCATTTGATATTGAAAAAATAAATTTGTACGATAAAAAACTATTTATGATTGATAATTAAAAATAAAATGAGAAATAGTTTATAGAAAAATATAAAACAGCCAGAAAAAAAAAATATTTTTCGAGATATATATCCTATAATTAATCCGCAATCCATTCGAATAAAGGCTGCGATGAGCTGTCTAAAGTCTAAAGGATATCGTCAAATGCCGCGCAGGCTCATCCAACGCATTATCCCCTCCTCCGATCAGCCACCGGTTGCTAGGATTTTTTTTCACGACTCTCGTGCGTAAACAACTAGCAGGATAGCATACGCACCCTGTTGGAATCTGCGGTCCTTCGGGAGCCACAATTCGGCCGGGCTGACAGATAGAGCGAGAGACGGGAGGAAGCGCAAACACGGGACGAAATGGGAGGATGGGGGCAAAGCCGGGGATGAGAGAAGAATCTGGAGAGAGAGAGAGGCGCAGTCGGGAAGTACAAAGAGATGAAGGGAGGGAGCGAGAGAATGCGAGAGGGGGAGCGAGAAAGGGTGCGTGTGCGGCACATGCGTAAGAGCCACGTCCTGGTGTTCTGCTCTCCTGATCGCCGGGGTCCTACAAAAGCCCTTATTTGGGTCATGGGGCATTTCCGAGGGTCCGGGACGGGATGCTGGACACCTTCCTGCCGCTCCTGCTGTCCGGTCAGCGAAAATAAGGCGACAGGTATCGGACAAAGGACCTCATTTGCATATTTTTCGGCAAGATAGAGTCTCTCAGGAGTCGTGTCTGCCGAATAGGCGGTTCCACTGTGTCACAACGTGACCAAGAACGGGCAGCGACCGCCACTCGGCGTAGAGATATGCGTTCCTGATACGAGAGACGTCTATTAGGCCTATAAATTATCAGGCATCGATCGCGCGCAGGTCCAGCTCCAGCGGAGGCTGGCGAGAAAAGAGGCGCGGAGCGACCAGGTATAATCGGGTCAACGAACACGTATTGAAAAAAAATGAATCCTTGTATCATCGCACGTTGCAGTTGTTAATTAAAGTCGATAAAGTAAATACTCTTCAGACTCTAAGAAAGATGAGCTCATCGCGATTTAGAATTATCTTAAGTGTCTCTTTTTATCGCGTTCACTCGCATTTAATGTCTTCTATTTTCTCTCCTCTTCCCTCTTCTCTTCTTAATCTGTATCAGAATTTTATTATAAAATTAATGTATTAAGATATACTTCGTCCAAAATATATTGCATCTATATTTGTCTAAATTGAAACTAATGTATGCAATTTATCTCTTGATTAAATCAAATAGTATAGGGTTTCTTTAAATGCCGTCAACATTTCTCCTGTGTTTCAAACTTATGAGATGTTACTACATAGATGATATCTGTGCGTATACATTGTAATTACAAGAGTAAGTCCAGGTCAATGGGTCAATATTTACGAAAGATATATTGATGAAGAAAGATTATTTAATTTCAATAACAAACAAGTCGTATATAGTTATAAAACTCGTTGAACTTGAACTCGTTCTACTAGCCACTACTTTTTGCGACAAATAGAAAAAATTGACGGTTTATTAATAAACTGGCAAAATAAATAAATTTATACGTAATCACATATAAGTATAAATACAATTATGCTATGAAAGAATTAAATGCGTGAAAGATAAAAATTTGAAATATTATCAATACTTTTGGTTAAAATACATCTATTTTTCATAAAAATTTAGTAAAATTCAAAGAAAATTTTTATAAAAATAAAAAATTATATAAAATAATATATTTAAAATAATATAAACAAATATAAATATATATAAATATAAAATAATATATTGTCAAATGATATTTTCATATCACGTTGTACGTAAAGAGAAAATACTTTTTTACGTGAATGCAATTTTTAATGCGAGTAGTGGAAAAAACGCATAAATTAATTTTTTTCTCTCAATTATATAAATAATCATTACTATAAATAATCATTACTATAAAATTTTTCTCTTCTTCAACTCTTTACGCATCAATATTTTTAATTATCAATATAAAAGTTTCTAAAAATGTGTGTGTAAGAGTAAGACAGATATTGTGGACATTATCTCTCTCACTGCAGGAAGCAATATTCTAGCGCAGCTAGACTGTAAAATGCGATCGATAAAAGAACGGACGAGAGAGGATTTAGGAAGGTAAAAAAGGGTAGCGGATGACCCTTGAGCATCAGGAACACAGGATCCGGCCAAAGGATCGCCCGGAGGAAGCAAGCGCGTTTTAGGAGTCTGGAGAACCGGGAAGCCCAAAAATCCGCGAGGATCAGGCCTTCATATCAAGGGCGAGGAAGCGCGTTTTCGCGCTTCCTGCGAACCTGATTGTCGCCGCCGCTCCTTATCCCAATTCCCTTGCGCGGGGTCCTTTGGAGCGATAACCCCCGGAGCCGAGAGCGCCTGACAGAAGCGTCCTTGAACGAGCACCACGTGCGAGTCCTGCCGCCTTCTTTCGCGCAACAGGCGCGTTGCCGGCTTCTTTGATACGGCACGCACAAAGGATCTACACGTGGTCGTGATCCTTCTCGATATCTCCTACTATCCTGGCCCACGAAACTCGCCGCAATAATCTCCTGGGAAGTTTCTATCCCGATAGAGGGAGGAGAAACGTGGACTTGGGATCTCGCGAGAGATAGAAACGATCCTTTTCATTCGAAGAATGAGTCGAGAAGAAGAATCTTACAAGCGTACGAGAGTTCGATATAATTAATTTTGTTCTTAGATAACGTATGTGCGATACAATAACACTGTCGTCATGAATGATTTAAGTGTTCGCGTAATTAAGAAGCGCAAATTATGTCAAAAAATGTTTCTTTAATTCAAATTAATTAAATTCACTTTCTAAGGAAGGATTAAGATAGAGATTCTCACAGACAGGTTTTCTCTTTAGGAAAGTTTTATCGAATATTTTATATATTTATTTTATATATATTTAAAAATGAATATAAAATTTCTAAATGTATATAAAATGTATGTGCCATATTAATAATCGAGCCTCTTCGAAAAAAGGCTCGCTTATTAATATACCTATACTACTTGAAAATTTCAAATTATCTTATTTCGGAGCAAGAAGTTATTGATTATTATTTTTGCGGTCTTATTTATACCGTGAACCGTTAATCTCGAATCCTCCAACTAACCCGTTATTTCCATGTTCGACGCGAATTTTCGGCTTGTCGTTACATATAATTTATTTGCCGCTATAGCGTTGCACGCATAATCCTGGATTAAACGGCAGCGGCACGGTAATAATCAGAGTTTTGTTAATAGAACTGCAAAAGGCTCAAAGCCAGCGAACCTTGATATTACTTGGCGGTGATAAAGCGCCGCAATCCCGAAATCCCACTGTATCTTTATTACAAGGGAACGGGGGGGGGGGCGAAAGGGTGTGGTATGGTTTTTCTTTTTGTTTTTTCGAGGCAGGAAACGCTGAAAAGTCAGGTGACACACGGCGAAGACGTTAAATCTTTTTTATGAATCATTTATTACACGGCGTATTCGGCATTACGTAATCCAAGGTCACAATCCGCAGATTTATCGTCGGAGATGCCTCCACGAGGTTTTAGACTCTTTAATCCCAAGGCGCGCCTCGGAGACAAAATGGCAGGATTATACAAATCCCGTATCGCTTAATCCGGGAATTAAGATTATGGTCATAGACCGACGACCCCGATGTATCTTTCGGAATTTTTTTCCCATGAAGAGAAACCGGACTGAGTATCGCACCATATGCGTTATGAATTTTTTTAAGCATGACAAAATATTCTTTTGAATATGTATATGTAATATATATGTTATATAGGGAAGACAATGAACAAATTATTTGCAAACCTAATGTGGTGTTTAAGTTTGTAGAAAGTCAACTCTCATTGTCAGTCATAATCAATCATAATAATTCCCATTTTCTTAATTTGTATTATCATTTAACGTTTATATAAAATAACGTATCGTTAAAAATCGTTTACAATCGAGCTTTCCTATTAATGGTAAATTTTTTTTAAGAAAGTCAAGTAATTGCGATTAAGCACAGGAAGTGCCAAGCGGAATCGTCTTAATCGATAATTAACAAGATTATTGTGACCACTTTTGTCCGGCACCCCTATATTCGTCAAGTAAAAAATGACACGATTGTCTTTCAGCAAGAAAGGGACTGAATAAAAATTTTCTGTATAAAGTCGACGATTTTCCTCCGCAACCCTGTATCCTGTCTCGCGATTTCGTTCCTGCGGACGGATCGTTCACGAACCACGATCATCGTCCGCGCATTTTCCCGTCATTCTTCCATCATCCGCGCGCGACAAAGCGCGCCTTGTTCGAGATCTCTTTCGCGCCGACCAATATCTCGCCGATGCACAGCTCTCTCGACGTATTCGCGCGGATCCCGCGCATATACATACATACATACATACATACATACACTGACGCTGACGCATACAGGCGCAATATCTTTCGAATCGTTCGTAGAATTCCCGTCGTATCAGGACGGGATGTAAAGCTTCCTGGGGGATGAGCCGCTTAGCCTCTAAACCTTGTGTGCTCTGCCATGGTCCTCCCCCTCGCTCTCTTCGGCAGCCTCTCGACCGCCCTTTTGTACGAACCATCATCCACGGCGCGTGTATGAGTATATGTATATATACGTGTGCACGCATATATGTATATATACGGAACAGAAAGCGGGCCGTATACGCGCGGCCCCGCACGGGGATTATCCGGGCTCTGTATTCGTGGGGATTATCTTTGGGCGCCGCGCGTACGTGTGCGGGCCGGGTTGTGTGTGTGCGTGGCCAAATCCTTTAGTGGCTCCGGTCTGGTTCTCTCTCGTCCCTCTCTCTTTCTCTTCGTATATTCGTGTGTGTGTGTGTGTATCGGGGTGCACACACGCACACGTGCACTTGCGTCATCGGGTTTGACCGGACTGCATGTATGCACTCACGTTCGCGGGCGTCCTGTATGTATGTGTGTATATATGTGAGTCCGGGATTAATCCGGGATTATTGGTCGTGTGTGCGCCGCCCGCCGTCCAAATCCAAAATCCAACGCACACAACTCAGCTAATCCTAACTCCCCCCTATCTCTCCCCTTTCCTACCCCCTCGCTTCTTCCCCTTTTCACCCTCTCGCCGCCACCTCGTCACCCTCTCTCACCTCGTCTCCCTCACTCGACGTATCCTGTGTGTGCTCCATCGACGATGCCGAGCGCGTTGTCTACAGGGTGTATCCGGAAGTATGCGTTCGTTGGCCCATGTGATTTTTGCCCATCCGATTAAAGCGCCGATTTACGGCAGCGACGTATCGATCCAGGAAGAGGAAGGTTGACTAGGAATTATTATTTATTTACTTTTGTAAATTATTGGGTTGTTCGGAAAGTCATTTCGTTTTTTTCACATACAATTTTCATGCAAAAAAAACGAAATGACTTTCCGAACAACCCAATAGTTTTATTAATCTTCGTCAACTTGGTATTTTTGGAAGCGATGATGAAATCATTTCTCTTTGGACGCGCGATAAACTTAGGTAGAGGCGACTCGAAGATATTATTTTAGCGAAATTTATACAATTTTCATAGGGGACTGTGAGTTGATCGATATTTTCCATATTTTTCAGGCGCTGTATTATTTAAAACAATATGCATTTTATACACTCTATTGGGAATATAGTTTTAATATGCATTTGCATAAAGTAGAAGTAGAGGCTAGAGATGATTTCCGGTATGTTTTTTTTTTAAATCAAAATTGTGAGATTAAAAGTCATTGGACTAAACGTCATATACATGATGATCATTGTAGATGACGTTGATGATATCACGGATAATGCATAACATTGCATAACATATAAAAGGTTTGAGTCTTTCAGTTTTGTTACGTCCAAAATTATATTACAATCTTCTCATTATGCATGCTGTATTGCAGCAAATAATTAACTAGATTTCCATTGCAGTTAATATGAATTATAAAATATTCATATTTAATCGATACTTATGTATTCGAGTATTTGTGATTATCTTGAAATTGGATTTGTCATAATTTTCTTTCTAGCTCTTTCTAAAAACAGCATCCGAAAAAATCGATTTCGAATTGATTGGAAAACAAAAACTATTAAATAAAAGATAGAGAGAAAAAGATTTACATATAAAAGAATTTATAAACTTATAAATTATTTTTATAATTCCTTCTTAGAAAGAGCTATATCCTTTAATTTGACAACTTTAATTAACATTCATATATTGCATAACCAGTTACTTCATTGATGTTATTTATTTGAGAGCAAAATTTTGTAATGTTTCGCGAGAGTTTGTTCTATAAAGTTTAAAGTAATAATATTAAAAATAGACACGCGTATGTACACGCACTTGTATATATATGTGTGGGTAAGAAATATCCATCCGCAATATGGCCCACGATTGCTCTCCGCGAGTTATGATATCGATTTTGCCTTTAGCTTAACGTGTGGTCAGGTTGAAAGCTAGAACATATACAGGGCGTCCTGTGAGAGAATCACTCTCGAAAATTGTGAGAAAAGATACACGAGGAAAGATAATTTTTTTGTGTGCATTGTATTATTATATTTTTAATAATATAATCATATATAATAAAATATTAAATGAATTTTTAATTCATAAACGTTTTCAATAAATTAATTTTTAATTTTAAATGTAAAAAGAATTTCTTATGTGTTTTTCTTTTTTTTTTTTTTCTTTTTTTCTTATTTTTACGTTAATCTTAAATTTTAAATATTTAATTTCGCAAATTGTTTCGTTAAATTTTTATAAAATATAAGATGCTTATTTTTTCTCGTATTGGAAATTTTCTCGCAATTTATAATTTCTTCATTTTATATTATAAAAAATACGTACAAATTTCGCTAAATGCTGTCGCAGTATTATATCATTTATATTTTTTCAATATAAAGCTGTTATATTTCTAAATAGCAGAGAAGACTTCGAAAATTAAAATAAATTTAAACCGCAAAAAGAGATAATTTTTTTTTTCAATTTGTAACACCGTTGTTGATCAAATAATTATATACGCCTTTGGATTATATGCTATGTTTTTTCTACACTTTGTACAAATTTCAATTTTTTTTATTTCGAGTTTACAGAGTGCCAAACATTTATTGTGCGAGGTCTTCCCATCCGCGAGTTATATGAATATATATATTCCCCCGACCGAGTTTTTCTTCCTTGTGTATCGCGCAAGCTTAGAGATTACTAAATCAAAACTCTCCTTTATGCCACGGGTAGTTTCTCATTCTGTCGACCGAACGCGGGAGCGAAAACGGTGGGAATTCAAAGGCAAGCCCGCCACAAAAGGCGCTATCTCTCCCGGGAGGGAGTATCGCGTATAGGGTTAAACGGTGTAACGAGTCCGATCGTATGGCGCAAGACGCTACGGGTAGACGTTCGCAGGTCGCCTAGCCACATAGCCGGGGATTCGAATTTAATCCGGATTAGTTCGTAAGGGTCACAATATCCTCTCTCTCTCTCTCTCTCCTCCCCTATCCCCTCTGCCCCCCGACATCGCTTCTCTCTCTCGGAGGCTGCACCTTCTCGTCCCCCTCGGTCCGTAACACACGGATACGTATATAGACGTCCAGGTAAATCCGGACGGAACACACGCGGACGATTATCCTAATTCCGAGCTGACGCTTACGGCTCGCGGACTAAAAGGGGACAAACGATCTCATCTCTCTCTTTCTCTTTCCAGCTCACCTTTGAAACGTGCCGACGCAAAATCATTTTTTAACAAAAGATCTTATCTTCCAATTTCTTACTTATAGTTACTTCGATTAGTAAAGCTAAAATCCGAAATTAATTTTGATAATTATTTAATTATCAAAAATTGTAATCGTATTGTAAACCACGAGTTATATGTGTACATTTCAAAGTTTCGCATTATTGCATACGCGACAATAAAAATATTATAATAATATTTAATATTGGTGTTGTGTGCTTTTATTTGCGTATAACAATGTGTGTTTTTTTTTCTACGATATAAATTTTATCCCCCGCATTATCGTCCGAGTTAGGAATAAGTGGATCGCGCTTTTCGTAGGATTTAAAAAAAACCGTAGTCGACGAGGAAGGCGGAGATAAGAACTGGAAAAGGCAGGAAAAGGATCCACGTGCACAGAGAGAGGGGAAGGATTAACTATGACGCACGGAGATTTAAGGGGGATCCTCGAAATCCGTAGATTTAGGAAGTGCGTGCTTCTGTCCACCCGCATCCCCCATCGCGTCGCGCCACCCTTTTCTCCTCGCGTAGGTCGGGGCTGGAAAAGCAAATATGTACTCTCGGCTCCCTGCATTCCTGCATGCCCTCGTATCGTCACGATCAACAGTGAACCTTCTCTTAAGAATTCTTAAACCGATTTCTCCGAAAGTTAGTCTGAGAAAAGAATCATGGGGGAGACGCAGTTTAGCAATTTAGTTCAATGCAACTTTCCCATGATTTTTTTTTCCTAGTAACATTGTGAACAAGACTTTTATTGCAATATATAGCAAAGCTAGAATAATGATTTAACGGTAAATCTTATGACAATATAAATGATAGATTAGAAACGCAAACTCAATTATGATCGCGTCCTTTCGATTATAATCGTTTCTTCAATTATAATCATCGACTCTCTATACGTTGACTCTTTCCACTTGCAGAAACTTAATCTGTTTCTTACAGGAAATACACGTATAAAGAAAATATCATCTATTATATTATCCAATATCCAACATATTTAAAACAAGTTCAGACCCTAACAAATTTATTTTTCAGAAAAAGAACATTGTTATATTATATCAATCGCTAAAAATAATTGCAAAATAGCAATCTATATATTTTCCAATATATTGAGATAATTTTCAAACGAAGAAGAGAGATATAATTCTGGTTTAAATTCGAAGAAATATAATTAATAAGTTATTATCGGATGTTTCATTCAGCGATAAATGTTAAATTCTCTCACGGCCGTTGTTTTTTGCGAATTTTACATGGAAGCTAAACGTCGCGTTTCCGCTTATATGGCGTTTAATTCTAACTACAAACGAACGCGTGCAAATTGTTTCCACCACATTATCGAGGATCAAGGAAATTCCGCCGATAGTCTATCTCGTTTACGAGCTTTAACGACCCCTCTCGCGCGACCTCCATCGAGTATATACGTCTTCGTCATTCTCGGCGGAAGTGGGCTTTATGGCGCGACATGGCAACTAAGTTCATAGATTGTCGTGAATGAAATAAGGGCATTTTGAACTCTCCGTATTATTCATTTCATATTCTTGAGAAGTAAAACGATAGGTAGATAAATAGCAATTGACATTCTAACATTATATATAATTATATATAATTTATTCTAATATCACACAATATATATTCTTACTATTTATAATACATTAACATAAAAGTATGTGTGATTTTACTTTTTTTATAAAAAAAATATTAATTGATTAAATAAATAAGGCGAAAAATTTTTTTTTTTTTTTTTTTGAGATTGTGAAAGTAAAATTACTGCGAATAATAAAAATTAAATATATATTCTCTTATTTATTACGCAAAAGCTATATCGACCTTCGCCAGACGCGAGATGGTGACGACGATTAACGTTGCTTCCGTTCGGCAGAGTACATTAATGGACGTGACATCGGTGCATCGTTACCGCATTTTCCTCGCCATCGTCACCCCGAGCAAATCCCGACCGTGTTGTAAAGACGTTAAAGCTGTTTTCACACGACCCCCATCTCTCGTAAAAGGTAACTTAATTCGCCCGGCGAATTGACGATTTACGGCCGCGGGAACCCCGGGCAAGCCGTCAAACCCGGGATGCAGCCCGGGGTAATGTAGTGTACACAGATGCATTCGGGACTAGGGACTGGACGGTGAAGAAATACGAAGCCAACACATTTGATTGTACCAAGTATAAGAGTCAGACTCCGACTTAAATTTGGTACAATTGTAATTTTCTCTTTGCATTATTTCACAATTTTTCAAAAATTATTATATCAATTATATTGGCGTTGAGAGTGCAAAAAAAAGATCTAATCCACGTTGTTTAATAAATTGAGTTAACCACATCTCAGATTCCTTCTTCTTTCATCTAGCGCAATGGGAAAGCTAAGCTGGTCTAACCCACTTATTTTAAATCTCTGCGCTAAATTATAAAGTTAAGCGAAAATAAATAGTGTACAAACACGATGGTATATAAGTGTGTACTATTTTTTTTAAACTTCTAAATATCTTATAATTACAAAAATGGGGTCAAGCTTCTTTCGCGCTTAACGCCTCATACGTAATGGATTATAAAATAATGTCACTTTTTAATATTTGCAAAATTCTTAAATTTTATCAAAATAAAATATCGATAATTGATGTATCTCGTTGCGCATCGACAGATCAATTAATATAAAGTAAGTGATAAAGACGGAGGGAAACTTACCTGTGCTGGATTTGCTGAGATCGAAACCCTCCTGTTTGGGACTGGCGCTGATTTCTTGCTTCGGATGCTGATTATGCGCGGAGAACGGGGTCTGGGGTGCACTGAGAGGTGTCTGCGATTGGAGCGGATGCACCGACGGGGGTTGAGGTGTATTCTGCGGCTGCGAGTGCTGGGACTGATGAGACTGAGGGCTCCTCGGTAACGAGGACACGCTGTTCGGTCTCGATGGCGGCGAGGCCTTGTGTGTCAATGCCAACGCTTGGCTCTGTAAACCGCAGTAAAAACGCGTCAATTAACACTTTTATCTCGGATAATTAGCTATGATTTCGGTGCGTTCCATTCTGAATCATTATCGGCCATTATCGTATCTATTTTATTAAAGCGCAAGTATATATATATTTATCCTAACGTTATCATCGCGCACAAAGAGGAGGAAAGTAGAGAGAATTGATCCCATCCATTTCGATGATTAAAAGAAGATGAGAATGTAATATAGAGTAATTCGATAAGCTTTACGGTGTACATGATAAGAACATCTTTTTATATACTGCGAGAATGCGAAAAAATTTAATATCGGGAAGCATGATTTGCGCATTTTTACGCTTATTACTCGAGTAACAAGTTCTCTCCTGGGCTTTTTTACATTGTCTTTAGTGTAAAGTTGCAGAGCAATATTTTCTACGCACGTTATGTAAATTATTTTGATGTCTACTTTATCCTCTCCGTTTATGTATAATCTTGATGAGAGCGTGGTAATCGCCGGGGGTAATAAATCCTTCGTTGCTCTTAATCTCTAAAGATAAAATTTCCTGCTATACACATATATACGTACACACATCCGCATATGTTATACTTCTATCAGCTGCATAATTTTTTTCATACGATTATCATAAACATTTTTGCAGGGAAATATAGTTTAAAATTACCACGAGATTTTTATAATGGCCAACGTGTGTTCACGAAAAACCGCGCGGACCTAAAAAGAAATAAGCAACCTTGACATTTCCACGCAAAATTGGTACACGTGATAAAACGGTATCTCTCGTCGTGCAATTTATTTCTCAAAATCAGCTCGTGTACGAATTAACTATGCGCGATTGGAGGCAATGCGGCGATTAAAAAAGCCTTCGCCGGCAATTTACGGATGGGAGTGTCGCGTCGTCACCTAAACGCGGTCGAATCTGCGACGTTTCGGCTTCGCAACTTCGCTCGAAGAGAGGCGAGCCGGATGATCTAAGCGTTCTGTCGCCGATGAAATCTGAGCACGTGCTCAATTCCGCGCGGCAAAAAGTCAGGCTAAGGCATAAACGCGCGGGCTTAGATTTATGTATGAGTGAACTGAACTTAACACTAACGGCTAAGCCGTCCACGGTGTCAACTGGGGTCAACTGGACCCAGAATGCGACAATCCTACACCATCACCATCATCATCACCACCACCGCTAGCTGCCGATGTGTGAAATGCACCGCCGCTGGCAGACGCGATGATTTTCGTTGTCCGTATAAAACTGGATCTCGTCGATGGATGACGCTTCCGTGGAATACGAGTGTAAAAACGAGCCGAGAGAGAAGATGCCAGCGTTTTAACCCTCCGTGATTCCTCGCGACTTCCGCCCGCGTTTCGTGTTTGCTCGCAATCTGCGATTTTCGCGGCTATTTAATCTCGGTCATTTAATTACGAAATTATAGAATTTAATCGGCTGTTATATACTCGCGCACCATGACGCGGCGACCTTGAATAATTGACGACGACGAGAATTACTCATTTTTCCTAAGTAAGATGAAGATAATCTTAATTCTTAATCAAACAGATCGCGCAGACAGCGCACAGAGTGTTTTTTCGCCATTTTTTTATTTATGCAAATTAATTCCTTCAAGGTATGTTTTAATTAAATTATAGTTTCTTGATTTTATCTCGACAAAGTCAGACAAGTTGCTTGTACGTTTTAACGTGCAGAAAAATTTAAAAAAAAAATATAAGGTCATTGAGTCCAAATCGAGAGAAGATAAAATATTTTATTTCTTTGAGTTATCTCTCGATCCCTCGTTTCAACATCGTTTCAATCTAACGATCGGCTGCAAAGGATCGACCGGCGATTTTTTCACTTGCCCGGACTGTACCGGGGTACCAGCTACTGTTTCGGGAGCTGCTTCGAGGTATGCACTCGCAAAAAACACGTCAGACCGCTGAAGACCCGGGCCTGGAACGGGAGTAAGCGAGAAGATGATGAAGAAGAGAAAGAAAGGAGGGGTAAAGGGGGAAGTGGCGAAGAAGCGAGATGCCTAAAGGTGCCGAGAAGTAAACGAGAAAGAGAGAGAGAGAGAGATAAAGAAAGGTGGGTCGGCATCGTGCTGACGAAAGAGAGATGAGCGGGCCCCGAAGGTCCATACGTGGATCAAAAGAGGACGAAAACGAGGGGGCCCCCTCGGCTCTCTCTCTCTCTCGCCGCTGCGCGAGGAATGAAGACAAACGAAGCGAGATCGAAACGCGAGAGCGTGTAAGAAGGGGCAACAGGTGGATGGGGTTAGCGGCTTATCCGGCTAACGCCCCAAGTGATATCGCGGTAACTCTCTGCTGTGTGACGCGCGAGGGGTTACGACGGGCTGCTGTCGTAAAATCAGGAATTTCGGTTCGCTCATCGATCCGGCTCTCGCCGTGGTCCAAGATTCGCTTGGCCTCCCGTCGAATCGAGGAATCGCATAGTCCGAAGGTTTATAGGTCCAGAAGAGTTTCTCTCCTGCCCGAAATATTTCGCTCGCTCGAGCCGATAAAAATTATTTCCTTTCTCAATTAATTTTATGCTAATATATTGTTAATACAATTGCGAATTAGTCGATTCGTAACGATATATTAGCGCTCCATTTTTCGAATGAAATAATTTAGTGGGCAAATAAAGCTAAAAAGTAAGACAAAATTAAATTGAGGTGCATAATGATATTGTAATAATTGTCGAAATCTTTTCAATGACATGTTATTGTCCTACATTATTCAATTATTAACAAATTATACATGTGATATCAAATTATATTTTACTCACAATTAAATTTTATCGTATTCAAATATTGATGGGACAGTAATTGCTAAAATTGAGCAAAACAAAATGCATCCGCAAATGATTAAATAAAAAAAATTAAAAAAACTTATCAAACTTATTCAAAATTTACATTCGTTATTATTCGCCAATGTATTGTCAATAAAAGACGGTGAATTCTTCGAAGACTGGTTCCAATTTGAGCGAGCTATAGTGTGAATTCGCACGGATGTGTCCCGATCGCGCGGATCGCGGCGACAATAAAAATGAAATGCTAAATAATTAACCGCGATATCTCGCTCTCGTCGCGAACAACGACGATTCGGCGGGCGTTTATCAGCGGATCAGCTTATCTACCGGGTGTAACGGAGATACGCACAAGCGACGGCGTATTTCCTGTTGGTGTGTTTCCCGTTAAGGCGATAACCTTAATCGCTGACCGAGCACAGAATCCTCGTAGACCTGAAGGACCGCGCGGGGGAGAGACGGAAGCTTGACGGGATTCCAGAATTTAACTTGCGACGGTATACGTACGTATACGTTACTTCGGATCGGCGTGTCAACGAGCTTACGTAAGATCGAATCGCGACCGACGGTCTTTAACGTTTGGCCAATTGAACGGGTTGGTCTTTTTTCGGCATACATGTTACGTCAGCGACGCCGTCGCGTTTCTCGTATCGTTAATTCTACCCATTAAAAAAAAAAAAGAAAAGAAGCAATCCGCGCGACACACTCTCTCGCCTCTCTTCTTTCTCGCCTCGTCGTGGCGACGTTCGATGCGCGTAAATTATACCGAGAGCTCTCGTCTCCCTCGCGTCTTGATTAATTCTTCGAATGCCGCATTAAGCCGCGAGCGCTCGTGTCATGAAAAATCGCGCCGCGATTCGCGCCGTTCGGTGATTCTGAAGACGCGAGATTCGTTTATTTTAGCCATACTTTTTTGAGAACAATCAATCGCAAATATTTGGATGACATATAGTTGTCGATCCGAAATTTTTCTAAAATTCTGCAATTAGTCTCTGGCGTATTTATTTGTATTTTAATGGCCGAAAATTCAATAATTCAAGTTTTTCAATCTTGAAATTAGGCAAGGATTCGTTTCATTTGCTTCGACAGATTTTTTGATAGACATTTTACGAGTTTCTCATTGATTTATTAAATCTCGTCATTAAATAGACATTGATGATTTGATAGTTAGTCGGATATATTTGTGGAGTTAAACTTTTTCCACAATTCTAAAAATAAAGTATCGCGGGGACGCTATTCTAAATTTTATACAAAACTTTATAAAAATTGAATAATTAGTAATTGTTTTGTAATTGCAAAAAATCCACAATTATGAAGACGAACTATTTCTGATATACTTTCATGACACACTGGATACTCGATTCCTAATCTTCATCGGTATAATATAATATATAATATTATGTATTAATAATAATTCGCAAATCTCTCTCTATATCTCTTTCTAATTAACAAAATTTAACGCAATCCATTATCTGTTTCACCGCGATAATTTCGCTATCTTTCGGCAGTGATCGCATAAAACAGAATTAAATGTTGCGCGAGCCACATTAATCTGCAATATTCTAATCATACTTATCAAAATATCAGACCGAATGATAATTGGTTCCCTCTTCGCAACAGATAATCCGCGGATTGATGCGTTTGCGATCGTGTTACGTAAATTGTTGCCGACCGCGATGTCAGACACCTCGTTTCCTAAGTGCAAAACATGGTACAGGGTACAGCTAAAGATTAGAAAGCAGCAGAGATACAATCTTGTACTAGCTATGAGCATTGATTTCGAGGATTAACCAGAGAAAGCAAGAAGGATACGAGTATCATTCCAAAATTACAGTTATACATTTCAAGCGACATATGCAAACGATTCGTTAATATTAATGCGAAAAATAATCTGAAAATGCATTTCAAGTTTTTACGCGACTAGGGTGATATTCTTATTCATATTAATATTTAAAAGCAGAAATTAATAATGTCCTTCCACAAAAATTCGATGCAAATATAATAATGCATCGCAAATAATTCCTGAGAAAATCTTTTTTAGGAAAATATTTATCATTTATATTTTGATTCTGAAGGAGAAACGTGATTATCGCACATTTATCTTGATTTAAAGAATAATTATTATGTTATAAGAATGAGACCGTATAATTTTTATATGCAATAAAGTTTCGCTGGACGCGATTCCCTTTTAACATCGTAATTAATATTTTTCATCGCGTAAAATATTCGTCGAGAAAACACAAAAAGATCGTGACTGCGGCATAAAAAGGCAATATAAAAAAGACCTATACGGAGAGAGGCAAGTATACATTCTACCTGCGTTTGATATATCGGCTTCAGTGGCCGGATAGATGGATTACAATCATTCCGGCAGCTGGGGTGGTCAAATACCGTGACCATGCGTGCTTCAAACGTATCCTCGCGCACGCACACGTATACGCGACGCACTTTGGAGTACACACGTGGCGCCCGTGCGTGCAACGCGGTGCAAGGACGTATTTTCATATATACAATATCGGAATATACAAGAGCGAGAGATGCGTGCGCGGCGTGAAAATTTTAGATCATAAACTCTCATGACGTTTCTTTTTTTTCAATTTTTTTATGAACCTGTACGATTTAAGATCTACTATGTCTGTTAAATCGTCACACTCTTTCCGCGCGTTTTATCGTGAGAGATCCAGCTAGAATGATGGTGCGACCTTAATTAACACTCCGAAATGCCACACCCATAGGTATATCTTTTCGATTTTACTATACGATTACTACTACGCTAGAATCCATTGTTACGGCCGCAATTGCTATTATTCACGCATATTAGTTTGTTTCTTCGACGACATAATTTAAATGACCATAGTGGAGATTATAAATTCAAATTTTTTTCTCTACATCCTGTAATTTTAACCGAGTGTATTGTCCTCGAGTTTTACAGGAGTAAACTACAGAGATGAGTCTTCGTATGTTAATACCATGACCAAGCAAAGCCTCACGTATCTCCAAGTAACAGCATTACGGGATTATCTTTGGTCTCTCTGACTTCTTTTCTTAAGTACGCCTATGGACAACGCATTTCTCGGAAATACTTTCATACTTATACAAGTTGTACAGAGATCCTCTCCCCTTTTTAAAATGTACGACTCCTTTATAAGATAGTTCACGCGCGTGACGAAGTATGAATAAAATAAAAAACGTGCGCGCCCTAAATATCTACACGTGACATTCTAATATTCTCATTTTTAGACATCGTACAATCTTACAATCTATCAATACATGACGATTTTTTTAAATCCAATTATTCTTTTGCAATGATCACGAGGTGTGAATGATGGAATGTCAAATTAATAGCAAAATGATGTATTCTTTATTTAATTATTACCATGTGACTTACATAAATGTGAAATTTATCAATAATTCGTGCCATTTGTCGCCGATAATTTTTCGATAGTCATCGTCAGCCAAAGGCGACCATCGAGAGATCGAGCGGTCAATGGAGACATGCGGTCTTATTCCGCTGAATGCCAGAACATGAACATGGTCGTGGCACAGGAAGAAGGCAGAGGCACATCCGTATCGTGGTCAGAACCCGTGACCCCCCGATACGTACACGTGTAAACGTACGCGCCGTTCGTCCACACAGCACACATACGAGCCGCGGCTTTGCCAAGGATTATCCCCCGCCCTTCGTCGTCCTCGGTTTTCGTTGTGAGATCGCGAAGCGAGATATACATGTGTCGGATTCGTGTCTGAATTTCGGCTCGCGACTTTTAAGTGCGGAAAGTCGCGAATCTGAATAATATATTCGTTTTGCGACACTTACACAGATAATTTTCTTCTCTAAGTTCACGGTTTTTCAATGTCTCTAATATAGACCGCGTAAATGTGTGTGTACTTCAATAAATTTTATATATAAATATCATTTATAAATTCTATAAAAATCAGTCCTACGTTTGTTAATCCAAAACAATGTATGAAAGGCAAGATTTAGAAGAGAATTCATGTACGAAAAAAAATAAACATCTTTTCTTGAATATAAATTTAAAATATTTTCGCGGTCTCCTTTAATATTTCTTAAATGAGGCAAAAGTGACGCCTTGTTTATTTATTTTAGGTACCGGGATAATCGCGCGTTACACGTAAAACGGTCAGCCGCTTTGAGAGATGCGAAAGAATGTGCCAAATTGATGACGAGGATTTAAGGGGGCTGAAAGCGCGTTTAGAGAGAAAGAGAGATAGGAGCAAGAAGCGATAGGGTGGCCAATTGGCTGTGTAATGTCAGAAAGGGGTTGCTTCTCGCCCCTCGCACTCGTTGACACCGAATATAGACGCTGCGTTATTTTTATAAGTTCGGCAGACCGAATGCCAAAAAAGATATTGGCAAGCTAATCTACGACGTAAACCATCTTATCGAAATTTTATATACCACATCAAGATTATATGTTTATATAATTTATAAGTACAATTTTTAATCGTGCTAGCGTCTATATTTCTGTCTCTCTCTGAACTTTTTCCTATTTATGAAATATATTTCTATTGATTCTCTTGATATTTTTTTGACACATTTATTGACGATTATAAAATTAATCCAATCGATAAGTTGATCCTATATAATAACATATTTATCTCAATCAAGCTTTAATCTTATTGTTATAATTTGAGGATTTCATCTGCAAAAAGATGTTTAAAAATTATGAAATATATTAATTAATTCTATTGTCTCTATTTTTAACTTTTTATATTATTTTACAAAAAAGAGTTGATTTGCTCTTAATTATATTTCTAATTTCTACATATTTTTAATTAATATTATTTTTGAAACAATTTTTATATATATTTATCAATTTTTTAGATTCTTTTTTATTATGTATATTCTGCTTGAAACTTTCATGATGAACTCCTCAAGTTGCTTTTAGAGAAAGATAATATGATTATACGCATGATCGATAACGAATTATTCATGTTCCATCAAAGGATTACCTGTACTTGATCCGTCTTCGTGTTAGCAGCCATCCATGCCTCTACGAAGGTGTCCATTGCGCTCTGAAAATCCATTCCCTTCTGGGGCCTCAGTAATTCTCTTGAACCTCGCAAGTCGCCATTCGTGACATATCGCGTTATTCTCGAATCGCTCACAAATTCTCTTAGTGTCAAAATTTTCTCTCCGATATTTATTAATCGATAGTCAAAAGCGATCGAAAAAGCGTGTCAGCAAGCTTCTAAGTAAACTGTCTTAATGATCCTTTGAAATAGTTTTAAACGTCACTACGAGCATCGGTATGTCTATAGTCTATACGATATAATTGTCGATGATCGCGCGATGTGACATAAATTTTTTTTTTTTTGTTCACGATTAAAATCACAGACATGTAGAGACCGTGTATGAAATGTCCGCTTATTTATATAACAGTTTCTACTGTTGAGAGTTCTTAATTTCTAGCTACTGAATACTAACGATTAATGCGTGGATGATCATTTCTCTTATATCGAAACGAGTTACACGCCTACGATCTGCTCTAAGTTCTATTTGGTTAAATTATGCATGAAACGTTAGATACGATTAAACTGCGCTGTACTTCTGACTAGAGTGCGGAAAATCACACACGTGCTCGCAACTCATTACGATAAATATCGCCTGAAGTAAATAGAGCGATCTACAGTTTCGTCCCGTTTTCCGATCACTGATCGTCCCTCGTCCGTCCTTCCGTCCGTTCAGAATGTCACGCACACCGTTCTGAACACTGGCATCAAAGAGTTTCTCATCGATCACAAAATCAAGCACCGGTCTTTTTTTTTTAATTTTTTAAAAGTCAAACGCGCATCCCGACGCCCGCGCAATCAGCACCAAACGTCAGAATCTCGAACAGCTGTGCGTGTTTTCGAAGCTCGATCTTTTCGGATGAGTAATCGTCGATTCGGATCACACGATCACGTTCACATCTCTCTCCCTCTTACCGAATGTTCCTATTTACGAAAATCGACGAGATGTCATTCGCGCCGCCGAGGACGAGCGCGACACACGTTCGCAGTGAACGGCGTTCGAGCCGCGACTGTGCGCGTCGTAGCGTCGCGGCGCTCGATCTACTGCCCCTACGACGCCCTACCGCGTCGCGAGCGGGCCTTCAGTATCAACCCCACCATCTGCCGTATCGCGGCCGCCGCCACCACTCTGCCACTCCACCACCACCTCTATCCGGTCACCACCACCATCATCACCACTACCACCACCACTAACACCAACACCCACCGCGACATCGTCGTCTCTCGTCTACCGATTCTGGTCCTCACTTGGATGCTGCGCTGCCTGGTTCACCCTCTCGTCGGCTCCTCGCCGGAACCCACCTTCTTCGTCGTCCTCCGCGTCTCCCTTTTATCCTCCCCTGATTCCGAAGCTTGCTCGCTCCGGATAAGGCGTCTCTTCCTCGCGCGTTTGTCTCGTTAAATTTCTTCTTCTTTTTTTCCGATCACAGTTTCATCTGCTTTTTTTTCGCCATTTGTTTATCTCAATCGTACCTAAACACGTTCGTTTCCGTTGAAATTTATGATAGCAATTTTTCTTCTCAGAAATGTCTAATTTCTTTATTCCTTGAAAATCCTCTTTTATGTTTTATGTAGCATATACGTACACGCATATTTGGCAAAAATCTTTTCTCTTCTTCATCATCGATTCTCAGCTTCTCGTTCATTTCAGAAATTCCTTTCTCGTATCCATACTTCTTCCTCGAGTCACGGAAGATCCGTTCTCTCATCCTACACCTATCTCGTCCTCCCATCCTTTCGAAATCCTTCTTCCTTCGTCGAACTTCCCCACTCTCGTCTGCATCTCAACACCCCCACCACAGAATCGTGTTCCGGGGGTGTGTCTACAGATAAGATGCACGTACACCGTTGCAGCTGTTCACCTGCAACACGCTCACTGCGACAGACTCGCGACTGCCGATGACCGAGCTTATATGCAGAAGGAGCATCAAGCGATATCCATGCCATCGCATCGATCTCTTGCGGTCTCGATTGCAGAGCATCCCATTGGAACAAATCTTTGTAGACGTGTAACACAGAAATTTGTATCATACAAATGCGCGCGCGCGCGAAAGAATTTTATTATTACTTTGATTAGTGAAACTTGGAACTGCGTTTAATAGAAACGTGCAATGATATATTAATCTTCAAATACTAAATCTTTATTTAATGTCAAATATGTACTAATGTATATTATTTGTGAGATATTTTCAGAGAAAATATTTTTAAAAATACATTAATTTTAAAATCTTTTTACTTTTTTCTTGAACGATATTATCTGTTTATACGAGTTTAAGATAATATAAGAAATATTAAAAAATTATAGTAAAAATATGCAGTGCAAAGTATATGAAATAACTATATACGCGTCAATAATAATTAAATATACATTTAATCACGCGATAAGAAGCAA